>NC_053395.1:81735199-82042581 GCF_905171765.1 Bufo bufo
ATTTTTATAGTTTTAAGAGCCAACTGTCTCATAAATAGTGGCATAAATACAGATACAAATTGATGTTGGCTATCAAACCCCTAAATTGTCCATGGTCAGACCTACAATCGCTGTATCAGGATTTAATGGACCAATTACGTAAATGGTGCCATTCAGTGATTAATAGACACCCACTGGGTATAGAGGAGCCCCCCCTTCAATCCATGACCTGTGCACATATTACTAATGCAATGCACCATTAATTCAGGACCAGTAGCAGCCGGACAGATTTATTTAACCAATAGTGCTCTTAAAATAAATAGTCACCTAAAATAAATGGCACCATTCCTCTTTAAATAATGAATGTACTGACATCAGCAACTCAATTGATACCTGACTAATATCCATAGCGGATAAATCAAATCTGGCATGAATACCACCCATCAATAAAAGACAGACATTCGCCCTACTATAGGAGAAATGTAGAAACGGCCAGGAGAAAATTTAGCAGGGTTCTGAATGTACAATCCTTAAAAAAAGCACTCACATCTCACACTGTGAGTTTTTACTGAATGCAAGATTCACTTAGATTGTTTGTGTAGTTTCCTTCCATCCTAGTCTTCTTGCCCGGAATATGAATGACGGACCATGTGATGAGCGCAGTGACGTCACCACAGGTCCTTTTCCTGTGCACAGCAAAATGAAAACAGAAGAGAAGCCGGGCTGCGCGATCAAATGGATTAAGGTGAGTTATATATTTTTTTTAACCCCTCCAGCCCTATTGTACTATGCATTCTGTATTAAGAATGCTATTATTTTCCCTTATAAACATGTTATAAGGGGAAATAATAATGATCGGGTCCCCACCCCGATCGTCTCCTAGCAACCGTGCATGAAAATCGCACCGCATCCGCACTTGTGGATGCTTGCGATTTTCACGCAGCCCCATTCACTTCTATGGGGCCTGCGTTGCGTGAAAAACGCACAATATAGAGCATGCTGCGATTAAACATGATTTCCCAGGAATTCTTAGAGACAGATATATCTGCTTTTTGGAGATCAAAAATTATCTTAGTAATGTGTAAGTGACTTTATTTGTTACAACGACAATTATGAAAAGGTATTCTCGCCACTTTAAAAGTGACAAAGAATATAATTGTTCTTTTTCAAAAAAAAAAAAATGCTGTTATGGATAAGATAGACCAGTGGCAGTGATCGGTTAGACTTTGGGTCAAACCCTAAGGGCGTTATTCCGGTGATCCCCTGGTCTTCACCCTTTAAAGGGGTTATCCCATGAGTAATGTAAAAAATGAAAATCAGACATCATATAATACAGTATATCAAAATATCTTTTTAACAAGGCTAGATACGGCCCTGTATCATGGATCCAGAGATCTCCCCATTCATTGCTCTTCTAGATTTATATCAAGCTGGCAGCTCAAGGGGAGTGACTTTTCTGCTGCAGCTAAGGGGGTGTGTCCATGCTCTCCCTATCACAGCTCAGGAGGCAGTTGAAGGATGAAACTGAGCATGTGCGGCCTTCTCAGTGAGAAGGACATAGTAATAAGAAACAAAAATCAAACAGCAGGTGGTGCTATATAGATACATTTTATTGAATAACTCGGTGGCTATGCAAAATTTTTAATTACATGCAATTACAAAAGTATTCAGATCCAGGTGCTGGTTTGAAAACTGTAGAATATTTTTCGTGGGACAACCCCTTTAACCCCTATACAGAGATCTGGTCTTTGCCGCAGGGGAGCAATCAAACTGCTAACTCCTTGGATGGTCTCGATACACTTGGCAGCTGACCTGCTAGGAAATAGACACTGGTGCAAAGCACTAGCAGTCCAGGCATACAGTCATTCAGACAGAAGAAGAAGAACCCTGAACATACTGAACAACAGGCAAGACAGAACTCAGGTACACAAGACCAGGCTTCATGATCACAGACAAAGCAGAAACTGATGGACTAAAGACAAAGAAACTGAAGAGGCTTCAGAACTGCAAAGCAATGTAATTTAATGTAATGTTGCACAACTAGGGTCTGGATACAAATTGAATACAGGATTCCACCCCAAACTGAGTCAACCCAACGAAATAGGGAAACGAGCAAATGATATACAGGTGAGGCAACAGGTGAGACTAAAGCCTCATCCACACGTCAGTGTCTTGGTCAGTTATTTCCATCAGTGATTGTGAGCCAAAACCAGGATTGGAGTCTCCACAGACATAAGGTATAAGGGAAAGATCTGTACAAGTTCTGTGTTTAGAGCTGCACCTGGTTTTGGCTCACAATCACTGAGGGAAATTACTGACCGAACACTGACTGTGTGAATGAGGCATAAGACAGACACAAGTTCAAATTGAGGAATTAACCCCTCAGACTCAGGCAGATATGGAAACATACAGGAATACCGACTGGGGAATTAACCCCACAGATATCGGACAAAACACAGGACAAGACACTGTTCACAACACAAACCAAGCCACTTTTGCCAGTACGCACAGACCGCAGAGAATATGCGCTGCCACACTGACACACGGCCCTAGATACACATTCACACAACTAGCCACCACGGCATACAAGGGACACAGAACAGTGACAGACAAACACAGAACATGGGGAGCAACAGTCACAGGAGTATAAAGAGGACATGTACTACCACACCGACACATGGCACAAGACACACATCCACACAACTCTGCAGCCATTACTCAATTGCGCCGGTAGCCAGCCTATATGGCAAAAAAGTGAACACACTGTGACAAATGCCATTATCTCTAAGTAAAATCAGCATAATTACCAAGATTTCATTGCTGCTCTGAGGATTTCCGAATATATGGACAATTTAATATTTTATTTATTTTGAAAATTCAAGAAAATCAGTGCAGGATTCTATGATGTCTCATTTAATTATAATCTACAATTTAGGGCTTGTTCACATCACAGTTATGGATTCCGTTTTTGTTTTCCATTATAACATGGTTATAACGGAATCCAAAAGACGCAAGACAAAACGGAAGCTTTTAAGAGGCATTCCGTTTTGATCCTTCATAATACAAGTCTACTGGACTCCTGCATAATGGAAACCAGGACAGATCCGTTATGCTGCCCATAGACTTCTATTATGACAGAATGCAAAACGGAAGGCTTAAAAAAGGCATTCCGTTTTGCTTTCCATCATAATAGATTTTCATCTCTTAAAGGCTTCAGTTTTGACTTCCATCTTATGGATTCCGTTAAAACCATGTTATAACGGAATCCATAATGGTGATGTGAACCCGCCCTTGTTTGCGTTTTAATCTGCAATTTTAATAATCTAATTTTATTTTCAAAAGTTTTTAACATTTCAGATGCTAATATTTGGGCTGTTGCTTGAACACACTACAACTGTGACTGAATGAAACACATACACTCCTTATACAATTACAGTATAGAGTAAGCCATTCTTTTATTACTGGCTCTCAGTCTTATCTTGGAGATATGTTGATACATATAAAAGTTTCCTAATCATGGGAGTAGCTATAAGGCTGGTTTCACACGGGCGTTGCGGAAAAAGATGCGGGTGCGTTGCGGGAACATTCACGATTTTTCAGCGCGAGTGCAAAACATTGCAATGCGTTTTGCACGCGAGTGAGAAAAATCGGCATGTTTGGTACCCAGACCCCAACCCGTACTTCTTCACAGAAGTTCGGGTTTGGGTTAGGTGTTAAGTAGATTGTATTATTTTCCCTTATAACATGGTTATAAGGGAAAATAATAATATTTTTAATACAGAATGCATAGTACAATAGGGCTGGAGGGGTTAAAAAAAAAAATATATATTATAACTGTAACAGGGTTCCGAAGGTACACTCGGTCCCCCATTATCTGCAGACCTGCTGCTTAGCTTCGGGAACGAGGATCTGTGTTTTACCTCGTTCCCAGGGCGGCTTTACTAGCTGGGTGGCTCCCTGCTCCTAAGTCTGCCTTGAGCGCCGAGCTGATCACTCGGTGCTCGACTGGTTGGTCTGTCGGTCATGTGACGCTGGCCACTATAAATACAGGCAGCCTGCTGGCCACAGGTTGCCTGTTAATTTAGGTTCCACCTGTGATTTGGTCTTTCCTGGCGTACTTACCTCCTGCTGAATTCCTGACGATCCTCTGCCTGCTCCTTGTGTACTTTGCTGCTCTCCTGGTATTCTGACCCCAGCCTCCTCCTGACGATCCTCTGCTGACTCCTTTGGTACTTCACGTCTCTCCTGGTATTTATGACCCCGGCTTCTCCTGACAATTCTCTGCTTGCTCCATTTGTACTTAGTAGCTTTCCTGGTATTGACTCGGTCCGTTCACGTCCTGTTGTTTGTCTGTCTGTCATCCCTGCACTTATTCCAAGTTAGGGATTGACGTCCAGTTTTCCCCTGTCATTAGGACTCGCGAGGCAAGTAGGCAGGGCCAGGGGTAAGGGTGGAGCGCAGTGGTCACTTCCGTCCCCCCTGTGTGTGTGTGTACGCGACCGTTACTATAACTCGCCTTAATCCAGTTGATCGGGCAGCCAGGCTTCTCTTCTGTCTTCATCTATGCTGTGCACAGGAATAGGACCTTTGATGACGTCACTGCGCTCATCACATGATCCATCACCATGGTGATGGATCATGTGACGGACCATGTGATGAGCACAGTGACGTCACCACAGGTCCTTTTCCTGTGCACAGCAAAGATGAAGACAGAAGAGAAGTCGGGCTGCGCGATCAAATGGATTAAGGTGAGTTATATTATTTATTTATTTATTTTAACCCCTCCAGCCCTATTGTACTATGCATTCTGTATTAAGAATGCTATTATTTTCCCTTATAAACATGTTATAAGGGAAAATAATAATGATCGGGTTCCCATCCCGATCGTCTCCTAGCAACCGTGCATGAAAATCGCACCGCATCCGCACTTGCGGATGCTTGCGATTTTCACGCAGCCCCATTCACTTCTATGGGGCCTGCGTTGCGCGAAAAACGCACAATATAGAGCATGCTGCGATTTTCACGCAACGTACAAGTGATGCGTGAAAATCACCGCTCATGTGCACAGCCCCATAGAAATGAATGGGTCCGGATTCAGTGCGGGTGCAATGCGTTCATCTCACCCATTGCACCCGCATGGAAATATCGGCCGTGTGAAAGAGACCTAAAGCTTGCGGAGCTCGCAGTCACACACAGGTCCACATATGAAAACATCTATCACTTCTATATGCTGCTGGCCTTTAAAACACAACTTCAATTCATAAAATTCATCAATTAAAACCCATATTCAAAAAAAGTGCAAAGATGATAAATGGGTATAATTAAGTAGAATGTATGCTGAAGGGTAATACCCCACTGTTCATATGCCACAACAACCGAACTTTAGGGTTTTTGGCACCCGGACCCGAACCCGAACATTTACGTAAAAGTTCGGGTTCGGTGTTCAGCGATTTTTATGGAGCTTTTTGAAAGGCTGCACAGCAGCCAATCAACAAGGTCATACTACTTGCCCCAAAAGGCCATCACAGCCATGCCTACTATTGGCATGGCTGTGATTGGCCAACTGCAGCATGTGACCCAGCCTCTATTTAAGCTGGAGTCACGTAGCACCGCCCTTCACTCTGCTCAGATTAGTGTAGGGAGAGGCTGCAGCTGCTGTGAGGGAGAGATCAGGGAGAAATCTTATCAAGAACTGATTTTTGTACTCAGCGATCTACAGCAAAAGTATTTTGTGGGTGCAGTGCACAATTTTTTTAAGCCTGCCCTGAGCCAAATACTGCTGAAAACAAACTTTTTTTTCTTCAGTTAGTCAATATCAATACATGATCGGCAGCCATTTTATGCAACGATAGTGCACCAGCACAGGCTAGCTGCATGTCTGCAAGTCCAGAAATACAGCTTTGGCATACTGGGGTGAAAAAAGCCTCTGATGTACTGCACATCTGGGATTAGACAAGCATAAGTGACTGTCACATTTAGGACAGAAATACAGCTTTTTGGTTAGGGTGAAAAAACCCTCTAATATACTGCACATCTGGGATTAGACAAGCAAAAGTGACTGTCACATTTAGGCCAGAAAAACAGCTTTTTGGTTAGGGTGAAAAAACCCTCTAATATACTGCACATCTGGGATTAGACAAGCATAAGTGACTGGCTCATTTAGGACAGAAATACAGCTTTTTGGTTAGGGTGAAAAAACCCTCTAATATACTGCACATCTGGGATTAGAGAAGCATAAGTGACTGTCACATTTAGGACAGAAATACAGCTTTTTGGTTAGGGTGAAAAAACCCTCTAATATACTGCACATCTGGGATTAGACAAGCATAAGTGACTGTCACATTTAGGCCATAAATACGGCTTTTTGGTTACTGGGGTGAAAAAAGCCTCTAATATATTGCACATCTGGGATTACACATGCATAAGTGACTGTCACATTTAGGCCATAAATACGGCTTTGGCATACTGGGGTGAAAAAAGCCTCTGATATACTGCACATCTGGGATAAGAGGTGCATAAGTGAGTGTCACATTTAGGCCACAAATACCGCTGTCATATAGAGTTAAAAAAAAAAAAATTGTGCTATACCCTACATCAGGGTTTTTATTGGTGGTTAATTATTTTTAACAGACTTAACCACTTTTTACTTTGCTTTGTAAACGCTAACTATGAGGAAAACATCTAATAAGGGACGCGGTCATGGTCGTGGTGGTGGTGTTGGTGGAGCCTCTGTTGCAGGGAGAGGACGTGGCCGTTCTGCCACAGCTACATGTCCTACTGAACCTACTACCTCAGGTCCCAGTAGCCGCCAGAATCTACAGCGATATTTGGTCGGGCCTAATGCTGTTCTAAGGATGGTAAGGCCTGAGCAAGTACAGGCGCTAGTCAATTGGGTGGCCGACAGTGGATCCAGCACGTTCACATTATCTCCCACCTAGTCTTCTGCAGAAAGCACACAGGTGGCGCCTGAAACCCATGCCCATCAGTCTGTCACATCACCCCCGTGCATATCGGGGAACCTGTCTGAGCCTCAAGTCATGCAGCAGTCTCTTATGTTGTTTGAAGACACTGCTGGCAGGGTTTCCCAAGGGCATCCACCTAGCCCTTCCCCAGGGGTGGAAGACATAGAATGCACTGACGCACAACCACTTATGTTTCCTGATGAGGACATGGGAATACCACCTCAGCACTTCGCTGATGATGACGAAACACAGGTGCCAACTGCTGCGTCTTTCTGCAGTGTGCAGACTGAAAAGGAGGCCAGGGAGGAAGACTGGGTGGAAGACGATGCAGGGGACGATGAGGTCCTAGACCCAACATGGAATGAAGGTCGTGCCACTGACTTTCAGAGTTCGGAGGAAGAGGCAGTGGTGAGACTAAGCCAACAGCGTAGCAAAAGCGGGAGCAGGGTGCAAAAGCATAGCAGCCGTCGCCAAAACAGTTCGCCTGCTACTGGCCACCATCACCAGGGACCGAGCACACCAAAGGCAGCTTCAAGGAGTTCCCTGGCATGGCAGTTCTTCACACAATGTGCTGACGACAAGACCCGAGTGGTTTGCACGCTGTGCCATCAGAACCTGAAACGAGGCATTAACGTTCTGAACCTTAGCACAACCTGCATGACCAGGCATCTACATGCAAGACACGGGCTGCAGTGGAGTAAGCAACTTCAAAACCAAGAAAGGGCTCAGGCCCCTCCTGCTCCCTCTTCTGCTGCTGCCTCGGCCTCTTCCTCCGCCTCTGGAGGAACGTTGGCACCTGCCGCCCAGCAAACAGAGGATGTGCCATCAAAAACAGCACCTCCGTCACCAAGCATCTCCACCATGTCACACGGAAGTGTTCAGCTCTCTATCTCACAAACCTTTGAGAGAAAGCGTAGATTCCCACTTAGCCACCCTCGATCCCTGGCCTTGAATGCCAGCATTTCTAAACTGCTGGCCTTTGAAATGCTGTCATTCAGGCTGGTGGAGACGGACAGCTTCAAACAGCTCATGTCGCTTGCTGTCCCACAGTACGTCGTTCCCAGCCGCCACTACTTCTCCAGGAGAGCCGTGCCCTCCCTGCACAACCAAGTATCGGATAAAATCAAGTGTGCACTGAGCAACGCCATCTGTGGCAAGGTCCACCTAATCACAGATACGTAGACCAGTAAGCACGGCCAGGGACGCTATATCTCCCTAACTGCACACTGGGTAAATGTAGTGGCGGCTGGGCCCCAGGCGGAGAGCTGTTTGGCGCACACGTCCTTCCGCCGCCAAGGATCGCAGGGCATCATTCTTTGCCTCCTGTTGCCTCCTCTTCCTACTCGGCTTCCTCCTCCTTTTCTACCACCTCCTCATCCGGTCAGCGACAGACCTTCAACACCAACTTCAGCACAGCCAGGGGTAAATGTCAGCAGGCCGTTCTGAAACGAATGTGTTTGGGGGACAGGCCCCACACTGCGCAGGAGTTGTGGCGGGGTATAGAACAACAGACCAACGAGTGGTTGCTGCCAGTGAGCCTCAAGCCCAGCCTGGTGGTGTGCGATAATGGGCGAAATCTCGTTGCAGCTCTGGGACTAGCCGGTTTGACGCATGTGCTGAATTTGGTGGTGCAGAAATTCATTCACAACTACCCCGACATGTCTGAGCTGCTGCATAATTTGCTGGCCGTCTGTGCGCGCTTCCGGCGTTCTCATCCTGCCGCCACTCGGCTGTCTGCTCTACAGCGTAACTTCGGCCTTCCCGCTCACCGCCTCAAATGCGACGTGCCCACCAGGTGGAACTCCACCTTGCACATGCTGGAGAGACTGTGCGAGCAGCAGCAGGCCACAGTGGAGTTTCAGCTGCAGCACGCACGGGTCAGTCGCACTGCGGAACAGCACCACTTCACCACCAATGACTGGGCCTCCATGCGAGACCTGTGTGCCCTGTTGCGCTGTTTCAAGTACTCCACCAACATGGCCAGTGGTGATGACGCCATTATCAGCGTTACAATACCACTTCTATGTCTACTTGAGAAAACACTTAGGGCAAAGATGGAAGAGGATGTGGCCCAGGATGAGGAGGAGAAAGAGGCGTCATGTCTAACACTTTTAGGCCAGTCTTTTAGAAGTGGCTCAGAAAGAGGATTTTTGCAACAGCAGAGGCCAGGTACAAATTTGGCCAGCCAGGGCCCACTACTGGAGGACGAGGAGAAGGAGGATGAGGATGAGGATAAGGATGAAGCATGTTCACAGCGGGGTGGCATCCAAAGCAGCTTGGGCCCATCACTGGTGCGTGGCTGGGGGGATACGGAGGATGCAGACGATACGCCTCCCACAGAGGACAGCTTGTCCTTACCTCTGGGCAGCCTGGCACATATGAGCGACTACATGCTGCAGTGCCTGCGCAACGACTGCAGAGATGCCCACATTTTAACGTGTGCTGACTACTGTGTGGCCACCCTGCTGGATCCCCGTTACAAAGACAATGTGCCATCCTTAATTTCCTCACTGGAGCGTGATCGGAAGATGCGTGATTACAGGCGCACGCTGGTAGATGCGCTCCTGAGAGCATTCCCGACTGACGCCGGGGGACAGGTGGAAGCACAAGGCGAAGGCAGGGGAGTTGGAAGAGGTCACCAACGCAGCTGTGTCAGCGCCAGCATATCAGAAGGTAGGGTTAGCATGGATGACATGTGGAAAAGCTTTGTCACCTCGCCGCAACAACCGGCCCCAACTGCTGATATGGAGCGTGTTAGCAGGAGGCAGCATTTGAACAACATGGTGGAACAGTACCTGTGCACACGACTACACGTACTGACAGGGGCCTAAATCTCTCAAAATCGTCTGTTCTATTGCTGGGTGACATGAACCCCCTTATGCCATGAATGAACCCCTGCTGTGCCTGGGTGACAGGGGCCTAAATCTCTCAAAATCCTCTGTTGTATTGCTGGGTAACATGAACCCCCTTTTGCCGTGAATGAACCGCTGCTGTGCCTGGGTGACAGGGGCCTAAATCTCTCAAAATCCTCTGTTGTATTGCTGGGTGACATGAACCCCCTTATGCCATGAATAAACCCCTGCTGTGCCTGGGTGACAGGGGCCTAAATCTCTCAAAATCCTCTGTTGTAATGCTGGGTGACATGAACCCCCTTTTGCTGTGAATAACCCCTGCTGTGCCTGGGTTACAGGGGCCTAAATCTCTCAAAATCCTCTGTTCTATTGCTGGGTGACATGAACCCCCTTTTGCCGTGAATGAACCCCTGCTCTGCATTGCTGACAGGGAACTAAATTTAGTGAAAACATCTGTTACTGATCGGAAGATGTGCGACTACAAGTGCACGCTGATGATTGCATTCCCACCTGACAGCGGGGGCACAGTGAAAGCACAAGGCGAAGGCAGAGGAGGAGGAAGAGGTCGCCAACGCAGCTGGGGCACCACCAGCACCTGAGAAGGCAGGGTTAGCATGGCCAAAATGTGGAAAAGCTTTGTCAGCCTTGGAGGTGCTGACCTGCCCTGCAGCCAGTGTATAGTGTGAACGTGTGTTTAGCACGGCAGAGAGCATTATCACAGGCCGCAGCCAACGTGGACAAGCTTACGTTTATTAAAATGAACCAGGCATGGATCCCACAGGACTTGTCCGTACCTTATACCAGCCTCAACCATCCATTCTTGTACTCAAGTGCACTTATTCTTTGTTTTATTTTGTTATATGTCCCAATATTTTGGGGGAAACCCCAATTTAAAAATATAAAATAACACAAATCAGTGTTGGCTACCTATTCCTCCTTCACCGCCGCTTCCACCTACACCGCCACATCAACCTACACCGCCACATCCACCGCCTCCTCAACCTCCTACTCCTAGATCAAGATTGTTATTTTTAATTTTTCAGTATTTTATGTTATTTTAAGTCATTTGCCTATCCACATTTGTTTGCAGAAAAGTGGCCATGCTCTTAAGCACATTTTGGTGCCTTTTGCAGCCCTCTAGCCCTTTCCAGGAATATTTTAGAGCCATTTTAGTGCCCAAAAGTTCGGGTCCCCATTGACTTAAATGGGATTTGGGTTCGGGGTCAAGTTCGGGTCCCGAACCTGCCGAACCCGAACATCCAGGTATCCGCTCAACTCTACATATATACTCATTGACAAAATAAAATGCACCTAGATAGAAATGTCAGGTTGCTTCAAAATTCAGCATTCAGTTATGTCTCAGGCAGGTATGCAATTGATTACAGGCGTGGTCTGCTTAGATAAAAGTGCTTCCTCCTATGCCCTATAAAAATGCTCTTGAAGGCTACTTTTGGGTAGTGTACCTGTTGGTGTGAGATCAATGACCGCTAGATATGGCTCTTTGACACACTTGAAGACATTTTGCCCAGTTGACAGACTTTTAGAGGGACTCATCATTAGACTGAGAGAAGCAGGTGGCACATTAATTACACACCCCTGTCTCTGCCTGGACCATTTAAACATGCTTAGCAAAATGAAATTTGATGTCATGGCTCCAGAGAATCTACAAAATAGTAAATAATGTCACAATGACTGACATATAGAGCTATGAGTAAACGCATGGTTGACAATATTATCAAACAGCCTGTATAAAGATACACTGTGTTGTCAGATTTTTTATGCTTTTTGAAATTAAAAACATTCCAAAAATTGTCCCTTACTGGCGGGATATAGTGTTTAAACACACATGGTGTTATTAATAAAAACAGTGGCTTGTTCTAATCAAGTGGTCCAAAAATTATGCATTATGCACAATTGTTAGTGTAGGAAGAAAAACATTGGCTTATTTTAAACAAGCAGCCAAAAATGATGACTTATACATGAAAAAGACAAAGGGCGGCACTCACTAGTACTTGCAGAGGTAGTTTCTTTATTCCATTTCAATATAAGGTAGGGAGCAGACTACATACATGTGTGCATCAGCAGGATTAGGCGACGGCCGTTTCGCACCTCAGTGCTTTGTCTGGCCCATAATCAGGTGAAAGATTTCACCTGCTTTTAAAAAAAACTAGCTGTGACGCGCTTCTCTCTGCGCCGCCCAGGCGCCGCGCTCACCTGGCGCTCACCTGTGCGTCACAGAGAGAGGATCGCGTCACTGTGTGAAAGATACATTGCATTAAAAAATGACACAAAACAATCATGCTAAACAATATACAGTGAGCAGAGGCACTTACAAAAAGATCCGCATATCGATATTATCATTAAGACCTAATGGGCCCATTGCGCCTGCGCGCAAGATCCACTTGCTCTCTCTCCTAAGTAATTCCTTGTGCGTATGACCTCTATTCCTGCAAAACTCAGTGTTTGGTAGTTTCCTTAATGTTCCTGTCTCATGTGTTCAATCAGGCGTAAACAGCCCTTACCAGTGGTGAGTGAATTTATATGATCTCTAATCCTTTCTTGGAGACATCGAAGTGTAGAACCTGCCGCATTTACATTTCAGCAGATACACAACATATTTACT
The DNA here is from genome assembly GCF_905171765.1 of Bufo bufo. NCBI lineage: Eukaryota > Metazoa > Chordata > Amphibia > Anura > Bufonidae > Bufo > Bufo bufo. The sequence continues at coordinate 81,747,616 of NC_053395.1, forward strand.
TTTACAAGTGATTAGAGTGTTGACCCTGTGCTGGATCCCTCCAAAGACCAGTGTATCCCATTGCGGATTGAGTTTGCAGCATGAGCAATGACCGCATCTGCGGTTGCCTTTGGGACCCCAGTTTTCTAGCCATGTTGCGGGTTTCTTTTCCTGGAATCTACTGCGGACAAATTTGTCCTTCAAGGTATGGCATTTCCTAAAGGCTATAATTGGTGCGATGTTTTTAATCCCTGTCAGGGATTCATCTCTTTCAAGTATGCTCCAATTATTTTTAATAACCTTTTTTATATGAGGGGCCATTGGTCCAAACTTGAAAGAGAAGACAAAAGGATTGAGATTTTGTTTATCCTTTTTTTTTCTTCTTCCTGACTAGGGATGAGCGAACCCGAACTGTATAGTTCGGGTTCGTACCGAATTTTGGGGTGTCCGTGACACGGACCCGTACCCGAACATTTTCATAAAAGTCCGGGTTTGAGTTCGGTGTTCGGCACTTTCTTGGCGCTTTTTGAAAGGCTGCAAAGCAGCCAATCAACAAGCATCATACTACTTGCCCCAAGAGGCCATCACAGCCTTGCCTACTATTGGCATGGCTGTGATTGGCCAGTGCAGCATGTGACCCAGCCTCTATATAAGCTTGGGTCACGTAGCGCTGCATGTCACTCTGCTGATACAAGTGTAGGGAGAGGTTGCAGCTGCGACGCTAGGGCGAGATTAGGCAGTGATTAACTCCTCCAAAAGACTTCATTCAGTGATCGATCTACAGCTGTGGATCATTAAACTGCTGCTATTCAATTGCTCAGTGTTTTTAGGGTGCCCAGAGCGTTTTTCAGTCACTTTTTTCTGGGGTGATCGGCGGCCATTTTGTGGCTTGCTTGTGCGCCAGCACAAGCTGCCACCAAGTACATTTAACCATCAATAGTGTGGTTATTTTTTGCTATATCCTACATCAGGGTCAAGCTTTCATCAAGTGCATTTAACCATCAATAGTGTGGTTATTTTTTGGCCATATACTACATCAGGGGCAAGTTTAGCCTGTCACCCAGCGCCTAAAAAATAGGCCTCACATTTATATTAATCCAAATCTGTCATTACTGCTTTAGCTGGTCAAGTTATTTTTAGTGTCCGTCAAAGCACAATTTTTGTTTGGGGTTGAAAAACAATTCCCAAATTTGCAATTCTCAAAATTAGTGGTTTCTGCTGTATCAGGCCTACTTTAAATCTAGCCCTAAAAGGGTATATTAGATTCAAGGTGCTGATAGGGAAATTCTCAAGAACTTCACACACACGCTACAGTGCAGATCCAAGTCTAATTCTGTGATTAAACGTATACCTGTCACCCAGCGCCTAAAAAATAGGCCTCACATTTATATTCATCCAAATCTGTACTGTTTTAGCTGGTCAAGTTATTTTTAGTGTCCGTCAAAGCACAGTTTTTGTTCTGGGTTGAAAAACAATTCCCAAATTTGCAATTCTCAAAATTAGTGGTTTCTGCTGTATCAGGCCTACTTTAAATCTATCCCTAAAAGGGTATATTAGATTGAAGGTGCTGATAGGGTAATTCTCAAAAACTTCACACACACGCTACAGTGCAGATCCAAGTCTAATTCTGTGATTAAACGTATACCTGTCACCCAGTGCCTAAAAAATAGGCCTCACATTTATATTCATCCAAATCTGTACTGTTTTAGCTGGTCAAGTTATTTTTAGTGTCCGTCAAAGCACAGTTTTTGTTCTGGGTTGAAAAACAATTCCCAAATTTGCAATTCTCAAAATTAGTGGTTTCTGCTGTATCAGGCCTACTTTAAATCTATCCCTAAAAGGGTGGCAGGGCCTAAATATCTGACAATGGACTGTTCCAGTGGTGGGTGACATGAAGCCTGATTCTCTGCTATGACATGAAGACTGATTCTCTGCTGACATGAAGCCAGATTCTCTGTTACGGGACCTCTCTCCTCTGCCTGGGTGCCTGGGCCTAAATATCTGACAATGGCCTGTTCCAGTGGTGGGTGACATGAAGCCTGATTTTCTGCTATGACATGAAGACTGATTCTCTGCTTACATGAAGCCAGATTCTCTGTTACGGGACCTCTCTCCTCTGCCTGGGTGCCTGGGCCTAAATATCTGACAATGGACTGTTCCAGTGTTGGGTGACGTAAAGCCTGATTCTCTGCTATGACATGCAGACTGATTCTCTGCTGACATGAAGCCAGATTCTCTGTTACGGGACCTCTCTCCTCTGCCTGGGTGCCTGGGCCTAAATATCTGACAATGGACTGTTCCAGTGTTGGGTGACGTAAAGCATGATTCTCTGCTAGGACATGCAGACTGATTCTCTGCTGACATGAAGCCAGATTCTCTGTTACGGGACCTCTCTCCTCTGCCTGGGTGCCTGGGCCTAAATATCTGACAATGGCCTGTTCCAGTGGTGGGTGACGTAAAGCCTGATTCTCTGCTATGACATGAAGACTGATTCTCTGCTGACATGAAGCCAGATTCTCTGTTACGGGACCTCTCTCCTCTGCCTGGGTGCCTGGGCCTAAATATCTGACAATGGACTGTTCCAGTGTTGGGTGACGTAAAGCATGATTCTCTGCTAGGACATGCAGACTGATTCTCTGCTGACATGAAGCCAGATTCTCTGTTACGGGACCTCTCTCCTCTGCCTGGGTGCCTGGGCCTAAATATCTGACAATGGACTGTTCCAGTGTTGGGTGACGTAAAGCCTGATTCTCTGCTATGACATGCAGACTGATTCTCTGCTGACAAGAAGCCAAATTCTCTGTTACGGGACCTCTCTCCTTTGCCTGGGTGCCTGGGCCTAAATATCTGACAATGGACTGTTCCAGTGTTGGGTGACGTAAAGCATGATTCTCTGCTAGGACATGCAGACTGATTTTCTGCTGACATGAAGCCAGATTCTCTGTTACGGGACCTCTCTCCTCTGCCTGGGTGCCTGGGCCTAAATATCTGACAATGGACTGTTCCAGTGTTGGGTGACGTAAAGCCTGATTCTCTGCTATGACATGCAGACTGATTCTCTGCTGACATGAAGCCAGATTCTCGGTTACGGGACCTCTCTCCTCTGCCTGGGTGCCTGGGCCTAAATATCTGACAATGGACTGTTCCAGTGTTGGGTGACGTAAAGCCTGATTCTCTGCTATGACATGCAGACTGATTCTCTGCTGACATGAAGCCAGATTCTCTGTTACGGGACCTCTCTCCTCTGCCTGGGTGCCTGGGCCTAAATATCTGACAATGGCCTGTTCCAGTGGTGGGTGACGTAAAGCCTGATTCTCTGCTATGACATGAAGACTGATTCTCTGCTGACATGAAGCCAGATTCTCTGTTACGGGACCTCTCTCCTCTGCCTGGGTGCCTGGGCCTAAATATCTGACAATGGACTGTTCAAGTGTTGGGTGACGTAAAGCATGATTCTCTGCTAGGACATGCAGACTAATTCTCTGCTGACATGAAGCCAGATTCTCTGTTACGGGACCTCTCTCCTCTGCCTGGATGCCTGGGCCTAAATATCTGACAATGGACTGTTCCAGTGTTGGGTGACATAAAGCCTGATTCTCTGCTATGACATGCAGACTGATTCTCTGCTGACAAGAAGCCAGATTCTCTGTTACGGGACCTCTCTCCTTTGCCTGGGTGCCTGGGCCTAAATATCTGACAATGGACTGTTCTAGTGTTGGGTGAGGTAAAGCCTGATTCTCTGCTATGACATGAAGACTGATTCTCTGCTGACATGAAGCCAGATTCTCTGTTACGGGACCTCTCTCCTCTGCCTGGGTGCCTGGGCCTAAATATCTGACAATGGACTGTTCCAGTGGTGGGTGACGTGAAGCCTGATTCTCTGCTATGACATGAAGACTGATTCTCTGCTGACATGAAGCCAGATTCTTTGTTACGGGACCTCTCTCCTCTGCCTGGGTGCCTGGGCCTAAATATCTGACAATGGCCTGTTCCAGTGGTGGGTGACATGAAGCCTGATTTTCTGCTATGACATGAAGACTGATTCTCTGCTTACATGAAGCCAGATTCTCTGTTACGGGACCTCTCTCCTCTGCCTGGGTGCCTGGGCCTAAATATCTGACAATAGACTGTTCCAGTGTTGGGTGACGTAAAGCCTGATTCTCTGCTATGACATGCAGACTGATTCTCTGTTGACATGAAACCAGATTCTCTGTTACGGGACCTCTCTCCTCTGCCTGGGTGCCTGGGCCTAAATATCTGACAATGGACTGTTCCAGTGTTGGGTGACGTAAAGCCTGATTCTCTGCTATGACATGCAGACTGATTCTCTGCTGACAAGAAGCCAGATTCTCTGTTACGGGACCTCTCTCCTTTGCCTGGGTGCCTGGGCCTAAATATCTGACAATGGACTGTTCCAGTGTTGGGTGACGTAAAGCATGATTCTCTGCTAGGACATGCAGACTGATTTTCTGCTGACATGAAGCCAGATTCTCTGTTACGGGACCTCTCTCCTCTGCCTGGGTGCCTGGGCCTAAATATCTGACAATGGACTGTTCCAGTGTTGGGTGACGTAAAGCCTGATTCTCTGCTATGACATGCAGACTGATTCTCTGCTGACATGAAGCCAGATTCTCTGTTACGGGACCTCTCTCCTCTGCCTGGTTGCCTGGGCCTAAATATCTGACAATGGACTGTTCCAGTGTTGGGTGACGTAAAGCCTGATTCTCTGCTATGACATGCAGACTGATTCTCTGCTGACATGAAGCCATATTCTCTGTTACGGGACCTCTCTCCTCTGCCTGGGTGCCTGGGCCTAAATATCTGACAATGGCCTGTTCCAGAGGTGGGTGACGTAAAGCCAGATTCACTGCTATGACATGAAGAGTGATTCTCTGCTGACATGAAGCCAGATTCTCTGTTACGGGACCTCTCTCCTCTGCCTGGGTGCCTGGGCCTAAATATCTGACAATGGACTGTTCCAGTGTTGGGTGACGTAAAGCATGATTCTCTGCTAGGACATGCAGACTAATTCTCTGCTGACATGAAGCCAGATTCTCTGTTACGGGACCTCTCTCCTCTGCCTGGATGCCTGGGCCTAAATATCTGACAATGGACTGTTCCAGTGTTGGGTGACGTAAAGCCTGATTCTCTGCTATGACATGCAGACTGATTCTCTGCTGACAAGAAGCCAGATTCTCTGGTACGGGACCTCTCTCCTTTGCCTGGGTGCCTGGGCCTAAATATCTGACAATGGACTGTTCCAGTGTTTGGTGACGTAAAGCATGATTCTCTGCTAGGACATGCAGACTGATTCTCTGCTGACATGAAGCCAGATTCTCTGTTACGGGACCTCTCTCCTCTGCCTGGGTGCCTGGGCCTAAATATCTGACAATGGACTGTTCCAGTGTTGGGTGACGTAAAGCCTGATTCTCTGCTATGACATGCAGACTGATTCTCTGCTGACATGAAGCCAGATTCTCTGTTACGGGACCTCTCTCCTCTGCCTGGGTGCCTGGGCCTAAATATCTGACAATGGACTGTTCCAGTGTTGGGTGACGTAAAGCCTGATTCTCTGCTATGACATGCAGACTGATTCTCTGCTGACATGAAGCCAGATTCTCTGTTACGGGACCTCTCTCCTCTGCCTGGGTGCCTGGGCCTAAATATCTGACAATGGCCTGTTCCAGTGGTGGGTGACGTAAAGCCTGATTCTCTGCTATGACATGAAGACTGATTCTCTGCTGACATGAAGCCAGATTCTCTGTTACGGGACCTCTCTCCTCTGCCTGGGTGCCTGGGCCTAAATATCTGACAATGGACTGTTCCAGTGTTGGGTGACGTAAAGCATGATTCTCTGCTAGGACATGCAGACTAATTCTCTGCTGACATGAAGCCAGATTCTCTGTTACGGGACCTCTCTCCTCTGCCTGGATGCCTGGGCCTAAATATCTGACAATGGACTGTTCCAGTGTTGGGTGACATAAAGCCTGATTCTCTGCTATGACATGCAGACTGATTCTCTGCTGACAAGAAGCCAGATTCTCTGTTACGGGACCTCTCTCCTTTGCCTGGGTGCCTGGGCCTAAATATCTGACAATGGACTGTTCCAGTGTTGGGTGACGTAAAGCATGATTCTCTGCTAGGACATGCAGACTGATTCTCTGCTGACATGAAGCCAGATTCTCTGTTACGGGACCTCTCTCCTCTGCCTGGGTGCCTGGGCCTAAATATCTGACAATGGACTATTCCAGTGTTGGGTGACGTAAAGCCTGATTCTCTGCTATGACATGCAGACTGATTCTCTGCTGACATGAAGCCAGATTCTCTGTTACGGGACCTCTCTCCTCTGCCTGGGTGCCTGGGCCTAAATATCTGACAATGGACTGTTCTAGTGTTGGGTGAGGTAAAGCCTGATTCTCTGCTATGACATGCAGACTGATTCTCTGCTGACATGAAGCCAGATTCTCTGTTACGGGACCTCTCTCCTCTGCCTGGGTGCCTGGGCCTAAATATCTGACAATGGCCTGTTCCAGTGGTGGGTGACGTAAAGCCTGATTCTCTGCTATGACATGAAGACTGATTCTCTGCTGACATGAAGCCAGATTCTCTGTTACGGGACCTCTCTCCTCTGCCTGGGTCTAAATATCTGACAATGGACTGTTCCAGTGTTGGGTGACGTAAAGCATGATTCTCTGCTAGGACATGCAGACTGATTCTCTGCTGACATGAAGCCAGATTCTCTGTTACGGGACTTCTCTCCTCTGCCTGGGTGCCTGGGCCTAAATATCTGACAATGGACTGTTCCAGTTTTGGGTAACGTAAAGCCTGATTCTCTGCTATGACATGCAGACTGATTCTCTGCTGACAAGAAGCCAGATTCTCTGTTACGGGACCTCTCTCCTTTGCCTGGGTGCCTGGGCCTAAATATCTGACAATGGACTGTTCCAGTGTTGGGTGACGTAAAGCCTGATTCTTTGCTATGACATGAAGACTGATTCTCTGCTGACATGAAGCCAGATTCTCTGTTACGGGACCTCTCTCCTCTGCCTGGGTGCCTGGGCCTAAATATCTGACAATGGACTGTTCCAGTGTTGGGTGACGTAAAGCCTGATTCTCTGCTATGACATGAAGACTGATTCTCTGCTGACATGAAGCCAGATTCTCTGTTACGGGACCTCTCTCCTCTGCCTGGGTGCCTGGGCCTAAATATCTGACAATGGACTGTTCCAGTGGTGGGTGACGTGAAGCCTGATTCTCTGCTATGACATGAAGACTGATTCTCTGCTTACATGAAGCCAGATTCTTTGTTACGGGACCTCTCTCCTCTGCCTGGGTGCCTGGGCCTAAATATCTGACAATGGCCTGTTCCAGTGGTGGGTGACATGAAGCCTGATTTTCTGCTATGACATGAAGACTGATTCTCTGCTTACATGAAGCCAGATTCTCTGTTACGGGACCTCTCTCCTCTGCCTGGGTGCCTGGGCCTAAATATCTGACAATGGACTGTTCCAGTGTTGGGTGACGTAAAGCCTGATTCTCTGCTATGACATGCAGACTGATTCTCTGTTGACATGAAACCAGATTCTCTGTTACGGGACCTCTCTCCTCTGCCTGGGTGCCTGGGCCTAAATATCTGACAATGGACTGTTCCAGTGTTGGGTGACGTAAAGCCTGATTCTCTGCTATGACATGCAGACTGATTCTCTGCTGACAAGAAGCCAGATTCTCTGTTACGGGACCTCTCTCCTTTGCCTGGGTGCCTGGGCCTAAATATCTGACAATGGACTGTTCCAGTGTTGGGTGACGTAAAGCATGATTCTCTGCTATGACATGCAGACTGATTTTCTGCTGACATGAAGCCAGATTCTCTGTTACGGGACCTCTCTCCTCTGCCTGGGTGCCTGGGCCTAAATATCTGACAATGGACTGTTCCAGTGTTGGGTGACGTAAAGCCTGATTCTCTGCTATGACATGCAGACTGATTCTCTGCTGACATGAAGCCAGATTCTCTGTTACGGGACCTCTCTCCTCTGCCTGGTTGCCTGGGCCTAAATATCTGACAATGGACTGTTCCAGTGTTGGGTGACGTAAAGCCTGATTCTCTGCTATGACATGCAGACTGATTCTCTGCTGACATGAAGCCATATTCTCTGTTACGGGACCTCTCTCCTCTGCCTGGGTGCCTGGGCCTAAATATCTGACAATGGCCTGTTCCAGAGGTGGGTGACGTAAAGCCAGATTCACTGCTATGACATGAAGAGTGATTCTCTGCTGACATGAAGCCAGATTCTCTGTTACGGGACCTCTCTCCTCTGCCTGGGTGCCTGGGCCTAAATATCTGACAATGGACTGTTCCAGTGTTGGGTGACGTAAAGCATGATTCTCTGCTAGGACATGCAGACTAATTCTCTGCTGACATGAAGCCAGATTCTCTGTTACGGGACCTCTCTCCTCTGCCTGGATGCCTGGGCCTAAATATCTGACAATGGACTGTTCCAGTGTTGGGTGACGTAAAGCCTGATTCTCTGCTATGACATGCAGACTGATTCTCTGCTGACATGAAGCCAGATTCTCTGTTACGGGACCTCTCTCCTTTGCCTGGGTGCCTGGGCCTAAATATCTGACAATGGACTGTTCCAGTGTTGGGTGACGTAAAGCATGATTCTCTGCTAGGACATGCAGACTGATTCTCTGCTGACATGAAGCCAGATTCTCTGTTACGGGACCTCTCTCCTCTGCCTGGGTGCCTGGGCCTAAATATCTGACAATGGACTGTTCCAGTGTTGGGTGACGTAAAGCCTGATTCTCTGCTATGACATGCAGACTGATTCTCTGCTGACATGAAGCCAGATTCTCTGTTACGGGACCTCTCTCCTCTGCCTGGGTGCCTGGGCCTAAATATCTGACAATGGACTGTTCCAGTGTTGGGTGACGTAAAGCCTGATTCTCTGCTATGACATGCAGACTGATTCTCTGCTGACATGAAGCCAGATTCTCTGTTACGGGACCTCTCTCCTCTGCCTGGGTGCCTGGGCCTAAATATCTGACAATGGCCTGTTCCAGTGGTGGGTGACGTAAAGCCTGATTCTCTGCTATGACATGCAGACTGATTCTCTGCTGACATGAAGCCAGATTCTCTGTTACGGGACCTCTCTCCTCTGCCTGGGTGCCTGGGCCTAAATATCTGACAATGGACTGTTCCAGTGTTGGGTGACGTAAAGCATGATTCTCTGCTAGGACATGCAGACTAATTCTCTGCTGACATGAAGCCAGATTCTCTGTTACGGGACCTCTCTCCTCTGCCTGGATGCCTGGGCCTAAATATCTGACAATGGACTGTTCCAGTGTTGGGTGACGTAAAGCCTGATTCTCTGCTATGACATGCAGACTGATTCTCTGCTGACAAGAAGCCAGATTCTCTGTTACGGGACCTCTCTCCTTTGCCTGGGTGCCTGGGCCTAAATATCTGACAATGGACTGTTCCAGTGTTGGGTGACGTAAAGCATGATTCTCTGCTAGGACATGCAGACTGATTCTCTGCTGACATGAAGCCAGATTCTCTGTTACGGGACCTCTCTCCTCTGCCTGGGTGCCTGGGCCTAAATATCTGACAATGGACTATTCCAGTGTTGGGTGACGTAAAGCCTGATTCTCTGCTATGACATGCAGACTGATTCTCTGCTGACATGAAGCCAGATTCTCTGTTACGGGACCTCTCTCCTCTGCCTGGGTGCCTGGGCCTAAATATCTGACAATGGACTGTTCTAGTGTTGGGTGAGGTAAAGCCTGATTCTCTGCTATGACATGCAGACTGATTCTCTGCTGACATGAAGCCAGATTCTCTGTTACGGGACCTCTCTCCTCTGCCTGGGTGCCTGGGCCTAAATATCTGACAATGGCCTGTTCCAGTGGTGGGTGACGTAAAGCCTGATTCTCTGCTATGACATGAAGACTGATTCTCTGCTGACATGAATCCAGATTCTCTGTTACGGGACCTCTCTCCTCTGCCTGGGTCTAAATATCTGACAATGGACTGTTCCAGTGTTGGGTGACGTAAAGCATGATTCTCTGCTAGGACATGCAGACTGATTCTCTGCTGACATGAAGCCAGATTCTCTGTTACGGGACTTCTCTCCTCTGCCTGGGTGCCTGGGCCTAAATATCTGACAATGGACTGTTCCAGTTTTGGGTAACGTAAAGCCTGATTCTCTGCTATGACATGCAGACTGATTCTCTGCTGACAAGAAGCCAGATTCTCTGTTACGGGACCTCTCTCCTTTGCCTGGGTGCCTGGGCCTAAATATCTGACAATGGACTGTTCCAGTGTTGGGTGACGTAAAGCCTGATTCTTTGCTATGACATGAAGACTGATTCTCTGCTGACATGAAGCCAGATTCTCTGTTACGGGACCTCTCTCCTCTGCCTGGGTGCCTGGGCCTAAATATCTGACAATGGACTGTTCCAGTGTTGGGTGACGTAAAGCCTGATTCTCTGCTATGACATGAAGACTGATTCTCTGCTGACATGAAGCCAGATTCTCTGTTACGGGACCTCTCTCCTCTGCCTGGGTGCCTGGGCCTAAATATCTGACAATGGACTGTTCCAGTGGTGGGTGACGTGAAGCCTGATTCTCTGCTATGACATGAAGACTGATTCTCTGCTTACATGAAGCCAGATTCTCTGTTACGGGACCTCTCTCCTCTGCCTGGGTGCCTGGGCCTAAATATCTGACAATGGCCTGTTCCAGTGGTGGGTGACATGAAGCCTGATTTTCTGCTATGACATGAAGACTGATTCTCTGCTTACATGAAGCCAGATTCTCTGTTACGGGACCTCTCTCCTCTGCCTGGGTGCCTGGGCCTAAATATCTGACAATGGACTGTTCCAGTGTTGGGTGACGTAAAGCCTGATTCTCTGCTATGACATGCAGACTGATTCTCTGTTGACATCAAACCAGATTCTCTGTTACGGGACCTCTCTCCTCTGCCTGGGTGCCTGGGCCTAAATATCTGACAATGGACTGTTCCAGTGTTGGGTGACGTAAAGCCTGATTCTCTGCTATGACATGCAGACTGATTCTCTGCTGACAAGAAGCCAGATTCTCTGTTACGGGACCTCTCTCCTCTGCCTGGGTGCCTGGGCCTAAATATCTGACAATGGACTGTTCCAGTGTTGGGTGACGTAAAGCATGATTCTCTGCTAGGACATGCAGACTGATTTTCTGCTGACATGAAGCCAGATTCTCTGTTACGGGACCTCTCTCCTCTGCCTGGGTGCCTGGGCCTAAATATCTGACAATGGACTGTTCCAGTGTTGGGTGACGTAAAGCCTGATTCTCTGCTATGACATGCAGACTGATTCTCTGCTGACATGAAGCCAGATTCTCTGTTACGGGACCTCTCTCCTCTGCCTGGTTGCCTGGGCCTAAATATCTGACAATGGACTGTTCCAGTGTTGGGTGACGTAAAGCCTGATTCTCTGCTATGACATGCAGACTGATTCTCTGCTGACATGAAGCCATATTCTCTGTTACGGGACCTCTCTCCTCTGCCTGGGTGCCTGGGCCTAAATATCTGACAATGGCCTGTTCCAGAGGTGGGTGACGTAAAGCCAGATTCACTGCTATGACATGAAGAGTGATTCTCTGCTGACATGAAGCCAGATTCTCTGTTACGGGACCTCTCTCCTCTGCCTGGGTGCCTGGGCCTAAATATCTGACAATGGACTGTTCCAGTGTTGGGTGACGTAAAGCATGATTCTCTGCTAGGACATGCAGACTAATTCTCTGCTGACATGAAGCCAGATTCTCTGTTACGGGACCTCTCTCCTCTGCCTGGATGCCTGGGCCTAAATATCTGACAATGGACTGTTCCAGTGTTGGGTGACGTAAAGCCTGATTCTCTGCTATGACATGCAGACTGATTCTCTGCTGACAAGAAGCCAGATTCTCTGTTACGGGACCTCTCTCCTTTGCCTGGGTGCCTGGGCCTAAATATCTGACAATGGACTGTTCCAGTGTTGGGTGACGTAAAGCATGATTCTCTGCTAGGACATGCAGACTGATTCTCTGCTGACATGAAGCCAGATTCTCTGTTACGGGACCTCTCTCCTCTGCCTGGGTGCCTGGGCCTAAATATCTGACAATGGACTGTTCCAGTGTTGGGTGACGTAAAGCCTGATTCTCTGCTATGACATGCAGACTGATTCTCTGCTGACATGAAGCCAGATTCTCTGTTACGGGACCTCTCTCCTCTGCCTGGGTGCCTGGGCCTAAATATCTGACAATGGACTGTTCCAGTGTTGGGTGACGTAAAGCCTGATTCTCTGCTATGACATGCAGACTGATTCTCTGCTGACATGAAGCCAGATTCTCTGTTACGGGACCTCTCTCCTCTGCCTGGGTGCCTGGGCCTAAATATCTGACAATGGCCTGTTCCAGTGGTGGGTGACGTAAAGCCTGATTCTCTGCTATGACATGAAGACTGATTCTCTGCTGACATGAATCCAGATTCTCTGTTACGGGACCTCTCTCCTCTGCCTGGGTGCCTGGGCCTAAATATCTGACAATGGACTGTTCCAGTGTTGGGTGACGTAAAGCATGATTCTCTGCTAGGACATGCAGACTAATTCTCTGCTGACATGAAGCCAGATTCTCTGTTACGGGACCTCTCTCCTCTGCCTGGATGCCTGGGCCTAAATATCTGACAATGGACTGTTCCAGTGTTGGGTGACATAAAGCCTGATTCTCTGCTATGACATGCAGACTGATTCTCTGCTGACAAGAAGCCAGATTCTCTGTTACGGGACCTCTCTCCTTTGCCTGGGTGCCTGGGCCTAAATATCTGACAATGGACTGTTCCAGTGTTGGGTGACGTAAAGCATGATTCTCTGCTAGGACATGCAGACTGATTCTCTGCTGACATGAAGCCAGATTCTCTGTTACGGGACCTCTCTCCTCTGCCTGGGTGCCTGGGCCTAAATATCTGACAATGGACTATTCCAGTGTTGGGTGACGTAAAGCCTGATTCTCTGCTATGACATGCAGACTGATTCTCTGCTGACATGAAGCCAGATTCTCTGTTACGGGACCTCTCTCCTCTGCCTGGGTGCCTGGGCCTAAATATCTGACAATGGACTGTTCTAGTGTTGGGTGAGGTAAAGCCTGATTCTCTGCTATGACATGCAGACTGATTCTCTGCTGACATGAAGCCAGATTCTCTGTTACGGGACCTCTCTCCTCTGCCTGGGTGCCTGGGCCTAAATATCTGACAATGGCCTGTTCCAGTGGTGGGTGACGTAAAGCCTGATTCTCTGCTATGACATGAAGACTGATTCTCTGCTGACATGAAGCCAGATTCTCTGTTACGGGACCTCTCTCCTCTGCCTGGGTCTAAATATCTGACAATGGACTGTTCCAGTGTTGGGTGACGTAAAGCATGATTCTCTGCTAGGACATGCAGACTGATTCTCTGCTGACATGAAGCCAGATTCTCTGTTACGGGACTTCTCTCCTCTGCCTGGGTGCCTGGGCCTAAATATCTGACAATGGACTGTTCCAGTTTTGGGTAACGTAAAGCCTGATTCTCTGCTATGACATGCAGACTGATTCTCTGCTGACAAGAAGCCAGATTCTCTGTTACGGGACCTCTCTCCTTTGCCTGGGTGCCTGGGCCTAAATATCTGACAATGGACTGTTCCAGTGTTGGGTGACGTAAAGCCTGATTCTTTGCTATGACATGAAGACTGATTCTCTGCTGACATGAAGCCAGATTCTCTGTTACGGGACCTCTCTCCTCTGCCTGGGTGCCTGGGCCTAAATATCTGACAATGGACTGTTCCAGTGTTGGGTGACGTAAAGCCTGATTCTCTGCTATGACATGAAGACTGATTCTCTGCTGACATGAAGCCAGATTCTCTGTTACGGGACCTCTCTCCTCTGCCTGGGTGCCTGGGCCTAAATATCTGACAATGGACTGTTCGAGTGGTGGGTGACGTGAAGCCTGATTCTCTGCTATGACATGAAGACTGATTCTCTGCTTACATGAAGCCAGATTCTTTGTTACGGGACCTCTCTCCTCTGCCTGGGTGCCTGGGCCTAAATATCTGACAATGGCCTGTTCCAGTGGTGGGTGACATGAAGCCTGATTTTCTGCTATGACATGAAGACTGATTCTCTGCTTACATGAAGCCAGATTCTCTGTTACGGGACCTCTCTCCTCTGCCTGGGTGCCTGGGCCTAAATATCTGACAATAGACTGTTCCAGTGTTGGGTGACGTAAAGCCTGATTCTCTGCTATGACATGCAGACTGATTCTCTGCTGACATGAAACCAGATTCTCTGTTACGGGACCTCTCTCCTCTGCCTGGGTGCCTGGGCCTAAATATCTGACAATGGACTGTTCCAGTGTTGGGTGACGTAAAGCCTGATTCTCTGCTATGACATGCAGACTGATTCTCTGCTGACAAGAAGCCAGATTCTCTGTTACGGGACCTCTCTCCTTTGCCTGGGTGCCTGGGCCTAAATATCTGACAATGGACTGTTCCAGTGTTGGGTGACGTAAAGCATGATTCTCTGCTAGGACATGCAGACTGATTTTCTGCTGACATGAAGCCAGATTCTCTGTTACGGGACCTCTCTCCTCTGCCTGGGTGCCTGGGCCTAAATATCTGACAATGGACTGTTCCAGTGTTGGGTGACGTAAAGCCTGATTCTCTGCTATGACATGCAGACTGATTCTCTGCTGACATGAAGCCAGATTCTCTGTTACGGGACCTCTCTCCTCTGCCTGGTTGCCTGGGCCTAAATATCTGACAATGGACTGTTCCAGTGTTGGGTGACGTAAAGCCTGATTCTCTGCTATGACATGCAGACTGATTCTCTGCTGACATGAAGCCATATTCTCTGTTACGGGACCTCTCTCCTCTGCCTGGGTGCCTGGGCCTAAATATCTGACAATGGCCTGTTCCAGAGGTGGGTGACGTAAAGCCAGATTCAATGCTATGACATGAAGAGTGATTCTCTGCTGACATGAAGCCAGATTCTCTGTTACGGGACCTCTCTCCTCTGCCTGGGTGCCTGGGCCTAAATATCTGACAATGGACTGTTCCAGTGTTGGGTGACGTAAAGCATGATTCTCTGCTAGGACATGCAGACTAATTCTCTGCTGACATGAAGCCAGATTCTCTGTTACGGGACCTCTCTCCTCTGCCTGGATGCCTGGGCCTAAATATCTGACAATGGACTGTTCCAGTGTTGGGTGACGTAAAGCCTGATTCTCTGCTATGACATGCAGACTGATTCTCTGCTGACAAGAAGCCAGATTCTCTGTTACGGGACCTCTCTCCTTTGCCTGGGTGCCTGGGCCTAAATATCTGACAATGGACTGTTCCAGTGTTTGGTGACGTAAAGCATGATTCTCTGCTAGGACATGCAGACTGATTCTCTGCTGACATGAAGCCAGATTCTCTGTTACGGGACCTCTCTCCTCTGCCTGGGTGCCTGGGCCTAAATATCTGACAATGGACTGTTCCAGTGTTGGGTGACGTAAAGCCTGATTCTCTGCTATGACATGCAGACTGATTCTCTGCTGACATGAAGCCAGATTCTCTGTTACGGGACCTCTCTCCTCTGCCTGGGTGCCTGGGCCTAAATATCTGACAATGGACTGTTCCAGTGTTGGGTGACGTAAAGCCTGATTCTCTGCTATGACATGCAGACTGATTCTCTGCTGACATGAAGCCAGATTCTCTGTTACGGGACCTCTCTCCTCTGCCTGGGTGCCTGGGCCTAAATATCTGACAATGGCCTGTTCCAGTGGTGGGTGACGTAAAGCCTGATTCTCTGCTATGACATGAAGACTGATTCTCTGCTGACATGAAGCCAGATTCTCTGTTACGGGACCTCTCTCCTCTGCCTGGGTGCCTGGGCCTAAATATCTGACAATGGACTGTTCCAGTGTTGGGTGACGTAAAGCATGATTCTCTGCTAGGACATGCAGACTAATTCTCTGCTGACATGAAGCCAGATTCTCTGTTACGGGACCTCTCTCCTCTGCCTGGATGCCTGGGCCTAAATATCTGACAATGGACTGTTCCAGTGTTGGGTGACATAAAGCCTGATTCTCTGCTATGACATGCAGACTGATTCTCTGCTGACAAGAAGCCAGATTCTCTGTTACGGGACCTCTCTCCTTTGCCTGGGTGCCTGGGCCTAAATATCTGACAATGGACTGTTCCAGTGTTGGGTGACGTAAAGCATGATTCTCTGCTAGGACATGCAGACTGATTCTCTGCTGACATGAAGCCAGATTCTCTGTTACGGGACCTCTCTCCTCTGCCTGGGTGCCTGGGCCTAAATATCTGACAATGGACTATTCCAGTGTTGGGTGACGTAAAGCCTGATTCTCTGCTATGACATGCAGACTGATTCTCTGCTGACATGAAGCCAGATTCTCTGTTACGGGACCTCTCTCCTCTGCCTGGGTGCCTGGGCCTAAATATCTGACAATGGACTGTTCTAGTGTTGGGTGAGGTAAAGCCTGATTCTCTGCTATGACATGCAGACTGATTCTCTGCTGACATGAAGCCAGATTCTCTGTTACGGGACCTCTCTCCTCTGCCTGGGTGCCTGGGCCTAAATATCTGACAATGGCCTGTTCCAGTGGTGGGTGACGTAAAGCCTGATTCTCTGCTATGACATGAAGACTGATTCTCTGCTGACATGAAGCCAGATTCTCTGTTACGGGACCTCTCTCCTCTGCCTGGGTCTAAATATCTGACAATGGACTGTTCCAGTGTTGGGTGACGTAAAGCATGATTCTCTGCTAGGACATGCAGACTGATTCTCTGCTGACATGAAGCCAGATTCTCTGTTACGGGACTTCTCTCCTCTGCCTGGGTGCCTGGGCCTAAATATCTGACAATGGACTGTTCCAGTTTTGGGTAACGTAAAGCCTGATTCTCTGCTATGACATGCAGACTGATTCTCTGCTGACAAGAAGCCAGATTCTCTGTTACGGGACCTCTCTCCTTTGCCTGGGTGCCTGGGCCTAAATATCTGACAATGGACTGTTCCAGTGTTGGGTGACGTAAAGCCTGATTCTTTGCTATGACATGAAGACTGATTCTCTGCTGACATGAAGCCAGATTCTCTGTTACGGGACCTCTCTCCTCTGCCTGGGTGCCTGGGCCTAAATATCTGACAATGGACTGTTCCAGTGTTGGGTGACGTAAAGCCTGATTCTCTGCTATGACATGAAGACTGATTCTCTGCTGACATGAAGCCAGATTCTCTGTTACGGGACCTCTCTCCTCTGCCTGGGTGCCTGGGCCTAAATATCTGACAATGGACTGTTCCAGTGGTGGGTGACGTGAAGCCTGATTCTCTGCTATGACATGAAGACTGATTCTCTGCTTACATGAAGCCAGATTCTTTGTTACGGGACCTCTCTCCTCTGCCTGGGTGCCTGGGCCTAAATATCTGACAATGGCCTGTTCCAGTGGTGGGTGACATGAAGCCTGATTTTCTGCTATGACATGAAGACTGATTCTCTGCTTACATGAAGCCAGATTCTCTGTTACGGGACCTCTCTCCTCTGCCTGGGTGCCTGGGCCTAAATATCTGACAATGGACTGTTCCAGTGTTGGGTGACGTAAAGCCTGATTCTCTGCTATGACATGCAGACTGATTCTCTGTTGACATGAAACCAGATTCTCTGTTACGGGACCTCTCTCCTCTGCCTGGGTGCCTGGGCCTAAATATCTGACAATGGACTGTTCCAGTGTTGGGTGACGTAAAGCCTGATTCTCTGCTATGACATGCAGACTGATTCTCTGCTGACAAGAAGCCAGATTCTCTGTTACGGGACCTCTCTCCTTTGCCTGGGTGCCTGGGCCTAAATATCTGACAATGGACTGTTCCAGTGTTGGGTGACGTAAAGCATGATTCTCTGCTAGGACATGCAGACTGATTTTCTGCTGACATGAAGCCAGATTCTCTGTTACGGGACCTCTCTCCTCTGCCTGGGTGCCTGGGCCTAAATATCTGACAATGGACTGTTCCAGTGTTGGGTGACGTAAAGCCTGATTCTCTGCTATGACATGCAGACTGATTCTCTGCTGACATGAAGCCAGATTCTCTGTTACGGGACCTCTCTCCTCTGCCTGGTTGCCTGGGCCTAAATATCTGACAATGGACTGTTCCAGTGTTGGGTGACGTAAAGCCTGATTCTCTGCTATGACATGCAGACTGATTCTCTGCTGACATGAAGCCATATTCTCTGTTACGGGACCTCTCTCCTCTGCCTGGGTGCCTGGGCCTAAATATCTGACAATGGCCTGTTCCAGAGGTGGGTGACGTAAAGCCAGATTCACTGCTATGACATGAAGAGTGATTCTCTGCTGACATGAAGCCAGATTCTCTGTTACGGGACCTCTCTCCTCTGCCTGGGTGCCTGGGCCTAAATATCTGACAATGGACTGTTCCAGTGTTGGGTGACGTAAAGCATGATTCTCTGCTAGGACATGCAGACTAATTCTCTGCTGACATGAAGCCAGATTCTCTGTTACGGGACCTCTCTCCTCTGCCTGGATGCCTGGGCCTAAATATCTGACAATGGACTGTTCCAGTGGTGGGTGACGTAAAGCCTGATTCTCTGCTATGACATGCAGACTGATTCTCTGCTGACAAGAAGCCAGATTCTCTGTTACGGGACCTCTCTCCTTTGCCTGGGTGCCTGGGCCTAAATATCTGACAATGGACTGTTCCAGTGTTGGGTGACGTAAAGCATGATTCTCTGCTAGGACATGCAGACTGATTCTCTGCTGACATGAAGCCAGATTCTCTGTTACGGGACCTCTCTCCTCTGCCTGGGTGCCTGGGCCTAAATATCTGACAATGGACTGTTCCAGTGTTGGGTGACGTAAAGCCTGATTCTCTGCTATGACATGCAGACTGATTCTCTGCTGACATGAAGCCAGATTCTCTGTTACGGGACCTCTCTCCTCTGCCTGGGTGCCTGGGCCTAAATATCTGACAATGGACTGTTCCAGTGTTGGGTGACGTAAAGCCTGATTCTCTGCTATGACATGCAGACTGATTCTCTGCTGACATGAAGCCAGATTCTCTGTTACGGGACCTCTCTCCTCTGCCTGGGTGCCTGGGCCTAAATATCTGACAATGGCCTGTTCCAGTGGTGGGTGACGTAAAGCCTGATTCTCTGCTATGACATGAAGACTGATTCTCTGCTGACATGAAGCCAGAATCTCTGTTACGGGACCTCTCTCCTCTGCCTGGGTCTAAATATCTGACAATGGACTGTTCCAGTGTTGGGTGACGTAAAGCATGATTCTCTGCTAGGACATGCAGACTGATTCTCTGCTGACATGAAGCCAGATTCTCTGTTACGGGACCTCTCTCCTCTGCCTGGGTGCCTGGGCCTAAATATCTGACAATGGACTGTTCCAGTGTTGGGTGACGTAAAGCATGATTCTCTGCTAGGACATGCAGACTGATTTTCTGCTGACATGAAGCCAGATTCTCTGTTACGGGACCTCTCTCCTCTGCCTGGGTGCCTGGGCCTAAATATCTGACAATGGACTGTTCCAGTGTTGGGTGACGTAAAGCCTGATTCTCTGCTATGACATGCAGACTGATTCTCTGCTGACATGAAGCCAGATTCTCTGTTACGGGACCTCTCTCCTCTGCCTGGTTGCCTGGGCCTAAATATCTGACAATGGACTGTTCCAGTGTTGGGTGACGTAAAGCCTGATTCTCTGCTATGACATGCAGACTGATTCTCTGCTGACATGAAGCCATATTCTCTGTTACGGGACCTCTCTCCTCTGCCTGGGTGCCTGGGCCTAAATATCTGACAATGGCCTGTTCCAGTGGTGGGTGACGTAAAGCCAGATTCTTTGCTATGACATGAAGAGTGATTCTCTGCTGACATGAAGCCAGATTCTCTGTTACGGGACCTCTCTCCTCTGCCTGGGTGCCTGGGCCTAAATATCTGACAATGGACTGTTCCAGTGTTGGGTGACGTAAAGCATGATTCTCTGCTAGGACATGCAGACTAATTCTCTGCTGACATGAAGCCAGATTCTCTGTTACGGGACCTCTCTCCTCTGCCTGGATGCCTGGGCCTAAATATCTGACAATGGACTGTTCCAGTGTTGGGTGACGTAAAGCCTGATTCTCTGCTATGACATGCAGACTGATTCTCTGCTGACAAGAAGCCAGATTCTCTGTTACGGGACCTCTCTCCTTTGCCTGGGTGCCTGGGCCTAAATATCTGACAATGGACTGTTCCAGTGTTGGGTGACGTAAAGCATGATTCTCTGCTAGGACATGCAGACTGATTCTCTGCTGACATGAAGCCAGATTCTCTGTTACGGGACCTCTCTCCTCTGCCTGGGTGCCTGGGCCTAAATATCTGACAATGGACTGTTCCAGTGTTGGGTGACGTAAAGCCTGATTCTCTGCTATGACATGCAGACTGATTCTCTGCTGACATGAAGCCAGATTCTCTGTTACGGGACCTCTCTCCTCTGCCTGGGTGCCTGGGCCTAAATATCTGACAATGGACTGTTCCAGTGTTGGGTGACGTAAAGCCTGATTCTCTGCTATGACATGCAGACTGATTCTCTGCTGACATGAAGCCAGATTCTCTGTTACGGGACCTCTCTCCTCTGCCTGGGTGCCTGGGCCTAAATATCTGACAATGGCCTGTTCCAGTGGTGGGTGACGTAAAGCCTGATTCTCTGCTATGACATGAAGACTGATTCTCTGCTGACATGAAGCCAGATTCTCTGTTACGGGACCTCTCTCCTCTGCCTGGGTGCCTGGGCCTAAATATCTGACAATGGACTGTTCCAGTGTTGGGTGACGTAAAGCCTGATTCTCTGCTAGGACATGCAGACTGATTCTCTGCTGACATGAAGCCAGATTCTCTGTTACGGGACCTCTCTCCTCTGCCTGGGTGCCTGGGCCTAAATATCTGACAATGGACTGTTCCAGTGTTGGGTGACGTAAAGCCTGATTCTCTGCTATGACATGCAGACTGATTCTCTGCTGACATGAAGCCAGATTCTCTGTTACGGGACCTCTCTCCTCTGCCTGGGTGCCTGGGCCTAAATATCTGACAATGGACTGTTCCAGTGTTGGGTGACGTAAAGCATGATTCTCTGCTAGGACATGCAGACTGATTCTCTGCTGACATGAAGCCAGATTCTCTGTTACGGGACCTCTCTCCTCTGCCTGGGTGCCTGGGCCTAAATATCTGACAATGGACTGTTCCAGTGTTGGGTGACGTAAAGCCTGATTCTCTGCTATGACATGCAGACTGATTCTCTGCTGACATGAAGCCAGATTCTCTGTTACGGGACCTCTCTCCTCTGCCTGGGTGCCTGGGCCTAAATATCTGA
Organism: Bufo bufo; assembly: GCF_905171765.1. Taxonomy (NCBI): domain Eukaryota; kingdom Metazoa; phylum Chordata; class Amphibia; order Anura; family Bufonidae; genus Bufo; species Bufo bufo. Next base: position 81,769,018 of record NC_053395.1, read on the forward strand.
CAATGGACTGTTCCAGTGTTGGGTGACGTAAAGCCTGATTCTCTGCTATGACATGCAGACTGATTCTCTGCTGACATGAAGCCAGATTCTCTGTTACGGGACCTCTCTCCTCTGCCTGGGTGCCTGGGCCTAAATATCTGACAATGGCCTGTTCCAGTGGTGGGTGACGTAAAGCCTGATTCTCTGCTATGACATGAAGACTGATTCTCTGCTGACATGAAGCCAGATTCTCTGTTACGGGACCTCTCTCCTCTGCCTGGGTGCCTGGGCCTAAATATCTGACAATGGACTGTTCCAGTGTTGGGTGACGTAAAGCATGATTCTCTGCTAGGACATGCAGACTGATTCTCTGCTGACATGAAGCCAGATTCTCTGTTACGGGACCTCTCTCCTCTGCCTGGGTGCCTGGGCCTAAATATCTGACAATGGACTGTTCCAGTGTTGGGTGACGTAAAGCCTGATTCTCTGCTATGACATGCAGACTGATTCTCTGCTGACATGAAGCCAGATTCTCTGTTACGGGACCTCTCTCCTCTGCCTGGGTGCCTGGGCCTAAATATCTGACAATGGACTGTTCCAGTGTTGGGTGACGTAAAGCATGATTCTCTGCTAGGACATGCAGACTGATTCTCTGCTGACATGAAGCCAGATTCTCTGTTACGGGACCTCTCTCCTCTGCCTGGGTGCCTGGGCCTAAATATCTGACAATGGACTGTTCCAGTGTTGGGTGACGTAAAGCCTGATTCTCTGCTATGACATGCAGACTGATTCTCTGCTGACATGAAGCCAGATTCTCTGTTACGGGACCTCTCTCCTCTGCCTGGGTGCCTGGGCCTAAATATCTGACAATGGACTGTTCCAGTGTTGGGTGACGTAAAGCCTGATTCTCTGCTATGACATGCAGACTGATTCTCTGCTGACATGAAGCCAGATTCTCTGTTACGGGACCTCTCTCCTCTGCCTGGGTGCCTGGGCCTAAATATCTGACAATGGACTGTTCCAGTGTTGGGTGACGTAAAGCCTGATTCTCTGCTATGACATGAAGACTGATTCCGCCAGATTCTCTGTTACGGGACCTCTCTCCTCTGCCTGGGTGCCTGGGCCTAAATATCTGACAATGGACTGTTCCAGTGGTGGGTGACGTAAAGCCTGATTCTCTGCTATGACATGAAGACTGATTCTCTGCTGACATGAAGCCAGATTCTCTGTTACGGGACCTCTCTCCTCTGCCTGGGTGCCTGGGCCTAAATATCTGACAATGGACTGTTCCAGTGGTGGGTGACGTAAAGCCTGATTCTCTGCTATGACATGAAGACTGATTCTCTGCTGACATGAAGCCAGATTCTCTGTTACGGGACCTCTCTCCTCTGCCTGGGTGCCTGGGCCTAAATATCTGACAATGGACTGTTCCAGTGTTGGGTGACGTAAAGCCTGATTCTCTGCTAGGACATGCAGACTGATTCTCTGCTGACATGAAGCCAGATTCTCTGTTACGGGACCTCTCTCCTCTGCCTGGGTGCCTGGGCCTAAATATCTGACAATGGACTGTTCCAGTGTTGGGTGACGTAAAGCCTGATTCTCTGCTATGACATGCAGACTGATTCTCTGCTGACAAGAAGCCAGATTCTCTGTTACGGGACCTCTCTCCTTTGCCTGGGTGCCTGGGCCTAAATATCTGACAATGGACTGTTCCAGTGTTGGGTGACGTAAAGCATGATTCTCTGCTAGGACATGCAGACTGATTCTCTGCTGACATGAAGCCAGATTCTCTGTTACGGGACCTCTCTCCTCTGCCTGGGTGCCTGGGCCTAAATATCTGACAATGGACTGTTCCAGTGTTGGGTGACGTAAAGCCTGATTCTCTGCTATGACATGCAGACTGATTCTCTGCTGACATGAAGCCAGATTCTCTGTTACGGGACCTCTCTCCTCTGCCTGGGTGCCTGGGCCTAAATATCTGACAATGGACTGTTCCAGTGTTGGGTGACGTAAAGCCTGATTCTCTGCTATGACATGCAGACTGATTCTCTGCTGACATGAAGCCAGATTCTCTGTTACGGGACCTCTCTCCTCTGCCTGGGTGCCTGGGCCTAAATATCTGACAATGGCCTGTTCCAGTGGTGGGTGACGTAAAGCCTGATTCTCTGCTATGACATGAAGACTGATTCTCTGCTGACATGAAGCCAGATTCTCTGTTACGGGACCTCTCTCCTCTGCCTGGGTCTAAATATCTGACAATGGACTGTTCCAGTGTTGGGTGACGTAAAGCATGATTCTCTGCTAGGACATGCAGACTGATTCTCTGCTGACATGAAGCCAGATTCTCTGTTACGGGACCTCTCTCCTCTGCCTGGGTGCCTGGGCCTAAATATCTGACAATGGACTGTTCCAGTTTTGGGTGACGTAAAGCCTGATTCTCTGCTATGACATGCAGACTGATTCTCTGCTGACAAGAAGCCAGATTCTCTGTTACGGGACCTCTCTCCTTTGCCTGGGTGCCTGGGCCTAAATATCTGACAATGGACTGTTCCAGTGTTGGGTGACGTAAAGCATGATTCTCTGCTAGGACATGCAGACTGATTCTCTGCTGACATGAAGCCAGATTCTCTGTTACGGGACCTCTCTCCTCTGCCTGGGTGCCTGGGCCTAAATATCTGACAATGGACTGTTCCAGTGTTGGGTGACGTAAAGCCTGATTCTCTGCTATGACATGAAGACTGATTCTCTGCTGACATGAAGCCAGATTCTCTGTTACGGGACCTCTCTCCTCTGCCTGGGTGCCTGGGCCTAAATATCTGACAATGGACCTGTTCCAGTGGTGGGTGACGTAAAGCCTGATTCTCTGCTATGACATGAAGACTGATTCTCTGCTGACATGAAGCCAGATTCTCTGTTACGGGACCTCTCTCCTCTGCCTGGGTGCCTGGGCCTAAATATCTGACAATGGACTGTTCCAGTGGTGGGTGACGTAAAGCATGATTCTCTGCTAGGACATGCAGACTGATTCTCTGCTGACATGAAGCCAGATTCTCTGTTACGGGACCTCTCTCCTCTGCCTGGTGCCTGGGCCTAAATATCTGACAATGGACTGTTCCAGTGTTGGGTGACGTAAAGCCTGATTCTCTGCTATGACATGCAGACTGATTCTCTGCTGACAAGAAGCCAGATTCTCTGTTACGGGACCTCTCTCCTCTGCCTGGGTGCCTGGGCCTAAATATCTGACAATGGACTGTTCCAGTGTTGGGTGACGTAAAGCATGATTCTCTGCTAGGACATGCAGACTGATTCTCTGCTGACATGAAGCCAGATTCTCTGTTACGGGACCTCTCTCCTCTGCCTGGGTGCCTGGGCCTAAATATCTGACAATGGACTGTTCCAGTGTTGGGTGACGTAAAGCCTGATTCTCTGCTATGACATGCAGACTGATTCTCTGCTGACATGAAGCCAGATTCTCTGTTACGGGACCTCTCTCCTCTGCCTGGGTGCCTGGGCCTAAATATCTGACAATGGACTGTTCCAGTGTTGGGTGACGTAAAGCCTGATTCTCTGCTATGACATGCAGACTGATTCTCTGCTGACATGAAGCCAGATTCTCTGTTACGGGACCTCTCTCCTCTGCCTGGGTGCCTGGGCCTAAATATCTGACAATGGCCTGTTCCAGTGGTGGGTGACGTAAAGCCTGATTCTCTGCTATGACATGAAGACTGATTCTCTGCTGACATGAAGCCAGATTCTCTGTTACGGGACCTCTCTCCTCTGCCTGGGTGCCTGGGCCTAAATATCTGACAATGGACTGTTCCAGTGTTGGGTGACGTAAAGCCTGATTCTCTGCTATGACATGCAGACTGATTCTCTGCTGACATGAAGCCAGATTCTCTGTTACGGGACCTCTCTCCTCTGCCTGGGTGCCTGGGCCTAAATATCTGACAATGGACTGTTCCAGTGTTGGGTGACGTAAAGCCTGATTCTCTGCTATGACATGCAGACTGATTCTCTGCTGACATGAAGCCAGATTCTCTGTTACGGGACCTCTCTCCTCTGCCTGGGTGCCTGGGCCTAAATATCTGACAATGGCCTGTTCCAGTGGTGGGTGACGTAAAGCCTGATTCTCTGCTATGACATGAAGACTGATTCTCTGCTGACATGAAGCCAGATTCTCTGTTACGGGACCTCTCTCCTCTGCCTGGGTCTAAATATCTGACAATGGACTGTTCCAGTGTTGGGTGACGTAAAGCATGATTCTCTGCTATGACATGCAGACTGATTCTCTGCTGACATGAAGCCAGATTCTCTGTTACGGGACCTCTCTCCTCTGCCTGGGTGCCTGGGCCTAAATATCTGACAATGGACTGTTCCAGTGTTGGGTGACGTAAAGCCTGATTCTCTGCTATGACATGCAGACTGATTCTCTGCTGACATGAAGCCAGATTCTCTGTTACGGGACCTCTCTCCTCTGCCTGGGTGCCTGGGCCTAAATATCTGACAATGGACTGTTCCAGTGGTGGGTGACGTAAAGCCTGATTCTCTGCTATGACATGAAGACTGATTCTCTGCTGACATGAAGCCAGATTCTCTGTTACGGGACCTCTCTCCTCTGCCTGGGTGCCTGGGCCTAAATATCTGACAATGGCCTGTTCCAGTGGTGGGTGACGTAAAGCCTGATTCTCTGCTATGACATGAAGACTGATTCTCTGCTGACATGAAGCCAGATTCTCTGTTACGGGACCTCTCTCCTCTGCCTGGGTGCCTGGGCCTAAATATCTGACAATGGACTGTTCCAGTGGTGGGTGACGTAAAGCCTGATTCTCTGCTATGACATGAAGACTGATTCTCTGCTGACATGAAGCCAGATTCTCTGTTACGGGACCTCTCTCCTCTGCCTGGGTGCCTGGGCCTAAATATCTGACAATGGACTGTTCCAGTGTTGGGTGACGTAAAGCATGATTCTCTGCTAGGACATGCAGACTGATTCTCTGCTGACATGAAGCCAGATTCTCTGTTACGGGACCTCTCTCCTCTGCCTGGGTGCCTGGGCCTAAATATCTGACAATGGACTGTTCCAGTGTTGGGTGACGTAAAGCCTGATTCTCTGCTATGACATGCAGACTGATTCTCTGCTGACAAGAAGCCAGATTCTCTGTTACGGGACCTCTCTCCTCTGCCTGGGTGCCTGGGCCTAAATATCTGACAATGACCTGTTCCAGTGGTGGGTGACGTAAAGCCTGATTCTCTGCTATGACATGAAGACTGATTCTCTGCTGACATGAAGCCAGATTCTCTGTTACGGGACCTCTCTCCTCTGCCTGGGTGCCTGGGCCTAAATATCTGACAATGACCTGTTCCAGTGGTGGGTGACGTAAAGCATGATTCTCTGCTAGGACATGCAGACTGATTCTCTGCTGACATGAAGCCAGATTCTCTGTTACGGGACCTCTCTCCTCTGCCTGGATGCCTGGGCCTAAATATCTGACAATGGACTGTTCCAGTGTTGGGTGACGTAAAGCCTGATTCTCTGCTATGACATGCAGACTGATTCTCTGCTGACAAGAAGCCAGATTCTCTGTTACGGGACCTCTCTCCTTTGCCTGGGTGCCTGGGCCTAAATATCTGACAATGGACTGTTCCAGTGTTGGGTGACGTAAAGCATGATTCTCTGCTAGGACATGCAGACTGATTCTCTGCTGACATGAAGCCAGATTCTCTGTTACGGGACCTCTCTCCTCTGCCTGGGTGCCTGGGCCTAAATATCTGACAATGGACTGTTCCAGTGTTGGGTGACGTAAAGCCTGATTCTCTGCTATGACATGCAGACTGATTCTCTGCTGACATGAAGCCAGATTCTCTGTTACGGGACCTCTCTCCTCTGCCTGGGTGCCTGGGCCTAAATATCTGACAATGGACTGTTCCAGTGTTGGGTGACGTAAAGCCTGATTCTCTGCTATGACATGTAGACTGATTCTCTGCTGACATGAAGCCAGATTCTCTGTTACGGGACCTCTCTCCTCTGCCTGGGTGCCTGGGCCTAAATATCTGACAATGGCCTGTTCCAGTGGTGGGTGACGTAAAGCCTGATTCTCTGCTATGACATGAAGACTGATTCTCTGCTGACATGAAGCCAGATTCTCTGTTACGGGACCTCTCTCCTCTGCCTGGGTGCCTGGGCCTAAATATCTGACAATGGACTGTTCCAGTGTTGGGTGACGTAAAGCCTGATTCTCTGCTATGACATGCAGACTGATTCTCTGCTGACAAGAAGCCAGATTCTCTGTTACGGGACCTCTCTCCTCTGCCTGGGTGCCTGGGCCTAAATATCTGACAATGGACTGTTCCAGTGTTGGGTGACGTAAAGCCTGATTCTCTGCTATGACATGCAGACTGATTCTCTGTTGACATGAAGCCAGATTCTCTGTTACGGGACCTCTCTCCTCTGCCTGGGTGCCTGGGCCTAAATATCTGACAATGGCCTGTTCCAGTGGTGGGTGACGTAAAGCCTGATTCTCTGCTATGACATGAAGACTGATTCTCTGCTGACATGAAGCCAGATTCTCTGTTACGGGACCTCTCTCCTCTGCCTGGGTCTAAATATCTGACAATGGACTGTTCCAGTGTTGGGTGACGTAAAGCATGATTCTCTGCTAGGACATGCAGACTGATTCTCTGCTGACATGAAGCCAGATTCTCTATTACGGGACCTCTCTCCTCTGCCTGGGTGCCTGGGCCTAAATATCTGACAATGGACTGTTCCAGTGTTGGGTGACGTAAAGCCTGATTCTCTGCTATGACATGAAGACTGATTCTCTGCTGACATGAAGCCAGATTCTCTGTTACGGGACCTCTCTCCTCTGCCTGGGTGCCTGGGACTAAATATCTGACAATGGACTGTTCCAGTGGTGGGTGACGTGAAGCCTGATTCTCTGCTATGACATGAAGACTGATTCTCTGCTGACATGAAGCCAGATTCTCTGTTACGGGACCTCTCTCCTCTGCCTGGGTGCCTGGGCCTAAATATCTGACAATGGCCTGTTCCAGTGGTGGGTGACATGAAGCCTGATTTTCTGCTATGACATGAAGACTGATTCTCTGCTGACATGAAGCCAGATTCTCTGTTACGGGACCTCTCTCCTCTGCCTGGGTGCCTGGGCCTAAATATCTGACAATGGCCTGTTCCAGTGGTGGGTGACGTAAAGCCTGATTCTCTGCTATGACATGAAGACTGATTCTCTGCTGACATGAATCCAGATTCTCTGTTACGGGACCTCTCTCCTCTGCCTGGGTGCCTGGGCCTAAATATCTGACAATGGACTGTTCCAGTGTTGGGTGACGTAAAGCATGATTCTCTGCTAGGACATGCAGACTGATTCTCTGCTGACATGAAGCCAGATTCTCTGTTACGGGACCTCTCTCCTCTGCCTGGGTGCCTGGGCCTAAATATCTGACAATGGACTGTTCCAGTGTTGGGTGACGTAAAGCCTGATTCTCTGCTATGACATGCAGACTGATTCTCTGCTGACAAGAAGCCAGATTCTCTGTTACGGGACCTCTCTCCTTTGCCTGGGTGCCTGGGCCTAAATATCTGACAATGGCCTGTTCCAGTGGTGGGTGACGTAAAGCCTGATTCTCTGCTATGACATGAAGACTGATTCTCTGCTGACATGAAGCCAGATTCTCTGTTACGGGACCTCTCTCCTCTGCCTGGGTGCCTGGGCCTAAATATCTGACAATGGACTGTTCCAGTGTTGGGTGACGTAAAGCATGATTCTCTGCTAGGACATGCAGACTGATTCTCTGCTGACATGAAGCCAGATTCTCTGTTACGGGACCTCTCTCCTCTGCCTGGATGCCTGGGCCTAAATATCTGACAATGGACTGTTCCAGTGTTGGGTGACGTAAAGCCTGATTCTCTGCTATGACATGAAGACTGATTCTCTGCTGACATGAAGCCAGATTCTCTGTTACGGGACCTCTCTCCTCTGCCTGGGTGCCTGGGCCTAAATATCTGACAATGGCCTGTTCCAGTGGTGGGTGACTTAAAGCCTGATTCTCTGCTATGACATGAAGACTGATTCTCTGCTGACATGAAGCCAGATTCTCTGTTACGGGACCTCTCTCCTCTGCCTGGGTCTAAATATCTGACTAAGAACTGTTCCAGTGTTGGGTGACGTAAAGCATGATTCTCTGCTAGGACATGCAGACTGATTCTCTGCTGACATGAAGCCAGATTCTCTGTTACGGGACCTCTCTCCTCTGCCTGGGTGCCTGGGCCTAAATATCTGACAATGGACTGTTCCAGTTTTGGGTGACGTAAAGCCTGATTCTCTGCTATGACATGCAGACTGATTCTCTGCTGACAAGAAGCCAGATTCTCTGTTACGGGACCTCTCTCCTCTGCCTGGGTGCCTGGGCCTAAATATCTGACAATGGACTGTTCCAGTGTTGGGTGACGTAAAGCCTGATTCTCTGCTATGACATGCAGACTGATTCTCTGTTGACATGAAGCCAGATTCTCTGTTACGGGACCTCTCTCCTCTGCCTGGGTGCCTGGGCCTAAATATCTGACAATGGACTGTTCCAGTGTTGGGTGACGTAAAGCCTGATTCTCTGCTATGACATGCAGACTGATTCTCTGCTGACATGAAGCCAGATTCTCTGTTACGGGACCTCTCTCCTCTGCCTGGGTGCCTGGGCCTAAATATCTGACAATGGCCTGTTCCAGTGATGGGTGACGTAAAGCCTGATTCTCTGCTATGACATGAAGACTGATTCTCTGCTGACATGAATCCAGATTCTCTGTTACGGGACCTCTCTCCTCTGCCTGGGTGCCTGGGCCTAAATATCTGACAATGGACTGTTCCAGTGTTGGGTGACGTAAAGCATGATTCTCTGCTAGGACATGCAGACTGATTCTCTGCTGACATGAAGCCAGATTCTCTGTTACGGGACCTCTCTCCTCTGCCTGGGTGCCTGGGCCTAAATATCTGACAATGGACTGTTCCAGTGTTGGGTGACGTAAAGCCTGATTCTCTGCTATGACATGCAGACTGATTCTCTGCTGACAAGAAGCCAGATTCTCTGTTACGGGACCTCTCTCCTTTGCCTGGGTGCCTGGGCCTAAATATCTGACAATGGACTGTTCCAGTGTTGGGTGACGTAAAGCATGATTCTCTGCTAAGACATGCAGACTGATTCTCTGCTGACATGAAGCCAGATTCTCTGTTACGGGACCTCTCTCCTCTGCCTGGGTGCCTGGGCCTAAATATCTGACAATGGACTGTTCCAGTGTTGGGTGACGTAAAGCCTGATTCTCTGCTATGACATGCAGACTGATTCTCTGCTGACATGAAGCCAGATTCTCTATTACGGGACCTCTCTCCTCTGCCTGGGTGCCTGGGCCTAAATATCTGACAATGGACTGTTCCAGTGTTGGGTGACGTAAAGCCTGATTCTCTGCTATGACATGCAGACTGATTCTCTGCTGACATGAAGGCAGATTCTCTGTTACGGGACCTCTCTCCTCTGCCTGGGTGCCTGGGCCTAAATATCTGACAATGGCCTGTTCCAGTGGTGGGTGACGTAAAGCCTGATTCTCTGCTATGACATGAAGACTGATTCTCTGCTGACATGAAGCCAGATTCTCTGTTACGGGACCTCTCTCCTCTGCCTGGGTGCCTGGGCCTAAATATCTGACAATGACCTGTTCCAGTGGTGGGTGACGTAAAGCCTGATTCTCTGCTATGACATGAAGACTGATTCTCTGCTGACATGAAGCCAGATTCTCTGTTACGGGACCTCTCTCCTCTGCCTGGGTCTAAATATCTGACAATGAACTGTTCCAGTGTTGGGTGACGTAAAGCATGATTCTCTGCTAGGACATGCAGACTGATTCTCTGCTGACATGAAGCCAGATTCTCTGTTACGGGACCTCTCTCCTTTGCCTGGGTGCCTGGGCCTAAATATCTGACAATGGACTGTTCCAGTGTTGGGTGACGTAAAGCATGATTCTCTGCTAGGACATGCAGACTGATTCTCTGCTGACATGAAGCCAGATTCTCTGTTACGGGACCTCTCTCCTCTGCCTGGGTGCCTGGGCCTAAATATCTGACAATGGACTGTTCCAGTGTTGGGTGACGTAAAGCCTGATTCTCTGCTATGACATGAAGACTGATTCTCTGCTGACATGAAGCCAGATTCTCTGTTACGGGACCTCTCTCCTCTGCCTGGGTGCCTGGGCCTAAATATCTGACAATGACCTGTTCCAGTGGTGGGTGACGTAAAGCCTGATTCTCTGCTATGACATGAAGACTGATTCTCTGCTGACATGAAGCCAGATTCTCTGTTACGGGACCTCTCTCCTCTGCCTGGGTGCCTGGGCCTAAATATCTGACAATGGACTGTTCCAGTGTTGGGTGACGTAAAGCATGATTCTCTGCTAGGACATGCAGACTGATTCTCTGCTGACATGAAGCCAGATTCTCTGTTACGGGACCTCTCTCCTCTGCCTGGATGCCTGGGCCTAAATATCTGACAATGGACTGTTCCAGTGTTGGGTGACGTAAAGCCTGATTCTCTGCTATGACATGCAGACTGATTCTCTGCTGACAAGAAGCCAGATTCTCTGTTACGGGACCTCTCTCCTTTGCCTGGGTGCCTGGGCCTAAATATCTGACAATGGCCTGTTCCAGTGGTGGGTGACGTAAAGCCTGATTCTCTGCTATGACATGAAGACTGATTCTCTGCTGACATGAAGCCAGATTCTCTGTTACGGGACCTCTCTCCTCTGCCTGGGTGCCTGGGCCTAAATATCTGACAATGGACTGTTCCAGTGTTGGGTGACGTAAAGCATGATTCTCTGCTAGGACATGCAGACTGATTCTCTGCTGACATGAAGCCAGATTCTCTGTTACGGGACCTCTCTCCTCTGCCTGGGTGCCTGGGCCTAAATATCTGACAATGGACTGTTCCAGTGTTGGGTGACGTAAAGCATGATTCTCTGCTAGGACATGCAGACTGATTCTCTGCTGACATGAAGCCAGATTCTCTGTTACGGGACCTCTCTCCTCTGCCTGGATGCCTGGGCCTAAATATCTGACAATGGACTGTTCCAGTGTTGGGTGACGTAAAGCCTGATTCTCTGCTATGACATGCAGACTGATTCTCTGCTGACAAGAAGCCAGATTCTCTGTTACGGGACCTCTCTCCTTTGCCTGGGTGCCTGGGCCTAAATATCTGACAATGGCCTGTTCCAGTGGTGGGTGACGTAAAGCCTGATTCTCTGCTATGACATGAAGACTGATTCTCTGCTGACATGAATCCAGATTCTCTGTTACGGGACCTCTCTCCTCTGCCTGGGTGCCTGGGCCTAAATATCTGACAATGGACTGTTCCAGTGGTGGGTGACGTAAAGCCTGATTCTCTGCTAGGACATGCAGACTGATTCTCTGCTGACATGAAGCCAGATTCTCTGTTACGGGACCTCTCTCCTCTGCCTGGGTGCCTGGGCCTAAATATCTGACAATGGACTGTTCCAGTGTTGGGTGACGTAAAGTCTGATTCTCTGCTATGACATGCAGACTGATTCTCTGCTGACAAGAAGCCAGATTCTCTGTTACGGGACCTCTCTCCTTTGCCTGGGTGCCTGGGCCTAAATATCTGACAATGGACTGTTCCAGTGTTGGGTGACGTAAAGCATGATTCTCTGCTAGGACATGCAGACTGATTCTCTGCTGACATGAAGCCAGATTCTCTGTTACGGGACCTCTCTCCTCTGCCTGGGTGCCTGGGCCTAAATATCTGACAATGGACTGTTCCAGTGTTGGGTGACGTAAAGCATGATTCTCTGCTATGACATGCAGACTGATTCTCTGCTGACATGAAGCCAGATTCTCTGTTACGGGACCTCTCTCCTCTGCCTAGGTGCCTGGGCCTAAATATCTGACAATGGCCTGTTCCAGTGGTGGGTGACATGAAGCCTGATTCTCTGCTATGACATGAAGACTGATTCTCTGCTGACATGAAGCCAGATTCTCTGTTACGGGACCTCTCTCCTTTGCCTGGGTGCCTGGGCCTAAATATCTGACAATGGACTGTTCCAGTGTTGGGTGACGTAAAGCATGATTCTCTGCTAGGACATGCAGACTGATTCTCTGCTGACATGAAGCCAGATTCTCTGTTACGGGACCTCTCTCCTCTGCCTGGATGCCTGGGCCTAAATATCTGACAATGGACTGTTCCAGTGTTGGGTGACGTAAAGCCTGATTCTCTGCTATGACATGCAGACTGATTCTCTGCTGACAAGAAGCCAGATTCTCTGTTACGGGACCTCTCTCCTTTGCCTGGGTGCCTGGGCCTAAATATCTGACAATGGACTGTTCCAGTGTTGGGTGACGTAAAGCATGATTCTCTGCTAGGACATGCAGACTGATTCTCTGCTGACATGAAGCCAGATTCTCTGTTACGGGACCTCTCTCCTCTGCCTGGGTGCCTGGGCCTAAATATCTGACAATGGACTGTTCCAGTGTTGGGTGACGTAAAGCCTGATTCTCTGCTATGACATGCAGACTGATTCTCTGCTGACATGAAGCCAGATTCTCTGTTACGGGACCTCTCTCCTCTGCCTGGGTGCCTGGGCCTAAATATCTGACAATGGCCTGTTCCAGTGATGGGTGACGTAAAGCCTGATTCTCTGCTATGACATGAAGACTGATTCTCTGCTGACATGAATCCAGATTCTCTGTTACGGGACCTCTCTCCTCTGCCTGGGTGCCTGGGCCTAAATATCTGACAATGGACTGTTCCAGTGTTGGGTGACGTAAAGCATGATTCTCTGCTAGGACATGCAGACTGATTCTCTGCTGACATGAAGCCAGATTCTCTGTTACGGGACCTCTCTCCTCTGCCTGGGTGCCTGGGCCTAAATATCTGACAATGGACTGTTCCAGTGTTGGGTGACGTAAAGCCTGATTCTCTGCTATGACATGCAGACTGATTCTCTGCTGACAAGAAGCCAGATTCTCTGTTACGGGACCTCTCTCCTTTGCCTGGGTGCCTGGGCCTAAATATCTGACAATGGACTGTTCCAGTGTTGGGTGACGTAAAGCATGATTCTCTGCTAAGACATGCAGACTGATTCTCTGCTGACATGAAGCCAGATTCTCTGTTACGGGACCTCTCTCCTCTGCCTGGGTGCCTGGGCCTAAATATCTGACAATGGACTGTTCCAGTGTTGGGTGACGTAAAGCCTGATTCTCTGCTATGACATGCAGACTGATTCTCTGCTGACATGAAGCCAGATTCTCTATTACGGGACCTCTCTCCTCTGCCTGGGTGCCTGGGCCTAAATATCTGACAATGGATTGTTCCAGTGTTGGGTGACGTAAAGCCTGATTCTCTGCTATGACATGCAGACTGATTCTCTGCTGACATGAAGGCAGATTCTCTGTTACGGGACCTCTCTCCTCTGCCTGGGTGCCTGGGCCTAAATATCTGACAATGGCCTGTTCCAGTGGTGGGTGACGTAAAGCCTGATTCTCTGCTATGACATGAAGACTGATTCTCTGCTGACATGAAGCCAGATTCTCTGTTACGGGACCTCTCTCCTCTGCCTGGGTGCCTGGGCCTAAATATCTGACAATGACCTGTTCCAGTGGTGGGTGACGTAAAGCCTGATTCTCTGCTATGACATGAAGACTGATTCTCTGCTGACATGAAGCCAGATTCTCTGTTACGGGACCTCTCTCCTCTGCCTGGGTCTAAATATCTGACAATGAACTGTTCCAGTGTTGGGTGACGTAAAGCATGATTCTCTGCTAGGACATGCAGACTGATTCTCTGCTGACATGAAGCCAGATTCTCTGTTACGGGACCTCTCTCCTTTGCCTGGGTGCCTGGGCCTAAATATCTGACAATGGACTGTTCCAGTGTTGGGTGACGTAAAGCATGATTCTCTGCTAGGACATGCAGACTGATTCTCTGCTGACATGAAGCCAGATTCTCTGTTACGGGACCTCTCTCCTCTGCCTGGGTGCCTGGGCCTAAATATCTGACAATGGACTGTTCCAGTGTTGGGTGACGTAAAGCCTGATTCTCTGCTATGACATGAAGACTGATTCTCTGCTGACATGAAGCCAGATTCTCTGTTACGGGACCTCTCTCCTCTGCCTGGGTGCCTGGGCCTAAATATCTGACAATGACCTGTTCCAGTGGTGGGTGACGTAAAGCCTGATTCTCTGCTATGACATGAAGACTGATTCTCTGCTGACATGAAGCCAGATTCTCTGTTACGGGACCTCTCTCCTCTGCCTGGGTGCCTGGGCCTAAATATCTGACAATGGACTGTTCCAGTGTTGGGTGACGTAAAGCATGATTCTCTGCTAGGACATGCAGACTGATTCTCTGCTGACATGAAGCCAGATTCTCTGTTACGGGACCTCTCTCCTCTGCCTGGATGCCTGGGCCTAAATATCTGACAATGGACTGTTCCAGTGTTGGGTGACGTAAAGCCTGATTCTCTGCTATGACATGCAGACTGATTCTCTGCTGACAAGAAGCCAGATTCTCTGTTACGGGACCTCTCTCCTTTGCCTGGGTGCCTGGGCCTAAATATCTGACAATGGCCTGTTCCAGTGGTGGGTGACGTAAAGCCTGATTCTCTGCTATGACATGAAGACTGATTCTCTGCTGACATGAATCCAGATTCTCTGTTACGGGACCTCTCTCCTCTGCCTGGGTGCCTGGGCCTAAATATCTGACAATGGACTGTTCCAGTGTTGGGTGACGTAAAGCATGATTCTCTGCTAGGACATGCAGACTGATTCTCTGCTGACATGAAGCCAGATTCTCTGTTACGGGACCTCTCTCCTCTGCCTGGGTGCCTGGGCCTAAATATCTGACAATGGACTGTTCCAGTGTTGGGTGACGTAAAGCCTGATTCTCTGCTATGACATGCAGACTGATTCTCTGCTGACAAGAAGCCAGATTCTCTGTTACGGGACCTCTCTCCTTTGCCTGGGTGCCTGGGCCTAAATATCTGACAATGGACTGTTCCAGTGTTGGGTGACGTAAAGCATGATTCTCTGCTAGGACATGCAGACTGATTCTCTGCTGACATGAAGCCAGATTCTCTGTTACGGGACCTCTCTCCTCTGCCTGGGTGCCTGGGCCTAAATATCTGACAATGGACTGTTCCAGTGTTGGGTGACGTAAAGCATGATTCTCTGCTAGGACATGCAGACTGATTCTCTGCTGACATGAAGCCAGATTCTCTGTTACGGGACCTCTCTCCTCTGCCTGGATGCCTGGGCCTAAATATCTGACAATGGACTGTTCCAGTGTTGGGTGACGTAAAGCCTGATTCTCTGCTATGACATGCAGACTGATTCTCTGCTGACAAGAAGCCAGATTCTCTGTTACGGGACCTCTCTCCTTTGCCTGGGTGCCTGGGCCTAAATATCTGACAATGGCCTGTTCCAGTGGTGGGTGACGTAAAGCCTGATTCTCTGCTATGACATGAAGACTGATTCTCTGCTGACATGAATCCAGATTCTCTGTTACGGGACCTCTCTCCTCTGCCTGGGTGCCTGGGCCTAAATATCTGACAATGGACTGTTCCAGTGTTGGGTGACGTAAAGCATGATTCTCTGCTAGGACATGCAGACTGATTCTCTGCTGACATGAAGCCAGATTCTCTGTTACGGGACCTCTCTCCTCTGCCTGGGTGCCTGGGCCTAAATATCTGACAATGGACTGTTCCAGTGTTGGGTGACGTAAAGTCTGATTCTCTGCTATGACATGCAGACTGATTCTCTGCTGACAAGAAGCCAGATTCTCTGTTACGGGACCTCTCTCCTTTGCCTGGGTGCCTGGGCCTAAATATCTGACAATGGACTGTTCCAGTGTTGGGTGACGTAAAGCATGATTCTCTGCTAGGACATGCAGACTGATTCTCTGCTGACAAGAAGCCAGATTCTCTGTTACGGGACCTCTCTCCTCTGCCTGGGTGCCTGGGCCTAAATATCTGACAATGGACTGTTCCAGTGTTGGGTGACGTAAAGCATGATTCTCTGCTATGACATGCAGACTGATTCTCTGCTGACATGAAGCCAGATTCTCTGTTACGGGACCTCTCTCCTCTGCCTAGGTGCCTGGGCCTAAATATCTGACAATGGCCTGTTCCAGTGGTGGGTGACATGAAGCCTGATTCTCTGCTATGACATGAAGACTGATTCTCTGCTGACATGAAGCCAGATTCTCTGTTACGGGACCTCTCTCCTTTGCCTGGGTGCCTGGGCCTAAATATCTGACAATGGACTGTTCCAGTGTTGGGTGACGTAAAGCATGATTCTCTGCTAGGACATGCAGACTGATTCTCTGCTGACATGAAGCCAGATTCTCTGTTACGGGACCTCTCTCCTCTGCCTGGATGCCTGGGCCTAAATATCTGACAATGGACTGTTCCAGTGTTGGGTGACGTAAAGCCTGATTCTCTGCTATGACATGCAGACTGATTCTCTGCTGACAAGAAGCCAGATTCTCTGTTACGGGACCTCTCTCCTTTGCCTGGGTGCCTGGGCCTAAATATCTGACAATGGACTGTTCCAGTGTTGGGTGACGTAAAGCATGATTCTCTGCTAGGACATGCAGACTGATTCTCTGCTGACATGAAGCCAGATTCTCTGTTACGGGACCTCTCTCCTCTGCCTGGGTGCCTGGGCCTAAATATCTGACAATGGACTGTTCCAGTGTTGGGTGACGTAAAGCCTGATTCTCTGCTATGACATGCAGACTGATTCTCTGCTGACATGAAGCCAGATTCTCTGTTACGGGACCTCTCTCCTCTGCCTGGGTGCCTGGGCCTAAATATCTGACAATGGACTGTTCCAGTGTTGGGTGACGTAAAGCCTGATTCTCTGCTATGACATGTAGACTGATTCTCTGCTGACATGAAGCCAGATTCTCTGTTACGGGACCTCTCTCCTCTGCCTGGGTGCCTGGACCTAAATATCTGACAATGGCCTGTTCCAGTGGTGGGTGACGTAAAGCCTGATTCTCTGCTATGACATGAAGACTGATTCTCTGCTGACATGAAGCCAGATTCTCTGTTACGGGACCTCTCTCCTCTGCCTGGGTCTAAATATCTGACAATGAACTGTTCCAGTGTTGGGTGACGTAAAGCATGATTCTCTGCTAGGACATGCAGACTGATTCTCTGGTGACATGAAGCCAGATTCTCTGTTACGGGACCTCTCTCCTTTGCCTGGGTGCCTGGGCCTAAATATCTGACAATGGACTGTTCCAGTGTTGGGTGACGTAAAGCATGATTCTCTGCTAGGACATGCAGACTGATTCTCTGCTGACATGAAGCCAGATTCTCTGTTACGGGACCTCTCTCCTCTGCCTGGGTGCCTGGGCCTAAATATCTGACAATGGACTGTTCCAGTGTTGGGTGACGTAAAGCCTGATTCTCTGCTATGACATGAAGACTGATTCTCTGCTGACATGAAGCCAGATTCTCTGTTACGGGACCTCTCTCCTCTGCCTGGGTGCCTGGGCCTAAATATCTGACAATGACCTGTTCCAGTGGTGGGTGACGTAAAGCCTGATTCTCTGCTATGACATGCAGACTGATTCTCTGCTGACATGAAGCCAGATTCTCTGTTACGGGACCTCTCTCCTCTGCCTGGGTGCCTGGGCCTAAATATCTGACAATGGACTGTTCCAGTGTTGGGTGACGTAAAGCATGATTCTCTGCTAGGACATGCAGACTGATTCTCTGCTGACATGAAGCCAGATTCTCTGTTACGGGACCTCTCTCCTCTGCCTGGATGCCTGGGCCTAAATATCTGACAATGGACTGTTCCAGTGTTGGGTGACGTAAAGCCTGATTCTCTGCTATGACATGCAGACTGATTCTCTGCTGACAAGAAGCCAGATTCTCTGTTACGGGACCTCTCTCCTTTGCCTGGGTGCCTGGGCCTAAATATCTGACAATGGCCTGTTCCAGTGGTGGGTGACGTAAAGCCTGATTCTCTGCTATGACATGAAGACTGATTCTCTGCTGACATGAATCCAGATTCTCTGTTACGGGACCTCTCTCCTCTGCCTGGGTGCCTGGGCCTAAATATCTGACAATGGACTGTTCCAGTGTTGGGTGACGTAAAGCATGATTCTCTGCTAGGACATGCAGACTGATTCTCTGCTGACATGAAGCCAGATTCTCTGTTACGGGACCTCTCTCCTCTGCCTGGGTGCCTGGGCCTAAATATCTGACAATGGACTGTTCCAGTGTTGGGTGACGTAAAGCCTGATTCTCTGCTATGACATGCAGACTGATTCTCTGCTGACAAGAAGCCAGATTCTCTGTTACGGGACCTCTCTCCTTTGCCTGGGTGCCTGGGCCTAAATATCTGACAATGGACTGTTCCAGTGTTGGGTGACGTAAAGCATGATTCTCTGCTAGGACATGCAGACTGATTCTCTGCTGACATGAAGCCAGATTCTCTGTTACGGGACCTCTCTCCTCTGCCTGGGTGCCTGGGCCTAAATATCTGACAATGGACTGTTCCAGTGTTGGGTGACGTAAAGCATGATTCTCTGCTATGACATGCAGACTGATTCTCTGCTGACATGAAGCCAGATTCTCTGTTACGGGACCTCTCTCCTCTGCCTAGGTGCCTGGGCCTAAATATCTGACAATGGACTGTTCCAGTGTTGGGTGACGTAAAGCCTGATTCTCTGCTATGACATGAAGACTGATTCTCTGCTGACATGAATCCAGATTCTCTGTTACGGGACCTCTCTCCTCTGCCTGGGTGCCTGGGCCTAAATATCTGACAATGGACTGTTCCAGTGTTGGGTGACGTAAAGCATGATTCTCTGCTAGGACATGCAGACTGATTCTCTGCTGACATGAAGCCAGATTCTCTGTTACGGGACCTCTCTCCTCTGCCTGGGTGCCTGGGCCTAAATATCTGACAATGGACTGTTCCAGTGTTGGGTGACGTAAAGTCTGATTCTCTGCTATGACATGCAGACTGATTCTCTGCTGACAAGAAGCCAGATTCTCTGTTACGGGACCTCTCTCCTTTGCCTGGGTGCCTGGGCCTAAATATCTGACAATGGACTGTTCCAGTGTTGGGTGACGTAAAGCATGATTCTCTGCTAGGACATGCAGACTGATTCTCTGCTGACATGAAGCCAGATTCTCTGTTACGGGACCTCTCTCCTCTGCCTGGGTGCCTGGGCCTAAATATCTGACAATGGACTGTTCCAGTGTTGGGTGACGTAAAGCATGATTCTCTGCTATGACATGCAGACTGATTCTCTGCTGACATGAAGCCAGATTCTCTGTTACGGGACCTCTCTCCTCTGCCTAGGTGCCTGGGCCTAAATATCTGACAATGGCCTGTTCCAGTGGTGGGTGACATGAAGCCTGATTCTCTGCTATGACATGAAGACTGATTCTCTGCTGACATGAAGCCAGATTCTCTGTTACGGGACCTCTCTCCTCTGCCTGGGTGCCTGGGCCTAAATATCTGACAATGGACTGTTCCAGTGTTGGGTGACGTAAAGCATGATTCTCTGCTAGGACATGCAGACTGATTCTCTGCTGACATGAAGCCAGATTCTCTGTTACGGGACCTCTCTCCTCTGCCTGGATGCCTGGGCCTAAATATCTGACAATGGACTGTTCCAGTGTTGGGTGACGTAAAGCCTGATTCTCTGCTATGACATGCAGACTGATTCTCTGCTGACAAGAAGCCAGATTCTCTGTTACGGGACCTCTCTCCTTTGCCTGGGTGCCTGGGCCTAAATATCTGACAATGGACTGTTCCAGTGTTGGGTGACGTAAAGCATGATTCTCTGCTAGGACATGCAGACTGATTCTCTGCTGACATGAAGCCAGATTCTCTGTTACGGGACCTCTCTCCTCTGCCTGGGTGCCTGGGCCTAAATATCTGACAATGGACTGTTCCAGTGTTGGGTGACGTAAAGCCTGATTCTCTGCTATGACATGCAGACTGATTCTCTGCTGACATGAAGCCAGATTCTCTGTTACGGGACCTCTCTCCTCTGCCTGGGTGCCTGGGCCTAAATATCTGACAATGGACTGTTCCAGTGTTGGGTGACGTAAAGCCTGATTCTCTGCTATGACATGTAGACTGATTCTCTGCTGACATGAAGCCAGATTCTCTGTTACGGGACCTCTCTCCTCTGCCTGGGTGCCTGGGCCTAAATATCTGACAATGGCCTGTTCCAGTGGTGGGTGACGTAAAGCCTGATTCTCTGCTATGACATGAAGACTGATTCTCTGCTGACATGAAGCCAGATTCTCTGTTACGGGACCTCTCTCCTCTGCCTGGGTCTAAATATCTGACAATGAACTGTTCCAGTGTTGGGTGACGTAAAGCATGATTCTCTGCTAGGACATGCAGACTGATTCTCTGCTGACATGAAGCCAGATTCTCTGTTACGGGACCTCTCTCCTTTGCCTGGGTGCCTGGGCCTAAATATCTGACAATGGACTGTTCCAGTGTTGGGTGACGTAAAGCATGATTCTCTGCTAGGACATGCAGACTGATTCTCTGCTGACATGAAGCCAGATTCTCTGTTACGGGACCTCTCTCCTCTGCCTGGGTGCCTGGGCCTAAATATCTGACAATGGACTGTTCCAGTGTTGGGTGACGTAAAGCCTGATTCTCTGCTATGACATGAAGACTGATTCTCTGCTGACATGAAGCCAGATTCTCTGTTACGGGACCTCTCTCCTCTGCCTGGGTGCCTGGGCCTAAATATCTGACAATGACCTGTTCCAGTGGTGGGTGACGTAAAGCCTGATTCTCTGCTATGACATGAAGACTGATTCTCTGCTGACATGAAGCCAGATTCTCTGTTACGGGACCTCTCTCCTCTGCCTGGGTGCCTGGGCCTAAATATCTGACAATGGACTGTTCCAGTGTTGGGTGACGTAAAGCATGATTCTCTGCTAGGACATGCAGACTGATTCTCTGCTGACATGAAGCCAGATTCTCTGTTACGGGACCTCTCTCCTCTGCCTGGATGCCTGGGCCTAAATATCTGACAATGGACTGTTCCAGTGTTGGGTGACGTAAAGCCTGATTCTCTGCTATGACATGCAGACTGATTCTCTGCTGACAAGAAGCCAGATTCTCTGTTACGGGACCTCTCTCCTCTGCCTGGGTGCCTGGGCCTAAATATCTGACAATGGCCTGTTCCAGTGGTGGGTGACGTAAAGCCTGATTCTCTGCTATGACATGAAGACTGATTCTCTGCTGACATGAATCCAGATTCTCTGTTACGGGACCTCTCTCCTCTGCCTGGGTGCCTGGGCCTAAATATCTGACAATGGACTGTTCCAGTGTTGGGTGACGTAAAGCATGATTCTCTGCTAGGACATGCAGACTGATTCTCTGCTGACATGAAGCCAGATTCTCTGTTACGGGACCTCTCTCCTCTGCCTGGGTGCCTGGGCCTAAATATCTGACAATGGACTGTTCCAGTGTTGGGTGACGTAAAGCCTGATTCTCTGCTATGACATGCAGACTGATTCTCTGCTGACAAGAAGCCAGATTCTCTGTTACGGGACCTCTCTCCTTTGCCTGGGTGCCTGGGCCTAAATATCTGACAATGGACTGTTCCAGTGTTGGGTGACGTAAAGCATGATTCTCTGCTAGGACATGCAGACTGATTCTCTGCTGACATGAAGCCAGATTCTCTGTTACGGGACCTCTCTCCTCTGCCTGGGTGCCTGGGCCTAAATATCTGACAATGGACTGTTCCAGTGTTGGGTGACGTAAAGCATGATTCTCTGCTATGACATGCAGACTGATTCTCTGCTGACATGAAGCCAGATTCTCTGTTACGGGACCTCTCTCCTCTGCCTGGTTGCCTGGGCCTAAATATCTGACAATGGACTGTTCCAGTGTTGGGTGACGTAAAGCATGATTCTCTGCTAGGACATGCAGACTGATTCTCTGCTGACATGAAGCCAGATTCTCTGTTACGGGACCTCTCTCCTCTGCCTGGGTGCCTGGGCCTAAATATCTGACAATGGACTGTTCCAGTGTTGGGTGACGTAAAGCATGATTCTCTGCTATGACATGAAGACTGATTCTCTGCTGACATGAAGCCAGATTCTCTGTTACGGGACCTCTCTCCTCTGCCTGGGTGCCTGGGCCTAAATATCTGACAATGGACTGTTCCAGTGTTGGGTGACGTAAAGCATGATTCTCTGCTATGACATGCAGACTGATTCTCTGCTGACATGAAACCAGATTCTCTGTTACGGGACCTCTCTCCTCTGCCTGGGTGCCTGGGCCTAAATATTTGACAATGGACTGTTCCAGTGTTGGGTGACGTAAAGCCTGATTCTCTGCTATGACATGCAGACTGATTCTCTGCTGAAATGAAGCCAGATTCTCTATTACGGGACCTCTCTCCTCTGCCTGGGTCTAAATATCTGACAATGGACTGTTCCAGTGTTGGGTGACGTAAAGCCTGATTCTCTGCTATGACATGCAGACTGATTCTCTGCTGACATGAAGCCAGATTCTCTGTTACGGGACCTCTCTCCTCTGCCTGGGTGCCTGGGCCTAAATATCTGACAATGGACTGTTCCAGTGTTGGGTGACGTAAAGAATGATTCTCTGCTAGGACATGCAGACTGATTCTCTGCTGACATGAAGCCAGATTCTCTGTTACGGGACCTCTCTCCTCTGCCTGGGTGCCGGGGCCTAAATATATGACAATGGACTGTTACAGTGGTGGGTGACGTGAAGCCAGATTCTCTGCTATGGCATGAAGAGACTGATTCTCTGCTGACGTGAAGCAAGATTCTCTGCTATGGGACCTCTCTCCAATTGATATTGGTTAATTTTTATTTATTTTATCTTTATTTTAATTCATTTCCCTATCCACATTTGTTTGCAGGGGATTTACCTACATGTTGCTGCCTTTTGCAGCCCTCTAGCTCTTTCCTGGGCTGTTTTACAGCCTTTTTAGTGCCCAAAAGTTCGGGTCCCCATTGACTTGAATGGGGTTTGGGTTCGGGACGAAGTTCGGGTCGGGTTCGGATCCCGTACCCGAACATTTCCGGGATGTTCGGCCGAACTTCTCGAACCCGAACATCCAGGTGTTCGCTCAACTCTATTCCTGACCAATCAAGGTCACTTGGGGATTTTTCGGAAATTTTATGAGTGCAGCCTTTCTCGTGGCTTCATTAAGTAATTTTAGGGGATACTCCCTTGCTAAGAGTCTATTTTTTAGGTCCAAAGCTTGTCGATCATAATCTTCCTCAGGGGTAAATATGAAGAACCGCGCTGCCTAAACAAGGAATTTTTTCCACCGTGCTATAAGCCTACCGAGTTGATACAGGATAACAGTGCTTCCCAGCTCTGGATTCCAAACGCACCTCCTGGATTCCTCTGCAGGGCACCAAAAATCACACCATAGTGAAGCACTTCAAATGCAGGTAAAAAAACTTGTGGTTTATTATACTCACAAACGAGCTAAAATATATATCATATATAAAATCCTGGTAGTAACACTCCGCTGCCCGACCCAGGTTTCGCACTCAAGCTTCGTCAGGGGCGAAATCTATGGACATTGGGAGGCATGTCCTTTTAAACCCCCCACCTCCTCCCCCACCCTCCATCACGATATGGCACAATATAAAACAAAATATAAAACAAAATACAAAACATTTCAGCAATCATCTGACCCACCCTCTTATTTCAACCCATAAAATCCACAATAAGATCCACAGTAAAAGACACAAAATTACTCCTTTGTTTCTATTAATACCAATGTATCCACATTTTTCATTCATAAACCGGTCACATGTTGCGATCAGCCAATCTGAAGTTTACAACCCCATTCATTCAGCACACACCCTCCTCCAACAGGTGCAAGGAGTATCCTCATTGAGCGTCAACATTCATCTTTTTATTCAACATAATGGCTCCAGTATATTTAGTCTTATTTTCTCACATGATGTTATGTATCCCTGTTGGATCCCTTTCACAGGATGGATACTACAATGATACCAAACATGATTTTATATCAAACTCTGCGTTTAACCCTTTTGGTTGCAGTGTGTTTAGTCGGTATATCCACTCGACTTCCCTGCGATTTATCTGCGCTACCGCATCCCCCCCACGCCAGTGTGTTTTGCCTACTTCAATTCCTGCAAATATTAATCCTTTTGGGTTCTTTTCATGACACATTTTGAAATGCAGTGAAACACTATGTGTGGTTAAACCTTTTTTTATGTTTTTAAACCTTTTCTGCAGTCTAACAAACTGACCATAAAGTACGGCTCTTTTGACGCTGGGGGCATGATAGCTTGAATAGTGCAAAAGTGAGTTGGTGGCCGTGGGTTTACGGTATCCCTCAGTCACCAACTCACCATGCCTCACAGAAATGTCAACATCTAGGAATTCGAGGTGTAAACCTCCGAACTTGTGTGTGAATAGCATATTCATGTCATTTGATGTGTTTAGATGTTGTACAAAGTGAATGAAATCAACTTCTGTGCCTGTCCACACTATAAACACGTTATCAATGTATCTTAGGTACGTGTGTATGAAGGATAGAAAGGGATTTGAATGTGCATAAATATATTTGTCCTCAAATTTTGTCAGGTACAAATTTGCAAAGGTGCATGCGACTGGTGTGCCCATGGCTGTGCCAAACTTCTGCCTGTACCACGTATACCCAAATCTGAAGGCATTGTTTTTGAGGATAAGCTCCAATGCATCATGGATGAAATTGGAGAAAGCCACACTTTTACCGGTGTTGGCCAGAATATCAGTCACCACCTCAATGCCTCTATCTTGGGGGATACGCGTGTACAGGTTTTCAACGTCTAGTGACACAAGTTGGAAACCCTCATGCCACTGTATGGAATTCAGTCCCAGCAGGTGTCACGGCCACGGTTATGGTCGTGACTCCTTGGGAGCCGCATACAGTTGCCCGCAGTTTTGATTGTTGTGTCAACCGCAGCTGAGGCATTATGTAGTTGGCCTCGGTGCGGTTGCCGCGGACAACAGCCTTGTGTGCGGTTCCCGGGGAGTTGTGTGTGGATGCACGTTTGTATGTCTGGTGTGCACTGTGTTTTTTGTTTGTGTGCGCACGGACATCATTCCCCGCACTGTGGTTACCCGTGGCAACCTTAGGTGGTATTATGTACATGTGGTGGCAGTGTCCCGGCCTTCGGGCTGACTCCCTGGACACGTGTGCCACCCATGTCGTTGCTTGCGGCAACGGCCACAGTGTGATCTGTTGGACACTTTTCCTTTTTGTGAGTTTCCCTTCTGTGGTGTGTGTAGGGTTAACTCCCTTCCCAGTGTGTGTGTGATGTCACTGGGTGTGTCCTTTCTTTGGGTGTGGCCACTTTGGGCCTATATAACCTCTCTCTGTGGCAGGGCTCAGGAGGTTGCTTCAGCATGCTTGCTGATAGCGGCCTCCTGTGTTTTTCCATCTGCCTGTGAGAGCCACCACTGTGGTCATAGATTTAAGTTTAAGTTTATGTTTATGCCTTCTTGTATGTCATGTTGTATGTGATGTTCTGTTGGGACCTTCCTTGTCTCTTTTGTGCAGTTTACGGTTCTGGATTCCTGTTGCTCAGGGATCCAGTCAGCAAGGCTGTGGCAGGTTGGAGGAACTTCTAGTTCGCCTGCCATACCCGTAAAACTGTTTGTGTTCCCCTTTTTCCCAACAGCTTGGCCAGTGAGACTCCTGCTCCTCCGCGTCTAGGAGGAGTAGGTCGTCTTACCCTGACTCCTAGCGCAGGGACCGGACGGAGGGTGAGTTAGGGATCCGAGGTTCCTGCGCATGGGTCCTCCTACCTTTAAGGTCGGCCCATGCAGTTAGGAGTTAGGGTCAGGGTAGGGACGCTGTTAGGAGGTGACCTGCTCCCTATCCTGTTCTCCTGGCCGAGTAGGCCTACAGCATCTGGCACTGCACGGCTGAGGATTTCCCCCATCCTCAGCCGTGACAGCAGGAGACCCGAAGTGTCCTTCAGGTAAGAGGGAGCAAACCTGACCATGGGTCTGAGCAACCAGTCTACATATTGTGACAAAGGTTCAGTCACTGACCCAACTCCGGACACTATAGGCCTGCCAGGGGGCTGGGTCAGTGACATGTGTACATTAGGTACAAAGTACCATGAGGGTTTTGAAGGGAACAATGGCAACAATTTTTCTGCGGTCTTACGTGACAGAATATTTAGCTCAAAGTATTTATGGAGTAATCTCCGTAACAGGCCCTGTACATGATATGTGGGGTCTGTCTGTAATATCTCATACACTTCTTTATTGTGAATTTGTCGATGAGCCTCTGTCACGTAGTACTGTTTGGTCATCAGGACCACATTACCTCCCTTGTCTGCCGGCTTTATAACCATGTCATCATGGGTTTGTAGCCACTTCAAGGCTTTTTCTTCCCCGGTATCTAAATTCTTATTTGCTTTGGGGTATACTAGAGCTTTCACCCCTTCTAGCACTTGTTGGAATATGTTAATGGAACTGCCGGCAGACAAGGGAGGGTTAAATGTGGACCTGACACCCCCCAGAAAATCACCCCCAGTGGGTTGCTGGGTGGGAGTGTCAAGTGACGACTCAGTCATCCATTGGAGGCATGCTACCTCCATAGGATCAAAATTGGCCGTAGCGCTAAACCCTAGAGGACCTATGAGTGCGGGTGTTTTACCTTCCTTCTCCTCCTTTTCTGTTGTGGGTTGGACTCTACTAAATAACTTTTTTAAAATTTTCTGGTGGCTTTGTACAAATCTATTTCAAACCCGACCGGGTCAAACTGCTCCACCAAACTGTAGTTGAACTGTAGGTGAGTGCCGCGCCTGGGCAGCGCAGAGAGAAGCGAGTCACAGCTAGGTTTTTTTAAAAGCAGGTGAAATCTTTCACCTGATTATGGGCCAGACGAAGCACTGAGGTGCGAAACGGCCGTCGCCTAATCCTGCTGATGCACACATGTATGTAGTCTGCTCCCTACCTTATATTGAAATGGAATAAAGAAACGACCTCTGCAAGTACTGGTGAGTGCCGCCCTTTTTCTTTTTCACGTACAAGTATATTGCAACAGTAACAATCTAGTTACACGTTGGGCTGAGCACCACTGTTAGCAGCTAAATGCTGCACATATCTCCACCAAGTACTCCGGTGATGTTTTCCTTAATATAAAGAGGTATTTGTTTCGTCAAGTGCAGTGCCACTCCATCTATTCTACAACTGCCAAAAATGATGACTTAAAGGGAACCTGTCTTGTGGATATTTGATTATAATCTAACTAATTATATACAATCATTAACTACTAAAAAGTGCCTTAGATGTATTCACTTACTGGTGTGACAGATGGTTATCTCATAATATACACACAAAGATGCCGCATGCTAATGAGCTGATTTGAGTCCGGCGTGATGTCATTGAGTCCAGTGTATATTTAATTCAGAGCTATAGCCACTCCCCTGCCCACCTGCTGCTGGTTCATATGGAAACAAACTGTCATTCAGCAGCAGGTGGGCGGGGAGAGCCAGGAGCTCATGAATATTCATGACTCATCATTATCAGCTGGAGCTTTTCAATACAAGATGTTGGCAGATTGACTGGGTCAATTAAAGAAAGTGACCCAGCATTGTGCTAAGAGAATCAATCACTTATTTATGTTGCCCTTAGTTAGGACACCATAAAACTGGTGACAGGTTCCCTTTAACTTGACTGTTCTGCTGCTGCTTCTAAAAAAAGGAGTATTTTAGAAACTTGTTGGCTACATCACCTCTGAAGACAGCCATTGGTTGAAGTGGTGCATGTGATTATACCTATGCATTGCCAGATTTAAACAGTATGGGGACCTGAAGATGGAGAAAGTGGTGACAGTATAGAGGACTGAACGGCATGGAGCAGGTAAGTATGAATCTTCTGTTTCAGGAAGCAGGCTGTGGGACACTTGCTTAAAAATAATTATTACCAAAAAAACCTTCCTGCCCATGTTTCTATGTTTACACACATGCCAGTATCCAAAGAAGCAGTAGCTCCTTCACAACAGGTGTTCGACTGTGTAGCGGCAGTAGGGGGAGAAGCAGTTGCGTCTGTAGCTGCCGCAACCTTACAGCTAGGAGGCTTGCAGACGGCAGCAGTGGCATGATTTGGCTTAGGATAAATAGCCTAAATCAGCAATGACATCTATTTATTGGCCTCAGCCGGAGGTGTGTGAAAATCTTCACAGCCTTATTCATTTTGACAAATATTTGTCCGTTTGAGTGTGACTACACCACCTGCTGTGCAGATAACCCTTTCTAGGGCTGGACAAGACAGTACTGTGATAGCAAACTGGGCCAGCGTTTTTTTGTCTGGCCGAATCCTGACATCTTTGCAGGTAGCGGCTGGATCTCCGCCAGACCCCATTATAGTCAATGGGGCAGGCGACCATTCCAGTAATGTCTGGCAATGCCTGAAAGCTTCAGCAGGCTTTTCTCTGCCAGAACTCATAATGGTATAGTGAAGCAGGCCTTAAACAATAAAAAAAAAATTGAAAGCTGGACAGAGGTACTAATGTACTTTTTAGACAGATTTTCGGTGTGTCACAGACACATTAGTAAACTGTGCTAATGTACATTAGGCCAGGAACATGACTGATACATTCAGTACTAATTTTCATTACTTTACAAAAAAAATATGGAACTTGGACAGAGTCCAATACAAATACTGTACATTAGGACAGGTACACAAGTTTGATATGGAGTTTTTGCCAGACAATTTTCTTAATTTTTTTTAGAATAAATTGCCACTTGGACAGAGTCCAATAAAATAACTAAGTCTGCACTCCTCCCCATGTGGCACAGGTGCTCTTTACTTAAATTAGCAGTAGTCTGCACAGGGTTTTAATTCCTACCACATCTCAGTTGGAGTTCCTGAGAAGCTGTGAACAGGTGATCCCTTAGCACCAGTTCACATGCGGCGCTGGATGGCGGCCGTCGCTGTTTCTGTGCTGTGCTGGTGGAGCTGTGGGATCCGAGGCCTAGGTGGCTCCGCTGGACAGCGGGGTAGCTGGTTGGCTGCTGGATCCCATTGCCTGCTGGAGCAGTGTGGAGACGCGGTGGTCGCCACACGGCACTGCGCTACGGTTAGAGTAGGTTCCCACTTAACAAGAGGCAACCTTGTCGCGGTAAGTGGGCCTATGCTCTTTGATCAAACTGTATACTAATTGCCTCTTAATAGTGCACAGCAAATGATTGATATAACCGCTGTATAGCCATGTTTTATCATAAGAAATGCTGCTTATTACATACAGTAGTCAATAGTATAGGAATGAGGAGGTGCGATTTAGTTTCACTCTACAAACCATGATCCAATAAAATAACGGCCAGCATTCTGGAGACAAATGACCACATGGGAATACATTAACACTCCTACCAATCAAGCTGGTTCTAGGTCAGACACAACTTTTCAGCCTGCACCAAAAGGCAGATTAGGTATGCTAGTTTGTGCTAAATAGAACAGTTCAACAGTTGTTTTGAAAAATTGGACGCAATTGGACACAGTCTGCAGCCAAAATATATACTGTCGATAATGCTGGAAAATTAGAAAAGTTGCAACAAGTTTCTTTTTTTAAAGGGACACTGTCACCTGGATTTCACTTACTGAGCTATTAACATCACCACATCAGTCTCCACGATTTATATTAAAATATACTAGTATTACTGCCCTGTGTCTTGTAATTGGTCTATAAAATCGCTTTTATTACTATGCTTATTACCTCAATAAGGAGCCCAAGCGGCTGTCCCTCCGGCCGTTGGAGCCCAGCCGCACCTATTATCTTGGAGCCCAGCACTGCCACACTTAATTTATTCACTGCTCATCGCCAATGTAATGTGTTTGTTGTGCCCGTTTCAAGCTTTGGCCTCCATGGCCAGCAGAGCTTAAGATGCTCTGGCTGGCATGGGCATGTCGAACAGAGACATGCCCCTGCACACCCTTCCTCTAGCTGGGGGTAAACTAGACTAACTCTAACTGGTCCCCACTCTTCCTGCAGGAAGTAGGACAAGCCCACTTCTCTCCAGAGGGGGGTTAGAATGGAAAGGTAAGTTCCATTCTATCTAAGTACAGCTCTTCCGTGTTTGCTGCCACCTGCTGGTGATCCAGGCACATTACATGAACATAACAGTTGCAAACAGATTAGGAATGCACAGTGTGAAGGACCTGGAAATAAATGCATAAGATGACTTGAGGTTAGCCCATTGCAGACAGTAGCAGGGTGCAGTAGTGGTAACACCACTCTGGGGTGTTACAGTTACTAATGTACTGTGAGTGTCCATATTGCTTCCTTTGCTGGCTGGATTCATTTTTCTATCACCTGAAAGAAGGTACAAGGAATTATCGTGGATGATAGGTACATGTCACCGAGGAGCCGGTTTTTGTGTGTCAGCAGCAGTTGCTGTTTGACACTTTAATACTTAGTATGGCTGTATAGTTCATCCGGGGCGACTCTTACTGGGAGTAGTCAAAGTGCTGGCTGGGCGACTACTGCCCATGTTCCAGGCCGGGTGTTACCAGGCCTAAAAAAAAAGCCAGCACTACCACGTGAGGGGGATTACCTCAGTCTGACAGTGGAGCTCAGGAGGTGTGTGTTGGGATCTGGGTGTGTCTGGACATCTGGGAATGCAGAAAACACAGGACCGGATACTACAATGGTTTTACTGGCCCAGTGTGTTTAGAGAGGTGGACGAATTCTGTAAGTCTTGCCCTACCTGCCAGCACCTTTTCTGCAGTCCCTTGGTACCTCTCCCGATCATCGAGGTACCATTTGAGCGAATCGCGATGGACCTCATAGGCCCAGTACCGAAGTCCGCTAGAGGACACCAACACATCCTGATCGTCGGAGGCGGTGCAACTGTGATATACATCGGCTAAACTGATAGCTAAGGAGCTAATGGAAATGTTCTCCCGAGTAGGGCTACCTAAAGAGGTTCTGACTGACCAGGGGACCCCTTTTATGTCTAAGGTCATGAGGGAGCTCTGTAAGTTGCTGCATATCAAACAGTTACGGACGTCCGTTTACCATCCGCAAACGGACGGTCTCGTTGAAAGGTTTAATAAAACATTAAAAACCATGTTAAAAAGGGTGGTGTCTAAAGATGGGAAGGACTGGGACCTTCTTTTGCCCTATCGCATGTTCGCTGTGCGAAAGGTGCCCCAGGCCTCTACTGGGTTCTCGCACTTCGAATTGCTATAAGGCAGACATACTCGCGGTTTGTTGGACGTAGCCAAAGAGGCGTGGGAACAGCAACCCACTCCACATG
The DNA here is from genome assembly GCF_905171765.1 of Bufo bufo. Taxonomy (NCBI): domain Eukaryota; kingdom Metazoa; phylum Chordata; class Amphibia; order Anura; family Bufonidae; genus Bufo; species Bufo bufo. The sequence continues at coordinate 81,800,342 of NC_053395.1, forward strand.
GAAGTGTCCTGGAGTATTTAATCAAGATGCAGCAGCGGATAGAGACCGTTTTGCCTCCTGTCAGGAAGCATATGTAGCCAAGAGTCGGATCTATAATCGGCAGGCTCGGGTCCAGATGTTTAAACCGGGTGATCGGGTTTTGGTTCTGGTGCTGACCGTGGACAGTAAGTTCCTGGCCAGGTGTTAGGGGCCCTACGAGGTACTTGAAAAAATTGGAGAGGTAAATTACAAGGTACACCAGCCAGAGAGGCGAAAGCCGGAGCAGGTGTACCATGTGAATCTACTCAAACCGTGGAAAGATCGAGAAACCTGTACTGAAGACAGCCCGCGGCCAGGTTTTCTAGGGGAAGCGGTTTCGGCCCCTCTGTCTGAAGCAAGGGAAACGGCTGCCATAGTAAGAATTGCTGACAGCCTCTCCTGTAAGCAGGCTCAGGAGGCCAGGGAGTTTATTAGCTGGAACACAGATGTGTTTTTGGATCTCCCTGGAAGCACTTGTACAATTCGGCATGACATTGTCACTGAGCCTCAGGCGAAAGTCCGGCTAAAACCATACCAGGTACCCGAGGCTCGGCGACAAGCCGTCTCAGAGGAAGTGCAGATGATGCTGAGGCTAGACATCACTGAGGAGTCTAAAAGTGAGTGGGCTAGTCCTATAGTGCTAATACCCAAGCCGGCACGGACACTCCGGTTCTGTGTAATTTTCGGAAACTGAACGAGATTTCCAAATTCAATGCGTATCCCATGCCCCAGGTGGATGAGCTTATCGAGAGGTTAGGACAAGCCCGGTATTTTTCTGTTTTGGACCTCACGAAAGGGTACTGGCAGGTGCCCTTAACGGAGACTGCCAAAGAGAAAACTGCCTTCATCACACCTGAAGGGCTGTATCAGTATAAGGTGCTACCCTTTGGTCTGCATGGTGCCCCCGCCACTTTTCAATGGATATTATGGACGCTTTGGCTTACCTGGACAATATTGTCATCCACAGTACCGATTGGGAAAGTCACCTACCCAAAGTGCAGGCTGTAGTGGACTCCCTTCAGAAGGCGGGACTAACCACTAACCCAAAAAAATATGCGATAGGGTTAGAGGAGACTAAATACCTGGGGTATGTTATTGGTCGCAGAGTGATCAAACCCCAGGTAGAGGCAATAAGAAATTGGCCCCGACCTGTCCCCACTAAAAAAGTAAATTCATTTCTAGGAATGATAGGCTATTACAGGAGATTTATTCCCCACTTTACTACTGTAGCCGCGCCATTGACAGGGTTATTGAAGGGAAGCAAGGCAGTGATGGTTCACTGGAATGACCGGGCGGAAGAGGCTTTCTCGGCTTTTAAGTTGGTCCTGCGTGGGTCCCCGGTTTTGGTGACGCCGACTTCAAGCGGGAATTCATAGTGCAGACAGACGCCTCCGAATTAGGCCTCGGTGCTGTACTGTCTCAGGAGGTCAACAGGGAGGAGTATCCTGTTGTCTTCCTAAGCCGCAAGCTCACCCCAGCTGAGACCAGGTACAGCATATTGGAGAGAGAGTGCCTGGCTATCAAGTGGGCACTCAAAGCTCTTCGCTATTATTTGTTGGGGAGAACATTCCGCCTGGTGACTGACCACTCTCCTCTCAAGTGAATGAGCCATCCCAAAGAGAGAAATGCCGAGTCACCAGGTCGTTCCTGTCCTTACAAAACTTTAAGTTCGCCGCCATGTGTTCACCCCTGCCCAGAGTTGAACAAAGGGGGAAGGTATGTAAGAAGGTACAAGGAATCATCATGGATGATAGGTACGTGTCACTGAGGTTCCTGGCCTTGGTGGAGTAAGAGACTTTTTTTTGTGTCAGCAGCAGTTGCTGTTTGACACTTTAATACTTAGTATGGCTGTATAGATGATCCGGAACGGCTCTTACTGGGAGTAGCCAAAGTGCTGGGTGGGTGACTACTCCCTATGTTCCAGGCCGGGTGTTGTCAGGCCTAAAAACAAGCTAGCACTGGTGAGGGGGATTACCTCAGTCTGACAGTGGAGTTCAGGAGGTGTGTGTGCTGGGATCTGAGGCTGGTGCCGTGCTGGATGGCTGAGACCCGTCTGTAAGGGAAACGGGCCCCTAAAAGCCTTCTATGGACTGCTGGAGGCATAACTGCCAACAAGGTGATTTTTGCTATGTGGACTTTCCATTGTGTGTGATTAGTTCACCAAGACTGCAAAGTGACGTTTTGTTTTTGCTTTATGTGTGGTATTTCATTGCTGCTGACATTTTTACTTTTTTTGTTATTAATCGAAATTTACAGATTTTTTTTGCAAAAAAATTTCATTTTTCACTTTCAGTTGTAAATTTTTTTTTAAAAAAACTACATATATATATAAATTTTTCTCTAAATTTATTGTTCTACATGTCTTTGATAAAAAAAATTGTTTGGGTAAAAAAAATGGTTTGGGTAAAAGTTATAGTGTTTACAAACTATGGTACAAAAATGTGAATTTCCACTTTTTGAAGCAGCTTTGACTTTCTGAGCACCTGTTATGTTTCCTGAGGTTCTACAATGCCCAGACAGTAGAAATACCCCACAAATGACCCCATTTCGGAAAGTAGACACCCTAAGGTATTCGCTGATGGGCATAGTGAGTTCATAGAACTTTTTATTCTTTGTCACAAGTTAGCGGAAAATGATGATTTTTTAAATTTATTTTTCCTTGCAAAGTCTCATATTCCACTAACTTGTGACAAAAAATAAAAAGTTCCATGAACTCACTATGCCCATAACGAAATACCTGGGGGTGTCTTCTTTCCAAAATGGGGTCACTTGTGGGGTAGTTATACTGCCCTGGCATTTTAGGGGCCCGAATGCGTGAGAAGTAGTTTGAAATCAAAATCTGTAAAAAATGGCCAGTGAAATCCGAAAGGTGCTCTTTGGAATGTGGGCCCATTTGCCCACCTAGGCTGCAAAAAAATGTCACACATCTGGTATTGCCGTACTCAGGAGAAGTTGGGCAATGTGTTTTGGGGTGTCATTTTACATATACCCATGCTGGGTGAGATAAATATCTCGGCAAAAGACAACTTTCCCCATTTTTTTTATACAAAGTTGGCATTTGACCAAGATATTTATCCAGTCGACAGATTTATTGCCAATTAAGCATTTATGGAATCAGCTGGGATGCCAGGTTTAACAACCTACGAGTGTGTAGCACAGGGATCAGCAACCTCTGGCACTGCAGCTGTTGAGAACTCCCAAAAAAGGGAATGAAGCATACTGGGAGTTGTAGTTTTACAACAGCTGGAGTGCCGAAGGTTGCTGATCCCTGGTGTAGGATCTAAAGGTCTAGCTGCAACATCTGTGAGCAAATGTGCTGCAGGATACCATACAGACTGTGTATGGCTCCATGGCCAACCGTATCTCATCTTGTATCCAGGCTAGAGGCAGCACAACAATGTAGACGAGCCTACTTTCCATTGTGCAGTTTCCCCAATAAAACATATTTGTTTGTTCTAATATTGCAATCACTTATATTTATCATCATTAAATTCATACATTGAACGTTTTATTCCATTTACTCCTTCTTGGTGCATTATTTTTTTTATTTTTTTTTGTCAATGATTGTATAATATATGCCTGAGTTACTGAAACGATATCAGTCACTTGTGTGTGACAATGTATATTTTCCACTAAGGGCATAGTTACCGAGTGGGGGCACAAAGGGGGCTGGGTGAGATTGACTGTGTATAAATAGATATTAGGTAGAGTTAGAGGCGTGACTTAGTGTCAAAACTATTTGCCGCTGCGCACCACTGCCATATCTACTTGAGGTCTTTTTTTTTTAAGTTGGGAGGTACAGTATGGTGGTGCACTGGTGTACATTGTCTGCAAGTACAGTGGGATGCGAAAGTTTGGGCAACCTTGTTAATCGTCATGATTTTCCTGTATAAATCATTGGTTGTTACGATAAAAAATGTCAGTGATATTTGAGAAGTGAAATGAAGTTTATTGGATTTACAGAAAGTGTGCTATAATTGTTTAAACAAAATTAGGCAGGTGCATAAATTTGGGCACTGTTGTAATTTTATTGATTCCAAAACCTTTAGAACTAATTATTGGAACTCAAATTGGCTTGGTAAGCTCAGTGACCCCTGACCTACATACACAGGTGAATCCAATTATGAGAAAGAGTATTTAAGGGGGTCAATTGTAAGTTTCCCTCCTCTTTTAATTTTCTCTGAAGAGTAGCAACATGGGGGTCTCAAAACAACTCTCAAATGACCTGAAGACAAAGATTGTTCACCATCATGGTTTAGGGGAAGGATACAGAAAGCTGTCTCAGAGATTTCAGCTGTCTGTTTCCACAGTTAGGAACATATTGAGGAAATGGAAGACCACAGGCTCAGTTCAAGTTAAGGCTCGAAGTGTCAGACCAAGAAAAATCTCAGATAGACAGAAGCGACGAATGGTGAGAACAGTCAGAGTCAACCCACAGACCAGCACCAAAGACCTACAACATCATCTTGCTGCAGATGGAGTCACTGTGCATCGTTCAACCATTCGGCGCACTTTACACAAGGAGATGCTGTATGCGAGAGTGATGCAGAGGAAGCCTTTTCTCCGCCCACAGCACAAAAAGTGCCGCTTGAGGTGGGCTAAAGCACATTTGGACAAGCCAGCTTCATTTTGGAATAAGGTGCTGTGGACTGATGAAACTAAAATTGAGTTATTTGGCCATAACAAGGGGCGTTATGCATGGAGGAAAAAGAACACAGCATTCCAAGATAAACACCTGCTACCTACAGTAAAATATGGTGGTGGTTCCATCATGCTGGGAGGCTGTGTGGCCAGTGCAGGGACTGGGAATCTTGTCAAAGTTGAGGGACGCATGGATTCCACTCAGTATCAGCAGATTCTGGTGACCAATGTCCAGGAATCAGTGATAAAGCTGAAGCTGCGCCGGGGCTGGATCTTTCAACAAGACAACGACCCTAAACACTGCTCAAAATCCACTAAGGCATTTATGCAGAGGAACAAGTACAACGTTCTGGAATGGCCATCTCAGTCCCCAGACCTGAATATAATTGAAAATCTGTGGTGTGACTTAAAGAGAGCTGTCCATGCTCGGAAGCCATCAAACCTAAATGAACTAAAGATGTTTTGTAAAGAGGAATGGTCCAAAATACCTTCACCAGAATCCAGGCTCTCATTGGAACCTACAGGAGGCGTTTAGAGGCTGTAATTTCTGCAAAAGGAGGATCTACTAAATATTGATTTCATTTCTTTTTTGTGGTGCCCAAATTTATGCACCTGCCAATTTTTGTTTAAACAATTATAGCACACTTTCTGTAAATCCAATAAACTTCATTTCACTTCTCAAATATCACTGTGTGTGTCTCCTATATGATATATTTAACTGACATTTTTTATCGTAACAACCAACGATTTATACAGGAAAATCATGACGATTAACAAGGTTGCCCAAACTTTCGCATCCCACTGTACTTCTATTGAAGTTAAATATCATGGGGCTATTTCACCCTAAAGATGCAGTACAGACAGAACCTGGGGCCCAGGAGCTTCGAGTTACTGTATGTATAATACTGTAGGGTCAGCAAAGGAGAACCTACCCTGTAAAGTGAACATCTGACTTGGAGCCATATTAAAGAATATATTAGAAAGCAGGTTCAGCAATTTCCCAATACCATGTTATCACACTTGCCGGGTTTGCAACCTAGACTGAGGCTACATGCACACAAACAGATTTTGTTTCCGCGCCTGTTCCGTTTTGTTTTTTTTGCGGATAGGATGTGGACCCATTCATTTGTATGGAGCTGTTAAAAAATGAGGATAGTCAACCGTTTTCCGCGTCCATTGTCCGTGGTTCCATTCTGGAAAAAAATAAATAAATAGAAACTGTCCTATTCTTGTCCGTTTTTCAGACAAGGATAGGCATATACAATGGTTCTGCCAAAGAAAAAACGTAATCCACTGCGGATACAGTCATGTTCATGTAGCCTTATTCCAATAAAATCCTTGCAGGAGTGCTAGGAATACCAAGCAACTCTGCAGCTGAAGTGTATGTGACATCTGCGGAATACACGTGCATTGTACAGAAGAATGTATTCTGTCATTAGACAGTGAATTTGAGTGTGACAATGTGCTAACAGGCATTGCAATGTCCTCCGTGGAAGGTTCATGAGTGCAGTTAACGGTTATTACACAGTGTAACTAGCTTAATCTTTAAATGCGTAAAAGTGCTTGGTTAGAAAAAGCCTTTTCAAACGCCCAGATAGAAAATTTGGATTCACAATCTCAATCAATTATCTGAAACAAAGAATGGAAACAAAGAACATCTAAAGACAGACTATTGATTTCATTGGGCACTATGTAATGCTTTATTTACCCTGTGGTGGCACAGAAGGCAATTAACTAGTTGCTGCTGGGATCCTGTGCACATGACAGCTTTTTTGGTGGGACCATTGTAGCTAAGACATTGTAAATAACAGACCACCTTAGTAAAATTACTATAAACTGGAGCTACAATTCAAAGCTGTCCTTCCTAAAGGGAAACTGTTACTAGAGTTTGGGCACCCTGCCATACATGTTCTAGTGGTTGTGTCTGGTACTGCAGACTTGTGTAGCTCAGTCACATCCAAGTTAATGCTACAAAAAGTATGGCGCTGTGAAAGCAATCAACTAAATCCGCCATAGCACTGCAGCTCTCTCATCCAGGTACTTGTTGGGTGTGCCAGGAGTCAGACCAAACACTTGTGTCTCCTCCAGTGAGCTGATTGGTGGGGATGTTGAGAGTCACACCAAACACCTGGTACCCCCACTATGGGCTATCGCCATGAATATCAAAGTCTCAGTAAACCCCTTTAATATTATAGGAGTCTTGAATTCCTGCTACAAGCCAACCTCCTGCTAATATTTATCCCAATTTGTTGTCTAATATACACAATCAATAAGATTCTGACAATAGAATCTGCATATGGCCATATTTCTGTCAAATTGCATTGATTTTGAAGCTCAGCAGAAAGAACTTGATGAAGCTCTATACTGTGACACTTTAATTTCTGTACCCAATTCCAATCCTATTAACTCTTCATTCCAGTGGACTGCTAAATTATATAAATGTCAAATAAGAACATGGTCGGAACTCTCAAGCTTCCATAATTATTCTATGAATTCAATCTCCTGTGAAGTCTGAGGATTTTTCACAATCCCTGTAAAGAGATTTATTTGGAGACCTTTGTGGACAAATGGCAATCAATCCCCAAGAGCTGTATATCCGAACAGATGCTCCTATTAATCAGTTGCTGACAATTTGTAGTAGAAATAATTACTATATTCTATAATATACCAGCATTAACCTGTTCCTGACTACTCGCAACCCTTAAAGCAATGTTTGCTTTTTAACACCAATTCATTTTAAGGTTGTGTGGGTTCATTTTCTAAATATATCTTTATAGCAGGATGAGCCTTACTGTATACTGTGTTATTATTCAGTGCAATAGATAAACATTATGCAATAGACGCCTAAGCCCCCCTAGTGGTGGCAGAATTTTATCATGAAATGTGGTTATCCCTTGAAATGCATTTATCATCTATGCACAGGATGGGCGATTAATATATGGTTGCTACAGGCCCCACCATTTTGACCTCTATCGATCACTATAAGTCCCCATTCCAGAGAAGTTTGACTGGACAGCTGGTCATGCTTGTGCGCTACCACTCTATTCAATCTCTATTGGTCTGACAGAGGTAGTCAGGTTGTTGAAGGCATCATCTTTGGGCATCAGATGGACAGATGAGTGAGGCCTCTTTCACACTAGCGTGTGCGGCCCGCAAAATGCGGACCGCATCACACGAGCACAGTCCGTGGGGCAGCCGCAGCGGATCGCTGACCCATTCATTTGAATGGGTCCGCGATCCGCCCGTTCCGCAAAAAGATAGGACATGTTCTACAGTAGTATGGGACGAAACACCACGGAAGCACTCCGTAGTGCTTCCGTAGGGTTCTGTTCCGTTCCGCACCATTCCGCATCTCCGGATTTGCGGACCTGATCAAGTGAATGGGTCCGCATCCGTGATGTGGAATGCCCACGGAACGGCACCCGTGTATTGCGGATCTGCAAATGCGGGCCGCAAGACGGCAATGGGCCGCACACGCCAGTGTGAAAGAGGCCTAACAGAGAACACAGGTCCTAACAAAGTTCCCCTGGGCTAAACTGTGCAAACCCTGATTGGGGCACGCATTAGATAATTCAGAAACTTGGTAGTAATCCATTGAAATACATAAAATGGCACTCACATCTGGGGTATAGCTATAGGGGCCCCCTCAGAAGGAGGACTGAAAGGAATCCATGTTTTTATATGTTAAAACTAATTCTGCTTTCTGTTAAAGTTTCATTTCTCTGTTAGAAACTAACTCTGATTGCTGTTAAGTTTCTTTTCTCTGTAACCCTGAATCTTATCTCTTTGGCACTACTCCCGGACAATATTCCTAATATGGAAGTTCCGTTTTTGTTGCTCTTTTACTGTCTGTAGAATAGAACGTGTTAATATTATAGGTTGAATAAACAACTTACGTTGATATGCTAATAAAGGGGGTAAAACCCCCTCTATATAACCTGTGTGCATTAAAAATAAACTTCAGAGTGTTCATTCAGTACATCATTGTTGTGTCTTTTATTCCCTACTGAGTGAAGCGCTCTCCTGACGTCAGAACAAGACTCAAACCAAGCAGATACTAGAAGTTTGGTGCCAGGGGTACCAAGTGGGACGTTGAGATTTCCTAACAGTTTGGGGGCTCGTGTCCGGGATCGAGAAGGTCATCCTCGGGTCCGGTGAGAAAGACATCTGTTATTGTCCTCTTGCCGATCCGAGGGCCACGTCTTGATCTAGTAAGTAGAACCTACAACTTCTAGTATAATTACTGTATCAGGGATACAGGGAACAGACTCTGGGAGTCTGGGGGAGTGACCCGGGGACTCCGGGAGTCCGCCGTGAGGATCACTCAGAGAAAATATAGTGCGCACTAGATAATATTGTCTCAGGGAGACAAGGATGGAGCTTGGTTTGACTCTTTTAAAGTTGTTTTAAAGTATAAGAATATTAGAGTTGAGATAAGGATACTGATGTCCGGGTGGTAACTGTACGGACTGAAGTTCACTATTTGCATAGAGTTTTAAGGACATTGCATTGTTGTTTTACTGTGTTGCGGAGGTCTGCAAATTATATGTTTGATGAAACTCTCTGATATTTTGTGATCAGACCTGAGTCCTTTGCCTAGTTGACAGGATTAATTTGTCAGAGCCTTAACGGTTCAGTACAGCCAGTCGTAGGAAAGTAGCATCATTAAAATATCAGATGGAATGGGGGCACAAGGGTCTAAAACATATTACCCCAAACCTGAGACCGGAGACACATGCAAAGTTTATGTTGCACGGTGTAGTCCCACAAATTACTTTCTAGTTAACCCATGGGTGGATAACTTAGCTGGATGGACTGAGTTCATGCAAGCTGGACGGCGATAATAGCCCGTACCACATGGACATGATAAAGGGTCTTTGTCTGGGAGACAAAGAAGCATGGCCACATTTTAACCATGACCCATCCTGGGATATGGATTACATGATAAAAGGGGGGAGGGAATCCTGCAGAGTAAGTGATGTTATATGTGTAATATTATTATAGAAGACAAAGAATTGTTCAATAATTTTCTTTCCCAAGCAGTGTAATGTGAGAATCCAGCTTTTAACAAAAATTATTATATATGTGCAAACACTAACTAAGACCACCTGGCATATAAGATGATTTGGGTTTAACAAAATTACTGTATGATTATAACATGTATATTGTCTTCTTATAAGAGTTGATTAATCACAGAGTGAAGACCAGAAGACATTGGAAAACACAGCACAACAGCGACATAAACTATCAGCAATTCTGGGTGTGGTGTGGCTATCTGTTTTCAGGAAAGCTGTGTTTGTCTGTGCTGCAAGTTTTGGGATGAAACAAAGAAAATTGTGTGACTGGGTTGGAAGACAAATGATTCAGTGGAATGTGAATGGGTGTGGCTTTGAGTTGTAGTGGAGTTGAAAATGTGTATGGACTGATGGATGTTTTTAGCAGAGCTGTGAATGTAATTCAGTTTTTATGTGTAAGGGCGAGGTTATGAGCTGTTTGTGAAAATGAGTACATGAAAATGTGAATGTGTATGGAGTACGATATTTGTTTTCATATAATATGCGCATTGAGAAATATTTTTCTTGGAAGTTTTTTGGTTTTTATTGGTGCCAACAGTGTTGATCAAGCTGTACATTTTTTTAAAAATTAAAGTTAATGAAAAGTTTTTTTATGGGCCCTTTGTGTGTTCATGTCTGTATTGTCAGATCTGTTTGTTTCAATGTTTGAAGTTACGTATTACATGTTAAGTGTTGTGCTTAACATCAGAGCTCTGTTCTTATGGATAACTGGGACACTACTGACGGACAGAAGGAGGACCACAACGTGCGACTAAAAGGGGTTGACTTAGATGACAGAGTAGGATTCATGGTAGATAACACACTTGAGGTTGCACTGCTAAGTAAAGATTTGTTCATTAAGCTTGACTTACAAGTGTCAGCCAAAAATCAGGGCATAAGAGTACACTCAGACCTCATTCCAATCTCTACACCAGTGCCACTGATTCTTGCAAACATACAGAACCACCCAGAACTTAACGACATTAACCCTGCATTATGGTCTTCAAATGAATATTACACAGGATTCATAGATTGCACACCTTGCAAAGCTACTGTGAAACCAGGTGTCATTTCAGTGTTCCAGAAACAATACCTACTGCCAAAAGAGAAACTCGATGGACTTAGGCCAATGATAAAAGAATTCCTACAAAAGGGAATCCTGGAAGAGGTGATTTCACCCTACAGCACGCCTGTGAATCCAGTGACAAAGGCAGATGGTACTACCCGCTTTGTACAGGATTTAAGGGCCATTAACAACATCATTGTGCCTAAAGCCCCTATTGTACCTGACATCACTCAATTACTATCTGCCATTCCAGCAGACGCTGTTTGGTTCAGTGTGATAGATCTGAAAAATGCATTCTTTTCTATCCCAGTTGACAAGAAGACCAGACTACTTTTTGCTTTTTCCTTTGACAGACGTCAACTGACCTGGTGCAGAATGCCCCAGGGATATTCTGATTCACCTGTAGTGTACAGCATAGTCCTCCAAGCCACGTTAGAACCATGGTCCCCCCCCCCCCCCCACAAGGTTCTGTGCTGCTGCAATATGTTGATGATTTGTTACTGTGTAGCATGTCAGCGGAGTCCAGCATTCAGGATGGTTTATCACTGTTACAATGGTTGTCAGGATGTGGTCATAAAGTGGCACTTAAGAAAATGCAATGGTGTAAAATGCAGGTTGAATACTTGGGCTTTGTCCTCACAAAAGGTGAAAGGAGAATCAGCACAGAAAGAGTCCAGTCTATTGCAGGCCTGGTCACCCCGCACACCAAGAAAGAAATGTTATCTTTCCTTGGGATGATAAACTACTGTAGACAATGGATTCCTGATTGCTCCTATTATGACAATATTTTGAGGCAAGTCACTCTGGAAGAAAATCCAGCTTTGATTAAATGGTCTTCTGAAATGTACAATGCATTTAATTATCTGAAATGTTCGCTCATGTCGAGTCCAGGGCTGGGCCTCTCTGACTATAATATGCCCTTCCACATATTTGCACGCCAAAATTGTAAAACCATGGCGGGTGTACTGACACAAGAACACGGAGGCAAGTTGCGTCCTTGTGTATTTTTCTCAAAGGTAATGCCCACCCATGTTCAAGGGATACCGGCATGTCTGTGTTCTCTTGCAGCCTGTGCTATGATGGTAGAGTTGGCAACTCCTTTTACAATGTGACATTACACCATTTTTGCACACTACACATGATGTTGTAGGCCTACTCAAGGGCATCCGCACTCAACACAGCAGGCAGCTGAGCCTATTGCACTCACTAGTGCATTTATTCTACATACTGATAGACCTGTCACCATTTATACTGAGAGTAGGTACACACATGGGGTAGTGTGGGACCATGGTATGATCTGGCATAGGAGAGGATTCACGGCAGCAGATGGTAAGGATCATGTCTCACAGGGCAATGCGCTGGCAGATAAGGTGGCGAAACGAGTGGCCAAATGCAACCCCACAGGTCCGTGTAACCATTGGGAGATGCCATGTCTGGCACCTCCAACCCCTGAGATGTCGCAAATGCTTAGTGATCTTCAAAGGTATGCCACTGAACAGGAACAGCAAGACTGGTGTTATCCAGTATTGCAGAAAAATCCTAAGACAGGATTAGTCTGCAAAGAGGGGTAGGATATAACAGCATTGAGATACTCATGGGAAGGCCTTTCCCCACCCCCTGGGCCCAATAATAGTGCAGGAAGGAGACCTTGATTTAATAAGGGAAGAATATGTCACCAAATTGATACAGGTACTTAACAAAACTAAAATAAAAAAAAGTTGCTTGTAAGTCTCCCTCTCTTCCACAGGAACCCACCCACCCATACAGGGTGGGGGATGAGGTGGTGGTCGAAACACTGAAGAAAGGAAGAACTCAAGGTGATTTAGTATATGGCCCACCCACTACCATGGTTGCAGTAACCAGAACAGCTGTGCTGACTGAACAATCTCCAACTTGGATCCACGCCACCCGAGTGAAGCTTGTAAGAGCAAGAGAGGAGGCAGTAACGGAGGCAGACAGCCTTGGCCTTGAAGAAGGACAAGAGGTACTAACGGGGGCAGACAGCCCTGACCTCCAACATGATGAGCTCCTCACTCTTTTCTGTGAAATGGTTGAATGTACTGACTAAGATTGCTTCAATAATCTTGTTGATTTTACCAATTAGTAGTAAGGGAGAAGTAGCCTCAACTAGTAAAGGCGGCGTCATCACTTTTTGGTATAATTAATCTAACACCCACGTAGCTACCTACAACTTTTGTCTCTGCGATTTACTAAAGAAGTGTACACCTTATCACTACTGTTCCAACGACTATGTAGAAGGACAGGCCTATATTTGTGTAACAGACTCATACTGTGGAAAAGGTTGTGCATACTGGGGATCAGTGGGATGGAATACAGGGACTGAATGGGAATACAAGCTAGAAAGCACCATCAAAAGGAGGGCTAAAAATTCTAAGTCCCTTTTCACTAGAATGACACTCCTTGAGAGAGGGACGTGTTATGTGGACACCTCCTCATTGAATTATTGCAAAAAAAGGTCAGCGGAAATGAAAATTGTACTGACAATAGAAAACCCTGGTAAATATGATGAAGGAGATTATGTACTGGGATGGTACTTCCATAAAATGTGGGGAGCCGCAACCTCCCAAGTAACGCAAATGTTCAAACTTAGATATGTATAAGTCTAAGGAATACCAACCCATCACAGGTGTCCCCAAAAACCCACTAGCCCCACATATAGTTTCTTTAAAAAACCTAAGGGCCATATCTGATCCCACATAAGAGGATACTTTGGTCATGGAGATGGGTTTTTCTGATGCTAATTTGTGGCTGGAGTGGATGAAGTATAGTGCAGCCTCTGTGAATAAAAGTAACTGTTACATATGCGGTGCTGCCAAACCACACCTAGGTACCGTACCCCTAGTGTTACCAGAAAGTGTTGAAGAATGTTTTTTGACTCTTTGTTAATATGTCTTATAACCACAGTGCATGTACAGAATGGAAATCAAAATACCCTCTGTTGTTGAAAAATCCTCGCCCAGGGGCAGGTATCCAGGTATATCCAGGTAACTACACATGTTACAAAGGGAGTACACATGGGAGGAATGTACAGAATTTCACCAAAGGTTATTGTTATAAATACAGCAATCTGAACATATCCCTCACTCAGAATCAAGTATACTCCATAGGAGATGTGTACTGGATCTGTGAAGATGGAAAAATAAGATCCAGACTGGAAGGTGCCTGGAAAGGTGAATGTGCACTTGCCAAAGCTATAATGAACATGCACATTTTTACTGAATCAGATATTACAGACAAAGGGGTGCTGTCACGAGTAGGAGGTCCCGGGAGAGACCACCGCGTCGTCAAGCAATAAACAAACGGAAATCAGGTACAGACACACAAGACAAACAAAAACCAGGGAAGGCAGCACAGACAAAACATGAGCTCTATGTACCATCAGCACAGTGGGAGAAAGCCCCCACTGCGCCACTGTCTAGTAATACTCCAGAGGGGCGTGACTAAGCAACTCCTGGTATTCACTAGGGCCCCAGATGGTAGGGTTAGGCTTTGCAGCAGGAAGTTGCCAGGGTCCACTCTGGAGCGTGAACTAGACAGTGACAGCAGGAACGAATGGACAACAGGTACCAGAAGGTACCGACGGCACATAGGCATACATAACATAGACAGGCAAATACAAACAGGGCAACTAATAACACAAGCAGGAGTACATAGCAAGGAAACAGGAGTGACAATGAGCAGAGAAGGACTTGCTCCAATAGTAGTAAACTGCATGGCCTTACCCATGGCACTCTGCTGCAAAGAAAGGTGCAGCAAGGGCTTGCTGAACAGAGACATGAATACACACAAGGTAACTAAAACATAACTGGCAGAACAGATAACAGAAACACAGGAAAGAGGACATCAATGAACAAGTAGGGAAACCCACAGACAGACAGACACGGATCCCATGGGTCAGCAGCATGGGAGAGTGAGTACAAACAAGGAGCAGAGCAGGACAAGACAACACACACCAGGAGAGCTGAAACAGAACTGAGGAAACCTCAGCCTTATATACAGGTTCCATGGGTGCAGCAGAGAGGCCACGCCCATGGAGCAGACAGAGGATTAACTCCTAATAGGAACACAGGGGAGTTAACCCATACAGAACCACAAATAACACACAGAAACGAAACTTCAGCGAGGAGCACCGAACGAGCAAGGACGGAAGGTCACAGCCAGAGATAGTGGCTGTGACAGGTGCTAAAGATAAACAAAAGAAGCAGCCCCCTTTCAAGTTTTGATCCCCATGTGTATATAGATGCAATAGGTGTTCCAAGAGGGGTCCCAGATTAGTTCAAAGCTAGAGATCAAGTAGCCGCCGGATTTTAATCAATATTTCCCATCATTACTGTGAATAAAAATGTGGATTTGATAAATTACATATACTACCATCAGCAAAGGTTTGTAAACTATACCAGAAATGCATTACAAGGGGTAGCAGAATAACTACAAGCAGACTCAATCATGACATTCCAGAATCGAATGGTGTTGGATATGATTCTTGCAGAGAAGGGCAGAGTGTGCCGAGTATTGACTGATCCAACCCCCTGTTGCACATACATACCAAATAATACTGGCCCCACTGGTAAGGTCACAATAGCTATAAAAAAGCTTGAAGATCTGTCAATAGAACTGAAAAAGAACTCAGGTATAAATAATCCATGGGATCAATACTTTGGGTGGTTCACAAGTTGGAAACAAGGTCTCATGCAACTAGGGATTGTCATACTAATAGTAATTGTAGTAATAGGTGTAGTAGCATTATGTGTTATTCCTTGTGTGAGACGAATGCTAGAAAAAGGGCTCTCTAATATGTCATTATATCAGACTACTCTACCCCAGGAGGATCGAAGCCCAGATGGGTATAAGAATTACCTAATATCATATAGAGAGAAAAAGGACAAAAAAGAAAAGAACCATGTAGTGTGATACACTAAAGGTTCTAAGAGGGGATTTGAAAGGAATCCATGTTTTTATATGTTAAAACTAATTCTGCTTTCTGTTAAAGTTTCATTTCTCTGTTAGAAACTAACTCTGATTGCTGTTAAGTTTCTTTTCTCTGTAACCCTGAATCTTATCTCTTTGGCACTACTCCCGGACAATATTCCTAATATGGAAGTTCCGTTTTTGTTGCTCTTTTACTGTCTGTAGAATAGAACGTGTTAATATGATAGGTTGAATAAACAACTTACGTTGATATGCTAATAAAGGGGGTAAAACCCCCTCTATATAACCTGTGTGCATTAAAAATAAACTTCAGAGTGTTCATTCAGTACATCATTGTTGTGTCTTTTATTCCCTACTGAGTGAAGCGCTCTCCTGACGTCAGAACAAGACTCAAACCAAGCCGATACTAGAAGTTTGGTGCCAGGGGTACCAAGTGGGACGTTGAGATTTCCTAACAAGGGCTAAAATATTTTATTGTCAGGGCCCCCTCAACAGTATTATACAATGACATTATACAGTATATAGTAAACTGTAGGAAATGGATGGAGCAGCTATCGGGACTTGCCTGATAGCTCAATCTTGACTAGCCACAGGAGTGGGGTTTGCACGTGACATGGGGGTTGCAAAGAAGTTGCTGAGGGAGGAGGGCATTCAAAAATTTGTTGTGGGGCCCAGTCAATTGTAGTTTTGTCACTGGTTGCACGACTTATTGTCGCGCAACACATGTCGTAGTGTAGATCTTCCCCTATACTATCTGAGCACATATGTAAATACTGTATTTCCTGTTTTATAGCCAGTGTCCAAAATTTGCAAAGTTTTTAGAAATCAGCACATTTGGGAATTCTCGGAAGTGATTTTACAAAGTGATCAGACACTAGGAAGAAATGTTAACTCATCTGTAGTCTTATCTTATTACATTCAATATGGCCATGTTGAGACACTGCTTGTGATGTCATCACTGTCAGATGACTCACCTACTTGTGATGTCATAATAGGGTATAAAGTGAGGTGACGCATTGACCTCAGTCTCAGTCTCCCAAGCTGACTCTCACCATTAGGAGTTCTCTGACGAGCAGCACAGGACCAGATTGGGTAAGTTTGGCCGTTTTTCTCCTCTTGTTTGGGAATTGTTTTGCTGATCTTTATTCTCTTTCTTTTCCATACAATGTGAGAGCTGCATGTGACCCTCTCCGGCCCCCGAAAATCTGCCTGAGGTGCAACACTCAACCTACCCCAATGGAAGAATTCCAGGAGAAAGTGAAGAAGGAGCCTCCACCTCCCTTCAAGGGCCAGAGCACAACCTACCTCAATGGAAGAATTCCAGGAGAAAATGAAGAAGGAGCCTCCACCTCCCTTCAAGGGCCAGAGCCACAAAATACAAGACTATTTTATAATAAATAAAGGTTTTTGTGTGTGTTTCTTTAAAAAATATGATTGTTGTGTTTTTTTCTAAAATACTAAATTGTGACATTTCTCCTGCGCTCCTGTTCTCTATAGGTATCCTAGGGGTCTATTGAATGGGTACAGGGCTGAACCCTTGAAGGATGGGTAACCAATAAAGTCCAGAGAGGAAATTTCATAAAGGGGTTATCCGAGACTAAAAAATGTCCCTGATATGCGGCGACCAGGAGTGGTGCAGGGAGCGGGGAGCCAGGTAAATAGATTCAATGTGAGGGGCCCGCGTATATGGGGGACATTTTTTTTGTCTCAGATAACCCCTTTAAAGGGATATTGCATCAGGGACATTTATACTGTTAGGATATGGATCCATGGATTTCTGTGCGACTGTTGCGTCATAGTCGCAGCATGTCGCACTTTTAATAGTGACACCATTGACTATCACTACAAAAAATGTTGTTTGACATTGGTGCAACATGAATGTTGCGTGACATGTCACAATGTAGTTGTACCCTTTTTGCTGTGTGCAGGGGCGTAGCAGAAGCGGCTGCTTTGGGGCCCAGACCCACAAGGGGCCCCCTCAGAAGGAAGACTAAAAGATTTTGCTGTCAGGGCCCCCTCAAAAGTATTATACAATGACATTATATACAGTGACACTGTAGGAAACGGATGGAGTGGCTACCGGGCTTTGTCTGAGAGATCAGTATTGACTAGCCACAGGAGTGGGGGTTGCGCATCAGTTGGAGGTTGCAAAGAAGTTGCTCCCCCATTCAAAAATTTGCTGTGGGGCCCAGTCAATTGTAGTTACGCCTCTCAATTGTCTTTTAGCCTGAAAATGTGCACTGCTACACTGGAAGAAATGTGCTGGAAAGGTAGAACATAAAAAGCAGTTCACCAAATCTCAATCAGATCAAATCCTGCAAAAAAAAGGGTTTTCTAGGCTCCTAATATTGATAACCTATATTCCGGAATCCTCAGCATCAATATCCAATCAGTGGGGGTTTGAGACCTGGCATACGGAACTAGCACTTTAGATAGGTTATTCAGGCTCCTAATATTGATGACTTATCCCCAAAATAGGTCATTAATATTCAATCATTGGGACTCTGGAAACCCCACTATCCCATCAGCTGTTCGCTGCATCCTTCAGCAAACTTTGAATGGATTTGTGTTTTCTGTTCAATTCAAAGTGCTAGTTCCGCAGGCTGCAGCTAACAGCTGATCGTGGGGGTGCCGTGAGTTAGAATCCCATTGACTGGATATTAATGAACTATCCTGAGGATAAGACAACAATATCAAGAGCCTGGAAACCCCTTTAAATGGTGAGTTGCATTGCAGTAACCTGGCACAGCATCTACACTTTTAAAGCACCAGTGCTCTAAATTGCTAGTTCTGGTGCTGATTGCAGCAGGAAACATCTGATCAGTAGGAGTTCTGGCTGTCAGACTGCTGACAATATAACTTATTCTCAGAATAGGTCATCAATATTAGGAGCCTTAAAAACCTCTTTAACCCCTTATCACATAATGCCAGACATGTACGCCATTATGCGCAAGTAATTGTATGTATGCTGCGCTGAGTCCGCTCCGTAAACGGGAGGTGCAGGCTGTATAGTAGGGCAGGCATCTGGCCTGTCAGGATAATGACTACCGTTACACACAAACAGAGATAGTGCAGCCCTAAACTGCCGAGACCCACTATCCCTACCTACTTGTCTGATAATCCCAGGCAGTGACCCACAACTGGACGACAGTCCCTACACTGCAATACATGAAGGATGACACACAAGCAGGGACAAGCACACAAACAAATACTGCGAGAGTCGTCGTATGGAAAGAGGGGTAAAAAGCCAGTCTGTCAATATAGTACAAGTAACGCCAGAAGCAAACAAAAAAAAAAATGCCATAGAGTCAGAACCAGGAGATAAATATGATACCAGAACGCCAGAACCCAAAACCATAGTTACAATACCAAAATCCAGAAATCCAAACCATGGGCGTCTTCTATATTCAAGGGAACAGTAGGGCGAGCAAGAGGACAGTGCAGAGTGCAGGTGCCGTTCTTATATACCAGAGAACATGCCGCAATTCATTTTTCCATTACATTATACACTGCTTATTTCCAGGGGTTACGACCACCCTGCAATCCAAGAGCAGTGGCCATGCTTGCATACTATAGGAAAAAGCTCTGGCCTATACTCCTGTGGGCCCGGCCACCAGAGAAGCTGCCACCTTTTCCTATAGTGTGCAAGCATGGCCATCACTTCTGGATTGCAGGGTGGTCAAAAATAGTGATGAGCGACAGGGGCAATATTCGCGAATATTTTGTATATTCATCATATATTCGCGAATTCGAGAATTTGCTATTTTCTTGATTGTGAAAATCCGTAATGTAATATTAATGCAAAGCGTGCGCAATACAGGCGTGGGTCACTTTTGCTACATTTTCCAAGCTGCTAGAAGTTTCCTGAGACTGGAGAAAATGGTTTGCACGGCAGAACATTGAAAATGGCTTTATATGCAGATAGAGTGCTCCAATATATTTGCGATTGTGCTAATCGACAATTAATGATGCGCATATTTTGCCGCAATACGTGAAACTTCACATTTTAGCACTGCAACAGCTACACTATATCAGTGACTATCTCCCACTATCTGATAAATATACACACACACACACACACACATACACTCTAACTATCTAATGTAATGAGTGGAAAGCACAGAGCACAGCAATGACACTGCTGTCTCTCTCAGAACTCCATAAAACTACAGAAAATGGCTGCTGGGGAGGATCTTATATAGTAAGGGGTAGGCAACTTTCCTATTGGTTGCTAGGGATGTTGCTAAGCTCAGACAAAGACATTGCAGCCTTCTCATTGGCCCACAAGCAAGAAGCAGGAGAGAGATCATGTGCTCAAATGGAAAAAAAAATTAAAAAAATCTAGAATATTCGAAAATACGAATATACTGTATATCCCTATATTCTAAATATTTGCAAATTCTCAAAGTGCCGATATTCACGATTAATATTCGCTATTCGAATATTCACGCCCCAACACTAGTCATAAAGCCTGGGTACAAGCAGTGTATAATGCGATGGAGGAATGAATCAAGCTAGTAAAGGAAACAATATGGATAATCTCAATATATTAGGAAGTACCTTGTATTAACTTTTTCTACATGATAAATGCCGTTTGCTAAAGTGAGTCAATCCCTTTAAGGATCTGCTGCTAACATCTTGGTGCCAAATAACACAGGCTATCATCAGAAGTCTTGTGGAGTGTCCATGCCTTGATGGGTAAGAGCAGTTCTGATAGCATAACGATCTACACAGTATTAGGCCCCTTTCACACGTACAAGTTTTCCGAGTGGGTGCAATGCATGACGTGAACGCATAGCACCCACACTGAATCCTGACCCATTCATTTCAATGAATGGGTGCAGCCAGCCAGTAGCGCAGGGGCAACACGTGAGGTGCGCGGTGGACCGATGAGAGGCCAAATAATAACACACAGTTCATCAGTTTACTCACGGTTAGCAGAAAGCCTACCTGGGCTGGCAGCACAGTGTTGAGGTGGACAGCACAAAATCCTCCGGGGCACACTCTGTGGTAGGGAAGCATCAGCCATGACTAGGGTATTGGTTAGACTGCTCAGGTCTTCCTACCCCTTACCCCTCTTACCCCCATTTACAAATAAGAGCCAGACTCAAGAATCTGATTAAATTCGGCCACAGCAGCCGTTTTATTACATAAATAACATAACAGAACATGAATAATTTAACATTAATTCCCAAGAGACCGAGTAAATGATGAGGGAGGTCCTAGAAGCCCACATGAGATAAACTACCAAAACCAACTGGCAACTCCATCTTGCCCCCAGCCGATGAACGCCAGCTCGGAGGCACCAGCTGATGGGCGCCTAATCCTCGATTCCTGATAACCGATGAGAGTCCAGCCCCACCCGTGGGGGCCCTCCCATTCTCCACTAACACCATATCCACCAACCTCTAGGACCTCCCACCGCCACGACTGCCACGACAATTCCACCCATCTCTATGCCCCATTCCTCCCTCTGATCCCTCGTCCATTGTCCCTCGTGTTTTTTTTATTTTTTATATATATATATACCGTCCCCCCGATACCCTGTAATATAGGGTGGGAGGGTGGGAGTTGGCTAACCGCCCAAACAAAATGGCACCCGAACCCCTCCTCACTTCCCCTTTTTATAACCCCCACCACACCCCCTTAGTTACCCCGGCAACACCCTCCACCTCCCGGCTACCGGCCTATTAACCCTTTTAATGCCTGACTCCTCGCCAACCAAACCAGCGTCATGCTGGCCTCCCTTTAGCTCTGCTCTAGTCCGGCCTCACTAGATGGTGGTTGAGGTGCCCTTGATGTTAGGGGTGCTTGTTGCGGCTGAGTCCCTTGATGGTTTTTGTCGTGACGACAGTACCGTTAATGGTGGTACAACCATTAGTAGTAGTAATGAGGTAGACAGTGGTAAGATGCAACTCACAACTTTTACTGTTGATGACTTTGGTTGCAGCAGTACAAAATACAGTCTCTTGTTGGTATGAGATATAATCTGCAAGTCCACTGTTTCCAGGCTTTCTTAGGCTTGATTTGAGCTGTGGTTGGGGAGTACCTTATTCCTGTTGATGTGCTCAGTCCTATACCTTGTCCTTTCCCTCCAAGCTGAATATTGGGACAGGTAGCTACTCTGTTTCCCAGAAGTATGGTGTGGATGCCGGAAGCCCTCCACCAAGTGCAAAGGTGTCTGTAGCCCTCAATAATGTTACATAATTTTATCACTGATGAATCGTTAGGAAGCTTGTTTTCTATTCCAGAGAGGCAAACTCTCTCCTACTGGTCAGGGATGCAAGTGTATAGTCCAGCCACAGAAGGAAAACGCTCTTCTGCGCCTCAAACCTTGGTACTACCTCATAGCGAAGTTGGCTCCACTCACTAATCTGTGGTGTGGAGTCTTCACTCTGCATTCTCTCCTACTAATTCAGGCATGGCCAACCTGCGGCTCTCGAGCTGTTGTAAAACTACAACTCCCACCATGCCCTGCTGTAGGATAATAGATGTAGGCAGTCTGGGCATGCTGGGAGTTGTAGTTTGGCAACAGCTGGAGGGCCTCAGGTTGGCCATCCCTGCACTAAACTAATCTGATCTACTCAGATCTGCTCTATACTCTGATCCATTCTCAACCCTGATCTCCACAGTGATCTCCACTGACTAACTAGGCCTGAACTAGGTATATATAGAACCTAAGTTTTATCCCCATCTAGTGGTGGAATGTATGAATTACACCTAATCTGCCTGGTAACAAGGATTTTGCAGGTAAATTGGTACAAAGTCACATAATATAGCATAATACAATTTTTAGAGTAAAAAGTGCTTTTAAGCAGTGCCCACACACACGTAGTGGGACGCTGCATGGGTCCGCAATTCCGGAGCTACGGAACGGAGTCACGGAATGGAACACCGGAAGCACAACGGATCTTCTATGCACCCGGGACGCATCAGGAGTAAATCCGGGACACCCGTCTGAAAGAGGCCTTAATGTTTTAATGTTATGACTGATCAGTCATCAGTATTAAAATGCCCCTAAAGCATAAAATGATACTTTTTCTTGTTTCTTATGCTCAGCTTTTCTTATCTACAGGTTTTTAGCATTCTTTATGGCAGTGGTTTTATTAATTGTCAATAACAGTGCTAATAGGTTTACCAGGCTGGGGGTCTTTATTTTTCTGCACCTTGCACTCAGATGGGGATATATGTATACACTCACCTAAAGAATTATTAGGAACACCTGTTCTATTTCTCATTAATGCAATTATCTAGTCAACCAATCACATGGCAGTTGATTCAATGCATTTAGGGGTGTGGTCCTGGTCAAGACAATCTCCTGAACTCCAAACTGAATGTCAGAATGGGAAATAAAGGTGATTTAAGCAATTTTGAGCGTGGCATGGTTGTTGGTGCCAGACGGGCCGGTCTGAGTATTTCACAATCTGCTCAGTTACTGGGATTTTCACGCACAACCATTTCTAGGGTTTACAAAGAATGGTGTGAAAAGGGAAAAACATCCAGTATTCGGCAGTCCTGTGGGCAAAAATGCCTTGTGGATGCTAGAGGTCAGAGGAGAATGGGCCGACTGATTCAAGCTGATAGAAGAGCAACGTTGACTGAAATAACCACTCGTTACAACCGAGGTATGCAGCAAACAATTTGTGAAGCCACAACACGCACAACCTTGAGGCGGATGGGCTACAACAGCAGAAGACCCCACCGGGTACCATTCATCTCCACTACAAATAGGAAAAAGAGGCTACAATTTGCACAAGCTCACCAAAATTGGACTGTTGAAGACTGGAAAAATGGTTTCTTGAACATGACAATGAGTTCACTGTACTAAAATGGCCCCCACAGTCACCAGATCTCAACCCAATAGAGCATCTTTGGGATGTGGTAGAACGGGAGCTTCGTGCCCTGGATGTGCATCCCTCAAATCTCCATCAACTGCAAGATGCTATCCTATCAATATGGGCCAACATTTCTAAAGAATGCTATCAGCATCTTGTTGAATCAATGCCACGTAGAATTAAGGCAGTTCTGAAGGCAAAAGGGGGTCCAACACCGTATTAGTATGGTGTTCCTAATAATTCTTTAGGTGAGTGTATATATATATTATAATTTTTTTGCCTATTGTGTATGCATATGTTTTTTTCCCTAAACATTTCTGGACTCTAGTCATTGTATTTGAGTACAACTATTATGCCTCATTTCTTTTGATGATTGACATTTTGTTATTTCAGATGTTCTTTGCAGCTATATAAAAGTTATAATTTAGTGAAGTGCTAATGCAATGTATTCTATTTATACATTTTGTTACATTTCGAAAATGTAATAAAATCATATTAAAGAGGAACTGTAACCTCTGCTGCTGGATCAGAGGGTGATCGTAACCCCTGGATACAAGCGGTGTATAATGTGATGGAGAAATGATCCATACCAGCAAAGGAGGCAATATATATATTGTATTTTTCGCTTTATAAGATGCACCTGATAAGACGCACCTCGGTTTTTGTGGAGGAAATTAAGAAAATAAAATATTTTCGACCAAATGGTGTGCTTTTAGTGGGTTTTGAACTAATGGGAGGTCTGTGGATGGCGCACTGTTATGGGGGATCTGCAGAGGACACTGTTATGGGGGATCTGCAGAAGACACTGTTATGGGGGATCTGCAGAGGACACTTATGGGGGATCTGCAGAGGACACTGTTATAGGGTATCTGCAGAGGACACCGTTATGGGGTATCTGCAGAGGACACCGTTATGGGGTATCTGCAGAGGACACCGTTATGGGGGATCTGCAGAGGACACCGTTATGGGGGATCTGCAGAGGACACCGTTATGGGGGATCTGCAGAGGACACCGTTATGGGGGATCTGCAGAGGACACCGTTATGGGGGATCTGCAGAGGACACCGTTATGGGGGATCTGCAGAGGACACCGTTATGGGGGATCTGCAGAGGACACCGTTATGGGGGATCTGCAGAGGACACCGTTATGGGGGATCTGCAGAGGACACTGTTATGGGGGATCTGCAGAGGACACTGTTATGGGGGATCTGCAGAGGACACTGTTATGGGGGATCTGCAGAGAACACTGTTATGGGGGACAGTGTTATAGGGGGATTTACGGAAGACACTCATTGGTGGATCTGTGGATGACTCTTTTATGGGGGGGGGGGGATTAGTGTTGGGCGAGCATGCTCGGCCGAACACCATTTTCACTCGAGCATCGTGATGCTCAGCACATCGTGTGCTCGAGCACCGCGTGTGCTCGAGCGCGATGCTCGAGTCTCCTCCCCGCACGTTTGTTGGCCCTCAATGTATTGCTGTAGCCATGTTGGTTACTGGAATTACAGTGATTGGCTGGCCGGAAAGAGTCATCGGGTGCTATATAGCCCCCGATGACACGTGGTTTGGCTCAGTCTTAGTCAGGGAGAGCTGCAGCAGAAGGGACAGATAGTGTAGAGACAGGAATTGTTTAGTGTTGAAAGGTGTTAGAGACCCAAAAGTCCTTTTAAGGACTATTGTTTTATCTGGTTGCAATATATATTAGTGCAACCTGTGCTAAATTGCGTGCAATTGTTTGGCCGCTGCTGACAGTGACACAACCTCTGCTACATCTGTTGTTTTACATTAGTGCACCCAAAATATCTGTGACATTCAGCGCAATTGTTTGGCTGCTGGTGACAGCGACATTACCTGAGCTACATCTCCTGTATTAAGTTTGCGCATCCTAAATATCTGTGACCTTCAGTCTAATTTATTTGCGGATATACTTACAAAACGTGCGCTACTGTATGTGTGACATACTTGCAAGCATATATACCATTTAATATGCTCAAGGCGAGAAGTAAGGAACGGGGAAGTGGCCGTGATGCTGATGGTGCACGCAGAGGCCGTGGCCCTGGGCGCAGTGAAACTGCCTGCTGCCAGAGCACAAGAAACACACTCATCCACGATACCCAACTTCATGTCCCAGTTTGCAGGGCGGCGCAGGACACCACTCTCGAAGTCACACCAGTGCGACCAGGTGATCGGTTGTATTGCAGCAAATAATACTTCCAGTCGGTTAAGCACCACCCTGTCTTCCACAAAGTCCAATCACAGAAGCCAAGAGTCTGGTCAACCGAATCCTCACCCTGATCCTCCTTCCTCCCATCATGCAGAGTCTTGGCAAACAAGTGATCCCACACTCGGATATTCCGAGGAGCTCTTTTCAGTGCCATTCCTTGATTTGTGCCTCTCGCCAAGCCCGCTTGAAGAGGGACATGAGGAGATCTTGTGCACGGATTCCCAAACTCTTGAGTATCCACAGAAGATAATGATGGTGGCGAACGGCAATTAGTGTTTCACAAGGTGAATGATGATAATGAGACACAGTTGCCAATTAGTGATGGACGGACATTGGCCGGGATGTTTTGCAAATGCGCGTTCACAATCAAATGTTCGCAAACCGCGCGTTCGCGGCGGGCACCATTGACTTTAATGGCAGGCGAACCTGAAAAACCTTCAGGTCATATTTGCAGCCACCAAATACTTACTAGAAGTGCACAAATAGTCCCACAACATGGACAGTGACATACCAGAGGGGCATCATTGGCAAAAATTCCCACCAAAAATATGCATTTTAATCAGGGAAAATTTGTATGTGTCTTAAAGGGAAACTCTCAAAAATGTGCCCTGCTGGAGCCTAGAAAGATTATATTTTATTTTAACCCACAAAAATTAGGCATTCACCTGACAGAAAAGAAATTGCGATTATGTGGTTGGAGGTACATTAGGCGGTCACTGGATACAAATTTTACTGTCGGCCAGTACAGGCCGCAAAAATTAGGAATCCGCTTGACAGAAAAGGCCTTTTATGCCGCTGTATACACATAAGACAAAGAACATTCTTTGTTGTGTGCGGTGGTGGATATGTGTGGGCTGGCATGAGGAAATTCAATTACACGTGGTCATCACAGGTGTTGAATTTCTCCGAGATCCATGCCTCATTTATTTTTAGAAATGTGAGGTAGTCCACGCTGTCGAGAGCTAGGAGAATGCGCTTTTCAGTCACGATCCCCCCTGCTTCGCTGAACGTCCTTTCGGACAGGACACTCGACAAGGGGCAAGCCAAGAGTTCCATGGCAAATTGTGCCAGCTCTGGCCACAGGTCAAGACTGCACACCCAGTAGTCCAGGGGTTTCTCACTTCTCAGAGAGTCCACATCGGTCGTTAACTCGATGTAGTTGGACATCTGTTGGTCTAGGCATTCCCTGAGGCTGGATCCGGAGGGCAGCTGTCGATGGGTTGGCTGCAAGAATGATCTCATATCCGAAGTGACCAACACATCTTCAAACCGAACTCTTTTTGCAGGCACGGTATGAGTGGTGCCTACCAGCACCTGTTTCGCTGTGGGTGGAAATTCCTCTGCCAGCGCCTGCAACAGCAGAATGCAGTTTCTATATAGTGCATTTGGGTAGTGCAGCATTTGTTTGCGGTTTAGCTGCGTTACCTCAGCTACAGATAGTGGCAAACGACATTGGAACAAATAATTTCTACTGGTGTGATATACCAGTTGCCCCCCCCCCCAAAAAAAAAATATTGATTGAAGTAGGGATGTTATATACCAATTATATAGTTTCTATATAGTGCATTTGGGTAGTGCAGCATTTGTTTGTGGTTTTGCTGCGTTACTTCAGCTACAGATAGAGACTAGGGTTGAGCGAACCCGAACTGTAAATTTTTTTGACCCTGAACATTTCAGTAAAAGTTCGGGTTACAGTTCGATGTACGGAGATTTAATGTAAATTTTTGAAAGGCTGCAGGGCAGCCAGTCAACAAGCATTTAATTTGTGTGCCTACTAATGGTATGGATGTGATTGGCCATTGCAGCATGTGACCCAGGCTCTATATAAGCTGGAGTCAAGTAGTGCTGCACATCACTCAGCTCTTACTAGTGTAGGGATAGGATGTGCAGCCAGCCAGAACCGCAGGGGTAACACGTGAGGTGCACGGTGGGCCGATAAGGGGCCAAATAATAACACAGTTCATCGGTTTACTCACGGTTAGCAGAAAGCCTCCCTGGGCTGGCAGCACAGTGTTGAGGAAGACAGCACGAAATCCTCCGGGGCACACTCTGTGGTAGGGAAGCACCAGCCTAGATGGAGGTTGAGGTGCCCTTGGTGGCAGTGGGGTTTAGAGTGCTTGTGGCGGCTGGGTCCCTTGGTGTTATTTGTCGTGACGCCAGTACCATTTATGGTGGTACAACCAGTGGTAAGAATGAAGTAGACAGTGGTAGGATACAACTCACAACTTTCACTGATGTTGGTTCCAGTTGCGGCATGTACATCCAGACAGAATACAGTTTTTTGCAATTTAGAGGAATTCTGTTGATGCACTGTTAATAGGTTTGGCTGGGTTTAGCTTAGCTTGAAGGTTCTGTATCAGTGCTTCTGGTAGGTGACTTTGCTTCAGGTCCCTAGTAAACCAGAGTTATTTGGTGAGGGTGCCTGTAATGCTTATTTGGTATGCTTAGTCCTTTTGTTTCTGTATCTTCCAAGCCCTTGAACAGGTAGCTAATCTGTATTCTTCAATATATGGTGAGGCTGCCTGTAGCTAGATTGTCCTCCACCATGTGCAAAGGTGCCCATTAAGCCTTAAGTAATGGCTGTTATCACCAATGTCTCTTTAGCTTGGTTAACTTCTTCCAGGGACGAAAACGCTATCCTCTGGTTATAGGATCTAGGATCTAAGAGGGTCACAGGAGGAAAACGCTCTCCTGCGCCTCATACCTTGGCTCTACCTCATTTCTGCAGCTGGCTTCACCCACTAATCTGTGGTGTGTAGCCTCAGTTTAAAAAACTGCTCTGCTCCTCTCATCTCCTCACTTTTCTCTACCTCAACTAATCTGCTCCACTCCCACTAATCTGTCTCACTAGGCCTGACCTAGGTATTTATATGACCTAAGTGATATCCCCATCCAGTGGTGGGATGTATAAATTACACCTGACCAGCCTATGAACAGGGATACAACAGGTGTTGCAATACAAAATGACATGCAAGATGATAATGCTGTTTCACAGTAATTTTGCAGTTCCCACGTGTCCTGAGTGGGACGCTGCTGCTGCTGTGAGGGAGAGAATAGGAAAGAATCTGATATCAGAACTTGTTAACTCTGCGATCTACAGTGATTTTTTTTGTGTGGGTGCAATACAACATTTTTTGTAACCTGCCCTGACCCCAGTGACACTGAAAAATACGTTTTATCCGTCTGTTAGTTAGGTGGGCGTCAGCAGCCATTTTGTGTAAGTTCAGTGCACCAGCACTGCATATGTGCCAGGGACAATAATTTTATCCTGTTTTTTTAGTTCAGTGGGCAACATATACCCATTTTTTAAGTGCGTCTGCACTGCATATGTGTCAGGGGAAGGGAAAATAATATACGTAATCCGTCTGTGAGTTCAGGGACCCAGGGGTTGACATATTCACATTTTTTTTCCATAAAGTACCCCTGTGTGAGTGTAATCAATTCAGTAAATCCATCTGTTAGATTCTAGGGGGACAAATTAATAATTTTTTTTTGCTAAAAAGTACATTTGCGCCCTGCACTGCATTTGTGAAAGTGAAAGAAAATCTGTTAAATCTCTTTCATTTGTGGGTGAAAAAAAATCATATCTTTTTTTCCATAAAGTTCCTTTGCGGCCTGCACTGCAAATCTGATAGTGAAATATAATCAGTAAAAACAAGTGAAAAATTGTGGGTTAAAAAAAAACTAAAACTTTTTTTCGCCATAAAGTACCTTTTCGGCCTGCACTGCTTTTTTGACAGTTCAATAAAACCGGTAAATACTGCTGTTATATTGTTGTTTGAAAAAAAACATCCTTTTTGTGCTAGAGACTACATTTGTGGCCTGCCCTGCGGCGCATTTCTGACAGTCCAATAAAACCAGGCAATACTGCTGTTACATTGTTGGATGACAAATTTAAATTTTTTGTGACCATGAAGTAATTGTATTAAATTCGCCTGTTACACTGTTGTGTGACCTCAAGAAATGTTTTCTCTTTATGACACCGACACAGCCTTACTGTGAACTTAATTGTTGACTATTGGCGGTTACATTGTCGCCTGACATAAACCATCTGTTAGTTTGGTGGGTGAACACAAAGAATGAGAAGAGCGTCAAATAAGGGACGTGGCCCTGGTCGTGGTGCTGCTGATGTTGGTGGAGCTCTTGTTGCAGGGAGAGGACGTGATCGATCTGTGCCAGCTACACGCACCAGTGAAAGACCTTCCTCAGGTGCAAGTAGGCGACAGAGCCGTTAGGGTTATTTGGTAGGCCCGAATGCAGCTCTACGAATGGTGAGGCCAGAACAAGTACAGGCGATAGTAGATTGGGTGGCTGACATTGCCTCCAGTTCCTTCACATTGTCTCCCACCCAGTCCCCTGCTGAAAGATCAGAGTTGGCACCTGCAGCCCATGGCTATCAGTCTTTCACCTCACCCCCTTGCAAATCAGCAGTCTGATCCCCAAGTCATGCAGCAGTCTCTTATGCTTTTTGATGACTCTGCTAGCAGGGTTTCCCAGGACCATCCACATAGCCCTGCCCCAGAAGTGGAAGAGATTGAGTGTACCGATGCCCAACCACTTATATTTCAGGATGAGAAACACAGGAGCCAACTGTTGTGGCTTTCTGCAGTGTGCAGACCAACAAGGAGGGCAGGGGTGAAGACTGGGTTTAAGATTATGTGGAGGACGATGAGGTCCTCGACCCCACATGGAATCAAGGTCATTCGAGTGACCTGTGTAGTTTGGTGGAAGAGGCGTGGTCGCACAGAGCCACCAGCACAGCAAAAGAGGAAGCAGGGTGCAAAAGCGGAGTGGCCGTCCCCTAGACAGTACGCCTGCTACTGCCCACCGCACCAAGGGACCGAGCACACCAAAGCCTGCTCCAAGTAGTTCCCTGGCGTGGCAGTTTCACAGACAATGTGCTGATGACAAGACACGAGTGGTTTGCACGCTCTGCAATCAGAGCCTGAAGCGAGGCATAAACATTCTAATCCTGAGAACAAGCTGCATGACCAGGAATCTAAGTGCAAAGCACAAGCTGCAGTGGAGTAGACACCTCAAAAACCAAGAAAGGTCCCTGGCTCCTCCTGCTTCCTGTTCTGCTGCAGTCTCTGCCTCTTCATCCCCCTCTGAAGTGACAGTGGCACCTGCCACCCCGCAAACAGAGGATGTGCCAGCAACGCCACCACCTCGGTCACCAAGCATCTCCACAATGTCCCATGGAAGCGTTCAGCTGTCTATCTCCCAAACACTAGAGCGAAAGAGGAAGTACCCCCTGTAACAACTCGGGGTCACTTAGCTCTCCAGGATCGCAGTCTTCTCCGCTTAGACGGTTGGCACACCTCAAGAAGCCACTCCAACACTGCAAATTTGGGTGCAAACTGGCCACGACCAGCTTTATCACTTTAACAGCAGACCAAACATAAATCATAAACACAACTCCTAGGCCGTCTGGCCACTGACTATACAGTAGTTCTCCCTCTCTATCGGGATCTGGGTCTACCACCCAGCTCCCCAAAACACAGCACAGTGCTTACCCCACACAGGGTCAGAGAGTCCCGGCTTCCACAGGCCTTGGTGCAGCCTGCTCCTTCCCCAGACAGGGAGCCCTGATTGAGGAGCTCAGCCCACATTTACCTGAGCTCCTCAGCTGGCTGCTAATTACCTTCATTACCAGCCTAGCTGCTGCAGACAGTGGGGAAAACCTATTTTCCAAGCCTTTCCTGTTCTCACCCAGGCTCCTCTGGGTGAGATACACCATTTCAATGGCCGTCAGATGGCCCTCTGGCAGCTCCACTGCCACATATCCCGCCCCCTGATAAAGGCCGTAGGACTTTTCACATTACATAACCCCCCTCCAGGGTCAAAGGTCCTACGTTTGGAAACATCTGGGGTCACCTCAACAGTAGATATGCTGTGTCTATCACCTTCTATGAGCATCTCCTCTACATGAGGTTGTTGACCTTTCTCTCCAGAAGGTCCATCATCTGTTCTCTCTCCATCACTATCGCACAGCTCATCACCCTGGGCTTGTGTAAGTGCTACTTTAGCAATTGCAGACAGACATTCAGTAATTACCTCTCACTACTGACAGTGCCGAGTCTCTATCCTCACTTGGCTCTTTACACTCAGTATAACTGACCCTGAGCTCTGAGAGTCATACCATACAAGCTCATATGTTGGGGCCTCCATCACAACCTGTACCACAGCACTCTTCATAACATCTTTGTTGTTACCACAGGCAGCCTGGTCTACATTGCCTATAACATCAGAGACCGGGAGACACATCACATCTGCACCCACAGGACCAATCTTGCCATCCCCTTCGGTGGCTTCCCTCTCAACCTGGGAATAAGTGAGCTCTGCGGGGGTCTCAGCTTCTACATTCCACTCATGACATGCAGGGGGCAGCATTTCTACTAAACACACTTCTCTACCATAGACATCTTTGGCGGTGTTATACTCCAGGTTACTACCAACAACTGACACCTGTAAGGAATTTTCTACAAATGTCTCTGGCTCATTACCAGTGAACACCACATCCATCAACGTGCAGACCTTACTGATGTTATCATCCAGGCACTGAAATGTATTATCTTGAGCTACATTCACCTCAGTATGATCCTCCATGTCCTGCAGATGACTTCCTAGGATGGAATATCTTCTGGCTCTCTGTATACCTCAACCCCCTTTAACAAATAAAAACTCGACCAAGTGACTTGGTGTAAAAAGGCTGTAGCTTAAGTTTATTAACCATAATAAAATTGACCATGTATTAACGTTGTAAACTAGTCCAATATTAATCAAAACATTAATCCACAACATGTAACTTTTTAAAAACGTGAAGGGATCCTAGAAGGCAATCCATGTTCGGCCCTCGCGAACCTCCTCTACGATCCAGGTCTAATCTACGATCTACGATCCAGGTCTAATCCAACTTTACTCTCAGCCGCTCTCACCGACCCAAGGGCACCAACTCCAGGAAATTAAACCCCTACCAGGCTATTAGCCCAAACAGGATCCCCCAGCTTTCCATTCACCACAACGTCCTAGATGCATGCCGCAAGAGATGGAGCCATGCACCTATACAAGTTTTGTCTCCCAGGTTCCTTCCTCTACCTGCCACCAGACAAACATAGGGGGTCACCTCACCTATGTTCGTCTCTCCAAAACTTGAAAGACATTTCCAAACCCTCTTGTAAGCCCAAGGTCCACATGTCAATCCCAATCTCATTCAAATGAACCACGTCCTGCCGTAAAAACATTGTGGACGCCCCTTCCAATTCTTTATGACGCACCACAAAACCGCCCTGACGCCTCACAAAATGGCCCACTTCCTTGTTAACTTTTGCCTGTGCCCTATTCAACTTATCAACTGACCTCGCCATCCTCCATGCTCGCCGTGCAACAATGTCCGACCAAACCACTAACAAACCTGGAAAATCTTCCAACAACCTCAACAAATCCAACTTGATGTCCCTTATAACATCCCTGGAAGGACAGGCGGTCAAATAGTTTCCACCTGCGTGTAAAAGCACTATATCCGGGGGACGATCCAACGACATGCAAAAACAAAATTCCGGGAGCACTCGACCCCACAACAAACGACGTACACCGATCCAGCGCACCTGCAAATCTCCTACGTCAAAACACAACTGCCTACCGTTACTGCACACTTCTGCTCTCTGGGCCCCCCCAGTACACGTAGGAATGACCAAAAATCCAGGCTAAACATGGCACAGTCCCTGAAAAAAATAAAACAGAAAGCAAGTCAGCAACACATCACCTTAACCAATACCTTGAGCTCCCACCAATAACAACACCAACTACTAACCGCCTCTATCCAACATTTCCCTATAAAAACAACAAATGCGGGCAAATGTATGAATGAAAGCTTGAAGACTCCCATCTGCCTATCCGCCGAATCACATCCTCTCCCAGACCCCACCTAGATGCTTCCGTGGCCGCCCCGATCCTGAATGAGTGAGACGCAAACTCAATCGCTGCCAATCCTTCGGCTGCCAAGCATTTGTATTAACAACGGCCCAGAGATATCCGGCCGCACCGCCAAAAAATCATCAACACGTCGAACAGGACAAACAACTGACCCCCCCCCCCCCCAATCGACCGCAACACAAAGTGCATCCCCTTACCCTCCAGGTCTGTTTTTGATTGCCGCAAAAAACACCGTAACCCATCCGCACACCGCAACACGTCTCCAAGCTGCAAACCACCTAACCCAAATTTACTCCGCGCAACCAATTCTGACACTCTAAACGCGCCAAAAAACGCCAACGAAAAAGCCGCCAGAAACAAGCAGACCTCATAACCTGACACACAGATCACGCCTACCTGACTCCAAAAACGTTGCAATAATTCGTAAGATACCGGGCGATGCTTGTCCCTTTTAAGTGTGCTCCGCCGGAAACCCTTTAACGCTTGTCGCACCAGGAAGCATTTAGACACATTCAACAAACCCCGTATGCACAACCAAAATGCAACCGCCGACACCCTCTTAGCCACTACCGAATAAGACAAACCCTCACTAAATGCCAAACCCACCCAATAAAATCTGTAACATCCGGAAGTCATCTGCCGCACTGCAACCCCCAACCTGCTCTATCAATTGCTCCCATAAAGACCACACAGATGCGTAAGCCGACCACGAAGGCAACGTCACCCGCACCGAACGCTCCTCCACCATATTTGATCCCAAACCAGCCCTATCCATCGGTATCCACACCACTGCAGGTGAAGACCCCGTCCCAGACCTCGCCAACAAAACCGCCAAACCCTCCAATAATTCCGGCACCACCCTGCTTCTCCCCTCTATTGTTGACACGCCAGACACTGCAACGTCACCCACACCCCTCTGTGCCCTGCTCTCACCTGGCTGTCCCTGGAGCTGTTTCCCAGTAGCTGCAGACCGCCTTCCTCTTTGCTCCTGAACAGATAGCCGCCGCGGCCGGCTCGGCCTCGGTCCCAGCCGTCGCCACTTGTCCATCTTCCGAATCCTGCGAAAGTTCACCTTCCTCTTCTGAATGCTGCGACGGTGGCCTGCCTCCTCGTCCATCAGGGGCAGGGTCGCAATCTTCCTCCCCTGCGTAGTCTGGCCCACCAACAGGCAGCTGCCTCTCATCACACACTGCTGTCACATCTCCTCCTCCTGACGACACTGCTGCCACTCTGCTCCTCAAATGGCTCCGTCCCCCCACCGCTGCCGTCTTCAGCAGTACCTCCAGCTGCCAGCAGGTGGCCTCGGTGCTTCAAAAACTTCCGTCCCGGCTTGCCTGACATCGCTCCCGTCCGCACTTGCATCTCCCAGCTGCCTCTGTCTGAAGCCCGCCGGCTCCGCAACTCCCTCACAAGGTAAGCTCCTGGCCTGCTCCCCACTCACAGACACCTGCTGGGTGGCCGCCGCTCCGGCACAGCCGCATGAGACGAAGGAGAGCAGGGGCGGGGGTTAACCCGTCCCTCTCCTATCGGGCCTGACCGCCGCATCTGATTCCTCCCAACTCGGCTGCGGGCAGAACAAGCGCCACTGCCGAGCAGGAGGGTCTCTAGGGGGCTCCTTTGACGCCGCCGGTCTCGCGGCTTATAGTGGGGGCTTAACCGCACCGGAGGCCTGGATCTCCTAGCCCTCACCCACACGCCTGGGGCAGCCGCCTCCTGCCTCCCACTTTGTAAAGCTGCCTGTAGCATCTCTTGCATCCATTGTGCTCCATAGCTGGCCGCAGCAGCCCTGACCTGCTCAATAAGTTGATCCAGAGAGGACATGTTGCTCACCAAACTTCTCTACACTTTCCGTATTAACCTAACAACTCCTCCCCTCCATCCTTAAGTACCTGGCGCGAATCTACCACTCCACCTCCCCAAAACTCCTCCCCCACAACCTCACGCTATCCTAATATTAACCCCATGTGCCACAACCCTCCACCAAAGTCAAGCCGCATTTTGCTACGGCTGCGCCCTGCTCCATTGCTTTTCATCTCACTGCTGGACTTAACTGGCTCTGTGTTATTACACAGGACAGGACACCAGTAGACATATAGGGTTCAGCATCACACACCTCCCCATCACACAATAGAGAACCCAGGCCCTTTTCAGCACTGACACCTGCTGCACACACAGTCATCTTATCAGCGGCCTCCAAGAAGGTCCCTCCATGATCCACCACTGGTTCTGTACACGCTTCCAGCATACAGTGACTACCAGATATTTTCTCTTCCCACATCAAGCTCACCGACTTGACACTCATCTCGTCAGGTACACCTGACTCCTGGTTTCCACTAGCAACCACTTTCGTTTTACTGAAAACTGACATGGCCGCCTCACTCTCTGAGCTGCTATCAGTCACAGCACATACATCACATATACCACTCATGTCATTATCAGCACATATTTCACATGCCATCACATTTTCATTATGCAATTCTGCAAACTTGGTACAATCACCTTGCACCTTATCAATACCATTGTTTCTAATGGTCACTTCATTTAAAGGG
This sequence comes from Bufo bufo, assembly GCF_905171765.1. Taxonomy (NCBI): domain Eukaryota; kingdom Metazoa; phylum Chordata; class Amphibia; order Anura; family Bufonidae; genus Bufo; species Bufo bufo. The sequence goes on from NC_053395.1 coordinate 81,836,613, forward strand.
CTAGGTACCAGTTCTGCAGGAGATTTAACACTGACTTCAGAAATGTTTCCACTTCCCCACAAATAATAGAACAAAGGAAAATCACAGCCCAAAATTCCCTCATGTATGAGCACTTTTGCATTACTAAGATAATCAGCCTCAGTTTTCACCAGGGTCTCGCCCTCAGTGAGGGCCCCCGGAAAGTCTGTAGTATCTGCATAATTGTCCCAAACATTTATCATTCTACCAGTCTCAGGTTTTACTATCCTGCTACCTCTTCCACTGGTTAGCATTGGATCCCTGAGTTTAGCCATTCCACAGTTACCTCTTGTAACTGACAATTCAGGTAAGGCCTCATGCACACGACCGTAGTTGTGGTCCGCATCCGAGACGCATCTATTCTTGTTCATGATGCGGACAAGAATAGGCATGTCTACAATGTGCCGCCCGTTCCGTTCCGCAAATTGCGGAAGGCACACGGGTGGCTTCCGTTTTTTGCAGATCCGCAGTTTGCGGACCGCAAAAAACGGCCCAGTCGTGTGCATGAGGCTTAAAGCAGTGACTTTCTCTTCTGCAGACACCTGTGAGAAAGACATCTCAGCCGGCTTACCTGCCAGTTCACACACTGCTTTTACCTCATCAGGTTTTGTGCATCTTTTCTGAAACAAATGTAGGTTAGACATAGTATCAGGGGCGTAGCTATAGGGGGTGCAGAGGCAGCAGTCACTGCCGGGCCCAGGAGCCTGAGGGGGCCCAAAGACCCTTGTGCCACATAAGACACTGGCATTATAGAAAGTGCATACTGGTCAATTTAAGCCTCTGGCTGGAGGGAAGGGGTTAGGTTAAGAATTTGGCATAAGGGGGTGCCCTTTCAATGTTTGCCTTAGGCAGCAGGAAGGCAATGTGCTCCCCTGCCAACAAGCACTGAGGGACGGGGGCCCAAGCTGAACTCTTGCACCAGGGCTCATGAGCTTTTAGCTACGCCCCTGCATAGTATGTAACATCACATTACTGTTTCCACATAACAGTTGTGTCTCTTTTCCATTAGACACATTCTCATTTAACCCATTGTTGTCCATGAGTCCATTAAACTTTTTAAGTCCATGTTGCACAGTCTCAACAGAAACCAGCATGGACTCCCCACGCTCAGTACTCTTTCCTAGCAACTTCTCTGGTTGAATTTTTGTCTGGTCACAATTCAGACTGTCCGATAGTGAGACTCCCCCCGCCATAACCTCACGGACCTTTAGCTGAGAGTCCTCTGGATTTTCCTTTTTACTTAGGTAGCGGAACAGCATGCTCTGCAGCCTGATCTGGGACCTTGTCTCCCTTCCACAACTGCCAGCAATACGGGAAGTCTCTGCCCAGGATAAACTCAACCTTAAGCTCAGCACACTTTAAGGCCCCTTTCACACGGGCGAGTATTCCGCGTGGGTGCAATGCGCGAGTTGAACACATTGCACCCGCACTGAATCCCGACCTATTCATTTCTATGAGGCTGTTCACATGAGCGGTGATTTTCACGCATCACTTGTGCGTTGCGTGAAAATTGCAGCATGCTCTATTTTGTGCGTTTTTCACGTAACGCAGGCCCCATAGAAATGAATGGGGTTGCGCGAAAATCGCAAGCATCCGCAAACAAGTGCGGATGCGGTGCGATTTTCACGCACTGTTGCTAGTAGACGATCGGGATGGAGACCCGATCATTATTATTTTCCCTTATAACATGGTTATAAGGGAAAATAATAGCATTCTGAATACAGAATGCAGAGTACAATAGCGCTGGAGGGGTTAAAAAAATAATAATAATAATTTAACTCACCTTAATCCACTTGATCACGCCGCCGGCATCTCTTCTGACTTCGGTCATCACATGATCCATCACATGATCCATCACCATGGTGATGGATCATGTGACGGACCATGTGATGACCGGAGTGACGTCACCACAGGTCCTGTTGCTGCACACAGCAAAGAAAGAAGTCAGAAGAGATGCCGGCTTCGCGATCAAGTGGATTAAGGTGAGTTCAATTTTATTTATTTATTTTTTAACCCCTCCAGCGCTATTTTACTATACATTCTGTATTCAGAATGCTATTATTTTCCCTTATAACCATGTTATAAGGGAAAATAATACAATCTACAGAACACTGATCCCAAGCCCGAACTTCTGTGAAGAAGTTCGGGTTTGGGTACCAAACATGCGCGATTTTTCTCACGGAAGTGCAAAACGCATTACAATGTTTTGAACTCGCGCTGAAAAATCGCGCATGTTCCCGCAACGCACCCGCACCTTTTCCCGCAACGCCCGTGTGAAAGGGGCCTAACAGTTCGTGTTGTACATTTCCATAATCAGTCACAAAAGTAAGAAATACAGTCTTACCAGTTTCTGGACCCGTCTTAAGGAACATCAGTACCTCTGGAAGTACCTGTGACACTCTTTGGTGACAATCCAGCTCCACCAATAGTGGGATCCCACCCACCAACAATTTGCATGTCTTGGTCTGCAATTCCTCTGGCCTCCTGACCAAAGGACAATCCGGTGCACACTTTCCCACTTGACGGCATCTCCAGCAGCCATCCCTCTGGTGCTGGACAGCTGCATGCTGTAGTGGTTGGTTGCTCCTAGCAACGGCATTACAACAACTCCACAAGTTTTCTCTAGGACTCTGTACATATTTGCAGGGAACATATGAGCTCCTAAGAGCAGAGCCGCTCTACATATCACTTTGCTCCCATTGGTTGCCCTTAGCAACTGCACACATCACCTTTTTCTCGGGAACTCCCAGCACATCAACACCTTGGACCTTTGCAACATGTCCACTCAGCGTTAAAGACTTTTTCTCCAGGGCCAAATGCAGTTGGGCCTGCAAAGCCTCTCGCTCTGCATCAAACTTCACCATTTCAGCTTGGGTACATCCCATCTGTGTGGCCAGGTTTTCCTGCCATTTTATCTGCCACAACCGTCTGACATATTCTTCTATGAGACCCATGGTAACGGACTTTTCAGCAAGCAAGTCCACTTTATCAGAGACCACAGCCTCCAGGTTGTGATTGAGAGACAATCTCAGTCACATTTCTTTTGCACCGCAGACATCACAGTCTCATCAGCAGAGATCACAGTCTCTTTAAATTGGTCTTCTGGCCCTTTAACCCCTTTAGGACACAGCCTTATTTCACCTTAAGAACCAGGCCATTTTTTGCAAATCTGACCAGTGTCACTTTAAAACGCTTTGACTTATCCAGGCCATTCTGAGACAGTTTTTTCATCACACATTTAGTCACTTCATGACACTGGTAAAATTAAGTTAAAAAAAATAATTTTTATTGATAAAAAAATACCAAATTTACCAAAAATTTGCAAAAAATTGCAAATTTCCAAGTTTCAATTTCTCTACTGTACTTCTATAATACATAGTAATACCTCCAAAAATAGTTATTACTTTACATTCCCCATATGTCTACTTTATGTTTGGATCATTTTGGGAAAGATATTTTATTTTTTGGGGATGTTACAAAGCTTAGAAGTTTAGAAGCAAATCTTGAAATTTTTCAGAAATTTTCAAAAACCCAATTTTTAGGGACCAGTTCAGGTCTGAAGTCACTTTGCAAGGCTTACATAATAGAAACCACCCAAAAAAGACCCTATTCTAGAAACTACACCCCTCAAGGTATTCAAAACTGATTTTAAAAACTTTGTTAACCCTTTAGGTGTTCCACAAGAGTTATTGGCAAATGGAGATGAAATTTCAGAATTTAAATTTTTGGGCAAATTTTCCATTTTAATCAATTTTTTCCAGTAACAAAGCAAGGGTTAACAGCCAAACCAAACTCAATATTTTTGGCCCTGATACTGTAGTTTACAGAAACACCCCATATGTGGTCGTAAACTGCTGTACGGGCACACCGCGGGGCGTAGAAGGAAAGGAATGCAATACGGTTTTTGGAAGGCAGATTTTGCTGGACAGTTTTTTTTTACAGCATGTCCCATTTGAAGCCCCCCTGATGCACCCCTAGAGTAGAAACTCCCAAAAAGTGACCCCATTTTAGAAACTACAGGATAGGGTGAAAGTTTTGTTGGTACTAGTTTAGGGTACATATGATTTTTGGTTGCTCTATATTACACTTTTTGTGAAGCAAGGTAACAAGAAATAGCTGTTTTGGCACCGTTTTTATTTTTTTTTATTTACAACATTCATCTGACAGGTTAGATCATGTGGTATTTTTATAGACCAGGTTGTCACGGACACGGTGATACCTAATATGTATACATTTTTTTTTATTTATGTAAGTTTTACACAATGATTTCTTTTTTGAAACAAAAAGTGTTTCCATAGTCTGAGAGCCATAATTTTTTCAGTTTTTGGGCGATTACCTTGGGTAGGGTATGATTTTTGTGGGATAAGATGACGGTTTTATTGGCACTATTTTGGGGTCTGTGTGACTTTTTGATCGCTTGCTATTACTTTTTTTGTGATGTAAGGTGACGAAAAATGGTTTATTTAGCACAGTTTTTATTTTTCATTTTTTACTGTGTTCATCTGTGGGGTTAGTTCATGTGATATTTTTATAGAGCCGGTCGATATGGATGCGGCGATACCTAATATGTATACTTTTTATTTTATTTATGTAAGTTTTACACAATAATATCATTTTTGAAACAAAAAAAATATCATGTTTTAGTGTCTTCATATTCTGAGAGCCATAGTTTTTACAGGTTTTGGGCGATTATCTTAACTAGGGTCTAATTTTTTGCGGGATGAGATGACGGTTTGATTGGTACTATTTTGGGGTGCATATGACTTTTTGATCGCTTGCTATTACACTTTTTTGTGATGTAAGGTGACAAAAAATGGTTTATTTAGCACAGTTTTTATTTAAAATTTTTTACGGTGTTCTTCTGAAGGGTTAGGTCATGTGATATTTTTATAGAGCCGGTCGATACGGACGCGGCGATACCTAATATGTATACTTTTTTTTTATTTATGTAAGTTTTACACAATAACAGCTTTTTTAAAACAAAAAAAAAAGATGTTTTAGTGTCTCCATATTCTGAGCCATATTTTTTTTTTTTGTGTTATTGTCTCAGGTAGGGGCTCATTTTTTGCGGGATGAGGTGACGGTTAGATTGGTACTATTTTGGTGGGCAAACGCCTTTTTAATCGCTTACTGTTGTACTTTTTGTGATGTAAGGTGACAAAAAAATGGTTTATTTAGCACAGTTTTTATTTTTTATTTTTTACGGTGTTCCTCTGAGGGGTTAGGTCATGTGATATGTTTATAGAGCCGGTCTATACGTGGTGATACCTAATATGTATACTTTTTTTCACTTAATTTTTTGTCCCACTTTGGGACTTGAACTTTTGGGGGTCTAATCCCTTTACAATGCATTCCAATACTTCTGTATTGGAATGCATTGGCTCTATGAGTAATACTGTGTGTATTACTCATACAGCTTCCGGCCTGTGAGATCCAGGGGGCTGGATCTCACAGGCTCGTCACCGGAAGGCAGCGCGATGCCTTCCTTAGGCATTGCGCTGCCTTCCATACCACCCGCGATCCCTGGCCCTGAATGCCAGCATTTTCAAATTCCTGGCCTTTGAAATGCTGTCATTCCGTCTGGTGGACACGGGCAATTTTAAGAATTTGTTGGCGGTGGCTATCCCACAGTACGTTGTGCCCAGCCGCCACTACTTTTCCAGGCGAGCCATCCCTTCCCTGCACAACCAAGTGGGGGACAAAATCAGGTGTGCACTGCACAAGCCATCTGTGGCAAGGTGCACCTAACTACGGATACATGGACCAGTGAGCATGGTCAGGGATGTTATATCTCCCTAACAGCACACTGGGTAAATGCAGTGGCGGCTGGGCCTGATGAGGATAGCAGTTTGGCGCATGTCCTTCCACCACCGAGGATATTAGGGCGTTTCTCTTTGCCTCCTGTTGCTTCATCTTCCTACTCCGCTTCCTCATCCTCTACCGCCTCCTCATCCGGTCAGCGTAACACCTTCACCACCAACTTCAGCACAGCCAGGGGTAAATGACAGCAGGCAGTTTTAAGCAACATGGTGGAGCAGTATGTGTGCACACGCCTACACGTACTGACTGATGGGTCTGCCCCCTTCAACTTCTGGGTCTCCAAATTGGGCACATGGCCTGAGCTTGCCCTCTATGCCTTGGAGGTGCTGGCCTTCCCTGCAGCCAGTGTATTGTCTGAACATGTGTTTAGCACGGCAGGGGGCGTTATCAGAGACAAGTGCAGCCGTCTGTCCACAGCCAATGTGGACAAGCTCGCGTTCATTAAAATGAACCAGGCATGGATCCCTCAGGACTTGTCCGTACCTTGCGCAGAATAGACATGTATACTGGCCTCACCCAGCCATTGTTATACTCCAGCGCACTTTCTCATTGCTTTATTTTTTATATTTCCCAATGTTTTGGGGTGTATCCTAATTTAAACAACAACAAAAAATAAAAAATAAAAATAAATAAATAAAAATAAAAAAATAAATAAAAAATACAAGAGTTGGCTACCTCCTCCTCCTCCACCGCCGCTTCCACCTACACCACCACGTCCACTGCCTCCTCAACCTCCTACTCAATATGGACCTCCACCTCCTAGATCAAGATTATTATTTTTTATTTTTACGTATTTTATGTTATTTTAAATAATTTCCCTATCCACATTTTTTTGCTGAGCACTTGCAATGTTGCACATTTTGCTGCCTTTTGCAGTGAAATATAATCAGTAAATACAACTTTGACATTGCTTGTGAAAAAAAAACATTTTTTTTGCCATAAAGTACCTTTGCGGCTTGCGCTGTATTTGTGTTGATGAAAGAAAATCAGTTAAATCCATCTGTTTCATTGTTTGTGAAACATTTTTTTTTTCTTTGGCCAGAAAATACCTTTGCGGCCTGTGCTGCATATGTGACAGCCAGGCAAATAAATACACTAAATTCATCTGTTGGATTGTGGGGTGACATACAGTTTGGTCTTTCAACTAACCCTGCGGTCTGCACTGCATATGTGACAGCCAAGCCAATAAATTTAGAAAATCCATCTGTTTGTATGTGGGGTGACGTTTCCACAATGCAACATGTAAAATAAATATAAATAATTTAATACTTAATCCGTCTGTTAGTTCGGTGGGCGACAATTATTTTTTTTGAGAAGTACACCTGCACCTGCAAATGTGCCAGGGACAATAATATACAGTTGCAAGAAAAAGTATGTGAACCCTTTGGAATTATATGGATTTCTGCACAAATTGGTCATAAAATGTGATCTGATCTTCATCTAAGTCACAACAATAGACAATCACAGTCTGCTTAAACTAATAACACACAAAGAATTAAATGTTACCATGTTTTTATTGAACACACCATGTAAACATTCACAGTGCAGGTGGAAAAAGTATGTGAACCCTTGGATTTAATAACTGGTTGAACCTCCTTTGGCAGCAATAACTTCAACCAAACGTTTCCTGTAGTTGCAGATCAGACGGGCACAACGGTCAGGAGTAATTCTTGACCATTCCTCTTTACAGAACTGTTTCAGTTCAGCAATATTCTTGGAATGTCTGGTGTGAATCGCTTTCTTGAGGTCATGCCACAGCATCTCAATCAGGTTGAGGTCAGGACTCTGACTGGGCCACTCCAGAAGGCATATTTTCTTTTGTTTAAGCCATTCTGTTGTTGATTTACTTCAGCAGGAGGAGGGGGAGGGAGGGAGAGCGACAGGCGCCACAGAGGATTAGGAGGCGGTGCAGAAGTCTGGAAAGGCGGCGCTGGGCACGAACGGCGGTGGGTGCGGCCGGCACCTTGCATCCCTTGACATCCCCTTGGGCACCTTATTTCTTTGAGTGAGAGGTTAGTAAAACCAGTTTTTTAGCAAAATAAGGCTACGGATCACATTTAGAAGCCCACATTAGGAATCCTGATGAGGCCCTGAACATCAGCATATGTTTAGCTGACAGGGGTGAAACCTGGTGACAGAATCCCTTTAACACCTCCAGCGAGCAGCTACATGTGGCGACACCTCAACAGTGTGGGGTGGACCCAGCATAGCATTGGGGGACACCTGAAAGCCAGTTAGTGCACATCCCATCTCCTGCACACTACATACTGGACATACTGGCACTATAACCACAGATATTGATTAATATGGAGGGATGCATCTGTCCATTTTTGTACTTATGAGTCCCCGATTTAACGATTGACAATCTGGGGTAAAATGCATCAGACTTGATGTACCTGGATCAGATGTACCTGATAATGTCTATATGGCTGTGAATCTATGCTGTTCTGTAGACTTGTGGACCCAATTTATCTGTTGATGTCTAGATGGCTGGGAACCCTACTGCTGTCTTGACATCTGAGGATGTTATGCTGGACATGTATATATTTTTGTGTATTGTGCAGTGTAGGAAGTTTATAGGTGCAGCACTACCTCCTTTCAACTCAATAGGAGTGATCCTGCAGTAATCAGCTCTTTCCTCTGCACAGTGGACAAAGCTGTGTAGTCTTAGCACAGACACTCACTAAAATATTTGATTGGTGGGGGTGAAGGGTCCTACCTATGCCAATGATGATGTTTATCACCTATCCTGAGGACAGGCCATCAATAGTAAAGGAGTAGACAACCCACATTAAAGAGGTCTTCAAAAGGTGGCCTTTGGCCACAACTTACAGTATGAAACCTTTAAATGTTTTTATTCCCTTAGATATCCTAAGGGAATTTATCAGCCAAAAAAGTATATTTAGCAAGTATGTTAAAGGGGTGTTTTTGCAATTTTCAGCATCAATTGGCTGAAAAAATATCACTTACTAATAGTAGGACGCACCTAGGTTTTTGAGGAAGAAAATAAGAAAAAAAAATATTTTGAACCAAAAGGTGTGCTTTTGGTAGATTTTGAACTAATGGTGGTCTGGGGATGACATTATTATGGGGGACCTGTGGATGACGCACTGTTATGGGGGATCTGTGGATGACAATTTTATGGAGGATATGTGTCTGATGCACTGTTATGGGGGACTTGTAGCTGAGGCACTGTTATGGGGGACCTGTGGATGACACACTGTTATGGGGGATGTGTTCTGTGACACATAGGGCCATGAGGGGGACCAGCATAAGATGCTATATGTGTGGATGACACACATATAGCATCTTATGCTGGTCCCGCTCATGGCCCTATGTTTCACAGCATTACTTTATTAATATGTGTCCCATTACACTCTGCGCACAGCAGTCTCTTTGTATTTAAAGTCTATTTCTTTAATGTTGAAGCAATCGTTCTCCTTTGATAAACTAGCTTATCGTCTGAAACAGTACTCACTATGAATGCAGCGGTCCGGCCGGCGCATGACGTCACTCAGTCAGTCACGCTCCTTCCACGTCATTAATGAAGCAGACTGACGTCATGCGCCGGCCGGACCGCTGCATTCATAGAGTGAGTACTGTTTCAGGCGATTAGGCTAGTTTATCAAAGGAGAGCGATTGCTTGAGCATTAAAGAAATAAACTTTACATACATGAGACTGCTGTGCGCGGGGCCTGGTGTAATACAGTGACTGCACTGGGCCCCGCCGCAAGTTGCCAGCCTCCAGCCCCTCCTCCCACCCCGCATAACTGTAACTGATGTATCGCCGGCCGCGCTGTGCAGCATACCGGCCAGCGATACATCAGTGTCAGCCATGTCAAAATTACACCATCGCTTTATACGACGCACTGCCATTTCCTCCCCACTTTTGGGGGGGGGGGTGCATCTTATAAAGCGAAAAATACGGTAATTGTTTATCTGTAATGCCCTGTTTTCCTGCATGCTATCATAGTCATGTCAAATTTTGTGCTGTGTTGGTTCCCTATCCTGATGACATCTATTTCATATATGAGGTATGGTAAATGACCTTGCCTCTGAGGGCTGTGTTCTGATCATTCTCCTGGACCTTGCCTTGTAGACATGATGTCAGCAATGGTGCCATGTTTTAGGGAAGGGTTTCTCCAGCAAGGTTTCAAGCAGGCTTGGATCTGTGATGTTCAAGATGGGAGAGGAAGGAGAGGCAGAGACCTGATGCTACAGACACTCCCAAGGAGTTTTGCGCTGGAATGTAAACACATGGTGCGGATCACAGATCGCATATGCTGGAGGAGTCAAGATGCACTCAAAACCTCAACATCTGGCTTATATAATGCAGTAAAGTTCAAAGCTAGTAATTTTTTTGTGTGTGTGACCAGAAAACCCCATTTATTGCTATACTAAAAGGTACAAAGATATGAAATTGAATCATTATATTAGTACGGAAAACTATAAAAAAATAGTAAAAGTTATTTCACATACACAACTTTTCAAAATTAATAGTAAAAATAATATTACATAAAACGTAGCCTGACTTCCTAAAAAAAAGTAATAACGCAAGAAGAGACTAATAAAATGAAATAAGTGGCAAAAATGTAAGATATTTCCAACATTTACTAGTTAATGGCACTTGCCTCTTCTGGTGTTGTATAATTTTATCAGCATGATAAAAAAAAAGATCTGAGGAATAACTCAAAGATGCTTCTGGCCTCAAATTATAGCAGCCAATATCTGAAATATACCTGATGTCCGTAAAGCTCTAGCACCAGGAAGGCAAGTAGAAAATGTTCATGCAATCAGCGAACAAAATTAGGAGAACAATTTCAAACACTGGTATTGTCATGGTCCATATCACATCACATCAATGGAACTGCCATATGTTATTTTCTTAGTACTTGCAGTGAATACAGATGTAGCAATCCTTAACTAGTCAGATGGCTTGCTACTCTAATAAGGTATCCGTGTCAAATTAGCATTGGCACTGCAATTAGGAAGACAAGGCTTCTTTAATAGACTAGTGCATCGATTGACAATTTAAGGATTTCTACATCTGTAGTTCTTTGTTAATACACAGCACATTGGAGGATTATCAGAATGGCAGTAATGGTGGGATCAATGGAGGTGAGTAATGCTTCTTTGTTATTTTTAATATGTTCTGCCCTGTTTTTTACCCTTTTTTTAAATGGAAAAAAATTCTGCCTGGAAAATCCCTGTGGTGCTTTTCACTTTGGTGACAATAACAACCCTGACTCACTTTCTGCAGTGTTTAAAAGGGTTATCCAGCAGGAAAAAAATAGTGGCAAACATCTCGGAGTAAAAATAACAGAATCGCTGATCCTGATCTCCCACCCCTCTCGTTCTTCCACTTACTAGGACCTTCCTTGTCTCATCTCAACCCACCTGCACCAAGGCAGATCACCACTGCAGCTGGTGGTTGACTGAGTGGGTATTTCCTAAATTTTTCTGTATGTCTAGATGGGACCAGGAAGTCGAGACCAGTGGAGAAAATGAAGCTTTAGAAAATGGGAACTTGGTGAGATGTGCACCGCTTTTTCTTTCTTTATTTTAACCCACACTGTATGGTTTGCTAAGAAATTTCTCACACAGGACATTTTGAGTGATCTTAAACCTTTCCTCCATAAGATGATTTCTGGTTCCTTTATATTTTTGGGTATTTTTGCAGATTACTTTCAATACACACAACTGTGCAATTGGGTTAAAATCTGTAGACCGAGAGGGCTATTTCTAAACTTTGATTTTGTGCTCCTACAACCATTTATTTGTGGATTTTGAGTTTGTTCATGGTCATCATTGTCTATTTGAAAACACGTTAGGTTGCAGCAGTCTGGCAGGAGCATTAAATTTGGGGTAAACGGGGTTGTTCCAAGATTGAAAAGGGCATGATGACGTTTTCACTACCTGGCTCTGTCATTCCAAGTGCAGAGGGAGCGGCAGTTGCAGAGACAGCAGAGACTCTAGATTAGGGATGGCCAACCTGAGGCTCTTCAGCTGTTGCAAAACTACAACTTCCCGCATGCCCAGACTGACTACAGCTATAAGCCTACAGCAGGGCATGGTGGGAGTTGTAGTTTTACAACAGCTGGAGAGCCGCAGGTTGGCCATCCCTGCTCTATATGTAATGGCAACGCCCTTGTTGCTCCCAGATGCTCATTTGCATGTATTAAAACATTTTTCGCAGCAATGCGGACACTTATGAACATGAGACCAACACAAATGCCTTCAGCCATATGGAATAGGTCCCCCAGTTTCATAGGTACAAATCTGATGACAGGTGCCCTTTAAGTTATCCCCTATTCACAGGATAGGGAATAGCTAACCCACATCGATCCTGGGGAATGGGGGTCCTGTTCCCTCATCTTGATGGAGTGACGGGCTAAGTATGTGCCCTGTCTCTAAATTCATTCTGTATGGGACTGTATTAGATACCCAAGTACAGCGATTTATGGCAGTCCCTATAGAATCATCAGGACACATGCTCGGCCTGAGGGAATGGGACTCCCATTCTTGAGACCCATGTGGGTTAAAGCCATCAGACCCTAACCTCTACCTGTGGATAAAAAATCACTTAAAACCTGACTCAATAAAGCTACTTTCACACTAGTGTTTTGGCTTTCTGTTTCTGAGATCTGAGATCCGTCATGGGCTCTCAGAAGCGGTCCAAAATGGATCAGTTTTGCCCTAATGCATTCTGAATGGAAAAGGATCCGCTCAAAATGCATCAGTTTGCCTCCGTTCCGTCTCCATTCCGCTCTGGAGGCGGACACCAACACGCTGCCTACAGCGTTTTTCTGTCTGCCATGTGGTGCAGAGCAAGACGGATCTGTCCTGACACACAATGTAAGTCAATGGGGACGGATCTGTTTTCTCTGACACAATAGAAAACGGTATACGACCTGAATTGACTTTCAATGGTGGTCATGACGGATCCGTCATGGCTATAGAAGACATAATACAACGGGATCCGTTTATGACAGATGCATGTGGTTTTATTATTGTAACGGAAGCGTTTTTGCAGATCCATGACAGATCCGCAAAAAACGCTAATGTGAAAGTAGCCTAACTTTAATATCTATTTATAGTGGGATTCATTCAGAAAATGGGGAAGATCTACTATTCCTTTCTAAAATGTATATAGGGTAAATTTAGCCAGGTGTGTGAGACAGTTGCACAGTCATGTTGGCAGTTGTTCTATGTGGCCTATTCAACTTAGGGAGAGTTCACGTCATGTTATTTTTCTGTTCTTCTCAGGGGTGGTATTCAAATTTTTAACAACAGGTTCCCTACTCAACGGCGAACACGCTGCGTTACGACACATGTTTACATATACATACACCATATACACTGCGTGCAGAATTATTAGGCAAATGAGTATTTTGACCACATCATCCTCTTTATGCATGTTGTCTTACTCCAAGCTGTATAGGCTTGAAAGCCTACTACCAATTAAGCATATTAGGTGATGTGCATCTCTGTAATGAGAAGGGGTGTGGTCTAATGACATCAACACCCTATATTAGGTGTGCATAATTATTAGGCAACTTCCTTTCCTTTGGCAAAATGGGTCAAAAGAAGGACTTGACAGGCTCAGAAAAGTCAAAAATAGTGAGATATCTTGCAGAGGGATGCAGCACTCTTAAAATTGCAAAGCTTCTGAAGCGTGATCATCGAACAATCAAGCATTTCATTCAAAATAGTCAACAGGGTCGCAAGAAGCGTGTGGAAAAACCAAGGCGCAAAATAACTGCCCATGAACTGAGAAAAGTCAAGCGTGCAGCTGCCAAGAAGCCACTTGCCACCAGTTTGGCCATATTTCAGAGCTGCAACATCACTGGAGTGCCCAAAAGCACAAGGTGTGCAATACTCAGAGACATGGCCACGGTAAGAAAGGCTGAAAGACGACCACCACTGAACAAGACACACAAGCTGAAACGTCAAGACTGGGCCAAGAAATATCTCAAGACTGATTTTTCTAAGGTTTTATGGACTGATGAAATGAGAGTGAGTCTTGATGGGCCAGATGGATGGGCCGTGGCTGGATTGGTAAAGGGCAGAGAGCTCCAGTCCGACTCAGACGCCAGCAAGGTGGAGGTGGAGTACTGGTTTGGGCTGGTATCATCAAAGATGAGCTTGTGGGGCCTTTTCGGGTTGAGGATGGAGTCAAGATCAACTCCCAGTCCTACTGCCAGTTTCTGGAAGACACCTTCTTCAAGCAGTGGTACAGGAAGAAGTCTGCATCCTTCAAGAAAAACATGATTTTCATGCAGGACAATGCTCCATCACACGCGTCCAAGTACTCCACAGCGTGGCTGGCAAGAAAGGGTATAAAAGAAGAAAATCTAATGACATGGCCTCCTTGTTCACCTGATCTGAACCCCATTAAGAACCTGTGGTCCATAATCAAATGTGAGATTTACAAGGAGGGAAAACAGTACACCTCTCTGAACAGTGTCTGGGAGGCTGTGGTTGCTGCTGCACGCAATGTTGATGGTGAACAGATCAAAACACTGACAGAATCCATGGATGGCAGGCTTTTGAGTGTCCTTGCAAAGAAAGGTGGCTATATTGGTCACTGATTTGTTTTTGTTTTGTTTTTGAATGTCAGAAATGTATATTTGTGAATGTTGAGATGTTATATTGGTTTCACTGGTAAAAATAAATAATTTAAATGGGTATATATTTGTTTTTTGTTAAGTTGCCTAATAATTATGCACAGTAATAGTCACCTGCACACACAGATATCCCCCTAAAATAGCTAAAACTAAAAACAAACTAAAAACTACTTCCAAAAATATTCAGCTTTGATATTAATGAGTTTTTTGGGTTCATTGAGAACATGGTTGTTGTTCAATAATAAAATTAATCCTCAAAAATACAACTTGCCTAAAAATTCTGCACTCCCTGTATATGCAACACACATAAATACACCATATACATGGTACACATACATAAATATACCTATACACACATACCACCCAACTTAAAAAAAAAAAGCCTAAGGAGCTAAACTCTGGAATGGAAGTGCTCATCTCCAGCTGCTGCTGTAATTTTAACAACTGGATCTGGAGAACCTGAGGGAACTGGCTAAATCCCATGTCTGGTTCTTCTGATCCGTCAGACGAACTGATGCATATGATCCATTTTTTTACAGGATCAATTCTTTTTTCCTCTTCTGACACCATTTCAGGTATTTTTACATCTCTTTACTTATACGGGGAAAAAAAGCCAGAAAAAAAAAAAAAAGATTGACACAGCCATTTAGAAAAAAAATAAAAAAACGCCTCCAATCCACAAAACCAGAGCAAAAAAATTCAAGTGCCCTAAAAAAAGCATTGGCTTATTCTGTCATAAGTAGTAAAAAAATGTTAATGAAAAATGAATGTTTGTAAGGACCCTTAGGACTCATGCACACGGCCGTTGTGCAACATCTGTGCGCCGGCCGGGACGGATCGAGGCCCATTCAACTTAAATGGGTCCGTGATCTGTCCACACAGTAAAAAAATAGAACATGAACTACGGAGTGCTTCCGTGGGCTTCCGATCCGTGCTTTCTCTTCGCACCGCATCTCCCGGATTGTGGACCCAGTCAAGTGAATGGGTCCGCATTCGTGATGCGGGGTGCACACGGCCAGTGCCTGTGTATTGCGGACCAGCTGTATGTGGGCCGCAATGCGGCCACGGCCGGGCAACGGCCGTGTGCATGAGGCCTTAGGGCTGTAAAAATTTAAGAATAAGCTGGGGGTTTTTAGGGCACCTGCATTTTTTTGCTGTGTTTTTGAGGCATTTTTTTTGTGTGATTTCCACTATAGAGAAGGAGATGTTCAAACGCCTGAAAAAATGCCAAAGCTTCAGCAAGCTGTGTTTTTTAAAAGAAAAAAAAACTCCTGTGCTTCAAAGTTCCCATGAATAAAAAAAAATGGCACTAAAAACTCTAAAGTGCAGAAAAATGTCAGCAAAAATCTGTGTGAAAGCAGTCTGTTCATTTTCCCTGCAGCTCGTTACCAGATTTTGTGTTATATTATTACAGTATATGATACCGTTTTGATGAAGGATACACTTAAATGAAAGCTGCAACACTGCCTTTGCTCATAATCTTATAGAATTCTTATTTGGGAGGAAAAAAAATCATTAACCTGTATCATACTCATTACAGGCTGAATATATTTGCGGCTAGTTATAGCTTCCGCAGTCTGCCATCTTCATAAAATACATTCAAACATTAGAACCCAGATGGAAATGTTCCTTCATGCCAGTATCAGCTGCTTTTCTCTCTAGGCTGATAAAGTCATCCAATGTATTTTTCACTTTTGAAGATTATTGTTTCTTTGTGACTTATACAAAAGCTCAGGATGTGTAAGTCTTAATGTAGCATTAATTCCTCAGTAAGCTGTTTAGCTGTATTGTAATTCTTTCATTTTTTAGACAACAAGTTTGATGTGTTTAAGTGACATAACTGCTTCTGTTACCTTTCATATAATATAATTTTTTACTTTTCCACAGGAGAGAAAATGTACAAATGTATTTTCATCTAAACACCTATAGATTACTTCCTGCAAAAATGGGGGAGATCTCCATGTGCCTGGTTTTGAGACTTTATAAATGCCCCTGCGACTAAATCAAGTTGCAACTTATGTTTTTTATCTGCCCGCCCAAGCTTCCAAAAAGGGGTTGTAACGAGAGATGTCTGTGGGCTGGGCCATTGGCCCTGGCATATGCATTATCATATATGCCATACACTGGCATAAATGACTGAAATCTACACCAACTGTCACGGATCAGTGAGTGTGGTCCCACTGTGCCAACTAACTGGTTTGACTTTGGGCTAAACCCTATGGGCACTATCCTGGTATTTACCCTTTAACCCCTGTCAGAGATCTGGACTTCACTGTAGGGAAGCAACCAGACTGCTACATCTTGAATAGTTCCAGCTGACCCACTGGGGGTCAGGGACTCTCTTACATGCACTAGAAACTCTAGGCACAGAAAATGCACCAAAAACCCACAAAACTGCAGGTATAGTCCAAACAGTCACTTATACTGATTATGTGGTTTTTGACGGAACCTAACTGTAGGAAATTTGGCTGGATGCATGAGATGCAGGGAAACCGCACCACAATTGCAGAAGCAGTCTGAGCAGTCACTAATACTGGATCTGCAGACAATGGCAACATAGAACTGCAGACACTAGGAGAACTTGCAGGCAGAGTAGTGATAGATGCAGAGATAAGGCAGACAGGAACCAAGACTGTGACATAGACAATACAGACAGACCAAGGGAACTAAAACATAGGCATGAACTAAAAGCTGAACTGTAAACAGGGGTACACAGGCAGGATGTGTCGATGGCAGGAACACAGACTAGACAACCCAAGCACAAATCCTATGTACCCCAAAATAGTACCAACAAAACTGTCACCTTATCCCGAGGTTTCCAAAATGGGGTCACTTTTTGGCAGTTTCTACTGTAGGGGTGTGTCAGGGGGCTTGAAATGGGACATAGTGTCTAAAAACCAGTCCAGAAAAATCTGCCTTCCAAAAACCATAAGAAGCTCATTTCTTTATGCGCCCTGCCGTGTGCCCATACAGCAGTTTACCACCACATGTGGGGTGTTTCTGTTAACTGCAGAATCAAGGTAATAGATATTGAGTTTTGTTTGGCTGTAAAGCCTTGTGTTACAGGAAAAAAAATCTTCTAAATGAAAAATCTGCCAAAAAATGGGAAAGTTTGACATTTCATCAAAATTTTCCTTTAATTCTTATGGAACACCTAAAGGTTTAACAAAGTTTGTAAAATCTGTTTTGAATAAGTTAAAGGGTTTAGTTTCTAATATGGGGTAATTTATGGGTGGTTTCAACTATATAAGCCCCACAAAGTGACTTCAGAACTAAATATAGTCCTTAAAAAGTGGGTTTTGGAAACTTTCTTAAAAATTTTAAAAATTGCTTCTAAAATTCTAAGCCTTCTAACGTCCTATAAAAATAAAATGACATTTATAAAATGATTCAAACATAAAGTAAACATATGGGAAATGTTAAGTAATAAATATTTTATGAGGTATCAATTTCTGTTTTAAAAGCAGAGAAATTTAAATTTAGAAAATTGCAAATTTCTCAAGATTTTTGGTAAATTTTTTTTATAAATAAAGGTGAAATATATTGACTCAAATTTATATCTTGAAGTACTATGTGTCACGAGAAAACAATCTCAGAATGGCTTAGATAATCAAAAGTTATTATTACAACATAAAGTGCAAAAAAATGGCCTGGGCAGGATGGCGAAAACTGGCCCAGGATAGAAGGGGTTAATAAAACTGACATGTCAGGAGTGGTGATAACTTCTCTTTATGTTATTTTCAACTTACAATTGTCACCCCAGAACCAGTTAATATTTAATCACTTACTAGTACACAACTGCTGAGTTCGGCACCTACAGCATCACCTCTATTTGGCTGTGGTACTGCCTATTCCTGTTAGCTAGTATTTTATAATGTCCTACTAACAGTGGTCCATCCCCACCAGGATTTAATTGTATACTGACCAAGCAGGTTACTAAGAACACTACGTAGGAGATTCTTGTCTGTGCTCCACGGCTCTGCCATACTCTGCCACACTCCCCGTTACGAGTCATGTATGCATGGAGCAAAGACCTATGAGAACACCGGAACCTGTGCAGATGAAGACCTCCTTAGAGTACGGCCACATGGTCAGGTTTCCTGATGCAGTTTTGGAAGGCAAAATCAGAAGTGGATCATAAAATCAAATCTGACATTTGTCACTTTATATGGTGATAACTTTGGATAACTTTGATCCAGAGGAAGGCAAAAAAAAAACAACAACTGTGAGGTAGAAGCCAATTTTCCCCACTTAAGGGAAAAAAATTCCTTCCCGACTCCATTCAGGCAATCAGATAACTCCCTGGATCAACAACCCCTCTCTAGTAGCTATAGCCTGTAATATTATTACACTCCAGAATTACATCCAGGCCCCTCTTGAACTCTTTTAGTGAACTCAGTCTACCTTCACAAACTGCCGCCGCCCAGCGTGTCCCTCCAGCCCGCCCATCTCCTCCGGAATGCGATCCGCTTCCCTGCTCAGACATCTCCACTGCGCCTGCGCCGATGACGTCATAGTGCTCCGACGAACAGGCGCAGTGGAGATGTCTGAGCAGGGAAGCGGTCGGACATTCACTGCGCATGCGCAGAATACATACGCTCACAGGGAGGATCGCATTCCGGAGGAGATGGGCGGGCTGGAGGGACGCGCTGGGCGGCGGCAGTTTGTGAAGGTAGACCGAGCCTCTAGGTGCTAATGACGCCCCCATAGCACCTAGAGGCTCATTAGCATATCAATGAAAGTTTTTTTTTTAGCGAAACGGCTGCCCCAAAAGCAATTATATTAGGATAGTTTGGCAGAGCAGACACTAGTGGATCGCTAGTGTCTGACAGCTAATTATGTGAAACGAAGTGGTAGAAACCCTTTAAAGATGAATTTTAGAAAGTCCCTGTCACCTATGCAGAGCAGGGGTTTTTCATCGCCAGAGATGGGTTAATGTCACCCACCAATGGAACAGATGATTTAAAAAAAATGTTGTTCCCTGTCACCTATTGTCACATCTGTGACAGGTCCCAGAAGGTCTGAAAGATTATCTATGCATTAGTGATCTGACAGCCTCTTTTGGTTTCACTTTGTCTGTGTGTTGCTGGTATGTCCACACCTCCTGTTCAGGTGTGGATCATGTGACCTCTACCACACCCTATTTAGTCTGACTTTTCCCATCACTCCTTGCTTGGATAGCTTCATTTGGTCTTGGAAGAGCTGGAGTGTTCGTGTTGAAGTCCTGTTCATCCTTCATCCTCTGAAGTTAAGTGTTCCACTTGTCCTGTTTTGTGTCGTCCCCCCCCCCCCGGTTGTTTACTAGGCCTCAGTGAGACGCTAGTTCCTTCACCAGGGAAGGAACAGGTGGTCTCTGCCCTGTCATTATCTTTAGGGCATCTGAGGGTCACCAGGGTTTTCTAGGTTCCCGTGTATGGGTATCTCTACCATCGAGAGGTGCCCATACGGATAGGAGTTAGGGCCAGGAGCAGGGTTTTATAGGTGGTGACCCTTTTCCTTCCCTAGCGGTGAGGCCTAGTGTCTTTCCCCTTCCTTCTTGATTGTCTTTTGGTGTTCTCCCCTACTACATCCGTGACATTATCCCAAGCCCATACCGCCCTTTTTGTTCTGATCTGTGCAGCTATGGATACTATGTCTGCACTGGTCGAACAGATGCAGAATCTGTCTTTGGAGGTAGCTGACCTCCGCGCAACTGTCTTGCAGATTCAGAGTCCACAGGCTGCTTGTTCCAGTACTGGGTCCCAGGCCTGTCCTGAACCGAAGTTGGCTCTCCCGGACAGGTTTTCCAGGGGTAGTGACAATTTCATCCGGTTCAGGGATCATGTAAATTATACTTTAAGCTGCGTCCATACTCTTCTGGGGATGAGTGTCAATGTGTGGGTATGATTATTTCATTGCTTAAAGAGGACACCCAATCTTGGGCTTTTTCTCTGCCGACCGGATCACTGTCCCTCCGGTCGGTAGATGAATTCTTCAGAGCCTTGGCTCTCATCTACCATGACCCAGATCGGATCTCTCAGGCCGAGACCAAGTTACGGAGTTTGCGGCAGGGAGATCGTTCCGCGGAGACCTATTGCTCTGAATTTAGGAGATGGGCTACTAATACTGAGTAGAACGATCCTGCTCTCCGCAGCCAATTCTGTCAGGGTCTCTCTGAGAGACTGAAGGACGCGTTGGCCTTTCATGAAAATCCTGTGTCATTGGAGGCAGCTATGTCCCTTGCTGTACATCTAGATAGACGCCTGAGGGAGAGATCTAAGGGTCCTCACCTTCAGGACGTACTGTCCAATAAGGGTACTGCTTCCTTGACACTTATGGTGGAGAGACACTGGAAGTTGCGCCTTGTGATGAGCCTATGCAGTTAGGAGGAGCTACTCCTGGCAAAAGCTTTGGTCATGTGAAAGAAGTCTGCTTTTATTGTGGCAAGAAGGGACATTTTGTGAATATTTGTCAGTACTTGCAGCATCAAGGTGTAAACAAAAAGAAAAAAACGTGATGTGAATGGGGAGCAAGAAAACCTACATTTGTCTTTTACTGGCGAGGTGGCGCTAAAGTCCAAAACTGTGAAAATCGAAGCATTTATCGACAGTGGGGCAGGAGTTAACTTGATTGATGGAGAGTTTGTACGCATTCATGGGTTGACTACTAATGCATTAGAGAAAAGTATTTCTGTCTTTGCAATTGACTCAGCACCTCTCACCCAAAAATGTCTGTCGCAGGTAGTGAATGACATTCATTTAAGAGTGGAATCTATCTCCTGTTAGGTATTGGAGGGTCTGCCTGCTCCGTTGGTGTTGGGCTTACCATGGTTAAGCAAACATAACCCTAACATCGACTGACAAGCGAGACAGATTCTCGATTGGAGTGATTTTTGCATGGACAACTGTTTTAATGCATCATTCTCTATGGTGACCACTAAAACTGTACCCTCGTTCATTTCAGAATTTTCTGATGTTTTCTCTGAGAGTGGTAATCAGGAGTTGCCTCCGCACCGGGAGTATGACTGTCCCGTCAATCTTATTCCCGGAGCTAAATTGCCCAAATCTCGGTTGTATAATCTTTCGGAACCCGAAAGAAAGGCCAGGCGAGAGTATATTACCGAGAGTTTGGCAAAGGGACATATTAGACCATCCAAGTCCCCAGTGGCTGCTGGGTTTTAATTTGTAAAGAAAAAAGATGGTACCCTGAGACCATGCCTGGACTTCCGTGAGCTCAATCGCTTTACCGTCCATGATCCTTACCCCCTTCCTTTGATTCTGCATTTGTTTAGTCAGATTGTCGGTGCCAAGGTGTTCTCTAAATTGGATCTGAGGGGGGCGTATAATCTGGTAAGGATCAAGGAGGGGGATGAGTGGAAGACCGCATTTAATACCCCTGAGGGTCATTTTGAAAACCTGGTCATGCCCTTTGGGTTAACCAATGTTCCTGCGGTTTTTCAACACTTTGTCAATGACATCTTTCATCATCTGGTGGGAAGGTTTGTCGTTGTATACCTTTATGACATACTAATTTATTTGCCTAATATAGAGACTTATCAGGATCATGTGAGACAGGTGTTACAGATCCTAAGAGAGAATAAGTTGTATGCTAAGATGTATTTGCTGTACAGGAAGTGCAATTTCTGGGTTACCTGCTCTCATCCTCAGGTTTTCGTATGGATCCCGAGAAGGTCCGTGCCGTGTTAAACTGGGATCGACCCGAAAATCTGAAAGCGCTTATGCGTTTTTTGGGGTTTACCAACTACTACCATAAATTTATCTTGAACTATTCATCAGTGGTTAAACCTTTAACAGACATGACTAGGAAGGGTGCGGATATTTCTGTCTGGTCTGATGCGGCATTACAAGCCTTTTCTGCTGTGAAAGAATGTTTTGCTTCGGCCCCTTATCTGATGCAACCGGACGTGACTCAGCCAGGATGCTCCGGACTCTTGTCCTCCGGGGAAGTTGTTTGTTCCCTCCGAATTACCCTAGTCCCATTTTATCTGAAGGGGTAGTCATATCCGCTCTTTATCCTGATCTTGAGGCCAGGGTGTTGGAGGCACAGGAGGATGCTCCGGGGAAGTCTTTTGTTCCCTCCGAATTACGTCACAAGGTGTTTGAGGAACATCACTGTACGGTGCTTGCACGTGCTAAGGTGACACATACTCGGCCTTCCGGATCTCTGCTTCCATTGCCCATCCCGTCCAGAGCTTGGACCCATTTGTCCATGGATTTTATCACGGATTTACCAAATTCTTCAGGAAAAACTGTGATTCTGGTGGTTGTAGATCGTTTTTTTAAAATGGCACACTTTATTGCATTACCTAGTCTACCCAATGCTAAAACTCTTGCACAGGTGTTTGTCGACAACATCGTGAAACTACATGGCATTCCCTCTGATGTGGTGTCATGGCATTCCCTCTGTTTCCAGATTCTGGAAAGCGTTCTGTACTCGTCTGGGTGTACAATTGTCCTTCTCTTCGGCTTTTCAGCCTCAGTCGAACGGACAGACGGAGCGCACTAATCAGAATCTGGAGACTTACTTGAGATGTTTTGTTTCAGAGAATCAGGAAGAGTGGTCTTCATTTTTGTCGTTAGCTGAGTTTGCTATAAATAACCGTAGACAGGAATCCACTGATAAGTCAAAGTTTTTTGGGGCATATGGGTTCCATCCACAGTTTGGTACATTTTCTGGTGCTCATAATTCCGGCATTCCTGAGGAGGAACGATTTTCCTCTTCTTTGTCTTCTATTTGGCGAAAAATCCAAAATAACCTGGAAAAGATGGGCAACAGGTATAAGCGTGTGGCTGACAGGAGACGTATGAGTGGTCCGGACTAGAGATGTCGCGAACATAATTTTCCGTTCGCGAACGGCGAACGCGAGTTTTTGCAAATGTCCGCGAACCGGGCGAACCGCCTTAGACTTCAATAGGCAGGTGAATTTTAAATCCCACAGGGACTCTTTCTGGCCACAATAGTGATGGAAAAGTTGTTTCAAGGGGACTAACACCTGTACTGTGGCATGCCGGAGGGGGATCCATGGCAAAACTCCCATGGAAAATTACGTAGTTGACGCAGAGTCGGGTTTTAATCCATAAAGGGCATAAATCACCTAACATTCCTAAATTGTTTGCAATAACGTGCTTGAAAACATCAGGTATCGATCAGGTAGTGTAAGGTTCACAGTGACAGACCAAACTCCCCGTTTAACACACCGCAAACAACCGCAAACAGTCCATTTGCACAACCGCAAACTCCCCATTTGCACAAGGTTGGATACCAAGCTAGCCATGTCCCGTTCCTTGTCCTCACTGATGTCATTGAAGGTCTCTTCCTCCACCCAGCCACGTACAACAACAAGGGTCCCCGAAAGGTGACAACAAGCCCCCTGGGACGCCTGCTGTGGTTGGTCTTCCACCTCCTCAAAGCCACGCTCCTCCTCTGACTCCTCTTCTTCAGACTCCTCTCTCTGCGTTGCCGCAGGTCCAGCAATCGACGACGACAAGGCTGCTTCTGGTGGTGATGGTGACCACAACTCTTCCTGCTCATCTACGGCCTGATCCAGCACTCTTCGCAGGGCACGCTCCAGAAAAAACACATATGGGATGAGGTCGATGATGTTGCCTTGGGTTTGACTGACCAGGTTTGTCACCTCCGCAAAAGGACGCATGAGCCTACAGCCATTGTGCATGAGCGTTCAGTAACGCGGCAAAAAAATACCCAGCTCCGCAGAGGCTGTCCTCTTTTGTTTAAATTTAAAAAAATCTGTTCTTAACAGTTTAATCTCTGTTTTGTCCCCGATCAGGGGCCGGTGTTTGGAATAGATTTTAGGAACCGGGAGATGGAAAAAGATGCTTGGTCGGTCCTCTTACTTCCAATTTGGGGCACTGCGCGTACGCCTTGCAATGTACTGTGCAATCCCAATATGAGTGGTTTGTTAAGTAGTACTATTCCTATCAGTTTAATCCCTGTTACGTCCCCTATCAGGGGTTGTGTATGGAATAGATTTTAGGAACCGGGAGATGGAAAAAGATGCTTGGTCGGTCCTCTTACTTCCAATTTGGGGCACTGCGCGTGCGCCGTGTAATGTACTGTGCAATCCCAATATGAGTGGTATGTTAAGTAGTACTATTCCTATCAGTTTAATCCCTGTTATGTCCCCTATCAGGGGACGTGTATGGAATACATTTTAGGAACCGGGAGATGGAAAAAGATGCTTGGTTGGTCCTCCTACTTCCAATTTGGGGCACTGCGCGTGCGCCGTGCAATGTACTGTGCCACCAGATATGAGTGGTGTGTTAAGTCGTACTATTCCTATCAGTTCAATCCCTGTTACGTCCCCTATCAGGGGACGTGTATGGAATAGATTTTAGACAACCGCAAAGAGTTGTCAATAGTTGACACACTCATGACATAAATTTTATTCCTCTATGCGTCAATCTTGGTGTAGTGATGACTGTGCTCGTGCGCACGTTTGGGAGATTGCAGGCGATGGGGTTTTTTCAAAGCCTATGGTCGTGCTGAGGTAGTTCAGTGACAGTTAAGTGACCCAGAAAACAATGATTCTGCAGTGTGGGCCCATTGTTGGCCTAGTAGGCTTTAATGATCACCTTAGATGATCACAAAGAAAATTAATGTTTTTTCTATGCAAAATTATCCAGCCGATCGCTTTTGGTCTGTTCACAATGAAGCAACGACCTTATCATCTGGGGTGTGCCAACATTGCCATTGCCAACACACTCATAAAGGTGGTCGCTTCATTGTGATACGCAAGCCCCTTCACCACAACAAGGTAACGATCACGAAGGGGAATTGACACATGTATGACTTTTTTGTTTGTTTTGTTTTTGCAGCCACAGTGCAGCACCAGAGGCCAGAAAAATTAGGCATGTACACATGCCTGAAAAATTAGGTATTGTTGCAGCCGCTGCCTGATGTTTTCCAGGCAGGCAGAAAGTGCACTAGAACATTTTGGCTTGAACCCTAGTTGGTGGCAGATAAGTTACGCAAGTCATCCGGCATGCAGAGATAAAATACAGCAGCGTGTGGACCATTTTTAGCCCAAGGCAGCTCATCTCATCACCAGGCCTTTGTCAGTCCTTCGGGATCCATGCCTCATTCATCTTAATAAAGGTGAGGTAATCTAGACTTTTTTGACCTAGGTGACTCCTCTTCTCAGTGACAATACCTCCTGCTGCACTGAAGGTCCTTTCTGACAGGACACTTGAAGCGGGGCAGGCCAGAAGTTCTATTGCAAATTGGGATAGCTCAGGCCACAGGTCAAGCCTGCACACCCAGTAGTCAAGGGGTTCATCGCTCCTCAGAGTGTTGATATCTGCAGTTAAGGCGAGGTAGTCTGCTACCTGTCGGTCGAGTCGTTCTCTGAGGGTGGACCCCGAAGGGCTGTGGCGATGCGTAGGACTTAAAAAGCTCTGCATGTCCTCCATCAACATCACGTCGTAAAGCGTCCTGTCCTTGCTGGCGTGGTCGTGGTAGGAGGATTACTTTCACCTCTTTTCCTGTTAGATTCCCGTTGTGCTGTAACATCACCCTTATACGCATACTTTTTAATTTATTTTGGAACTGCTGCATCCTAATTCGGTAACATTTCAGGCACTTTCTGCTTATACCGGGGGTCTAGTAGCGTGGCCACCCAGTACAGGTCGTTCTCCTTCAGCCTTTTTATACGAGGCTCGACAGCATGAAAGGCACGACAGCATGGCACGACAGCATGAAAGACCCCATTTGCACAAGGTTGGATGCCGAGCTACTCATGTCCCGTTCCTCGTCCTCACTGATCTCACTGAAGGTCTGTTCTTCCCCCCAGCCACGTACAACACCACGGGTACCAGATAGGTGACAACGAGCACCCTGGGATGCCTGCTGTGGTTGGTCTTCCTCCTCCTCCTCAAAGCCACATTCCTCCTCTGACTCCTCAGACTCCTCTTCCAGCGTTGCCGCAGGTCAAGCAAGCGATGCTGATACGGCTGTTTCTGGTGGTGATGGTGACCACAACTCTTCCTCTTAACACTCATCTACGGCCTGATCCAGCACTCTTCGCAGGGCACGCTCCAGGAAGAAAACAAATGGGATGATGTCGCTGATGGTGCCTTCAGTGCTACTGACTAGGTTTGTCACCTCCTCAAAAGGACGCATGAGCCTACAGGCATTGCGCATGAGCGTCCAGTAATGTGGCAAAAAAATTCCCAGCTCCGCAGAGGCTATCCTAGCACCCCATACAAATACTCGTTGACTGCTTTTTCTTGTTGGAGCAGGCGGTCGAACATTAGGAGTGTTGAATTCCAACATGTCGGGCTGTCGCAAATCAAGCGCCTCACTGGCATGTTGTTTCGCCGCTGAATATCTGAAAAGTGCGCCATGGCCATGTAGGAACGCCTGAAATGGCCACACACCTTCCCGTCCTGCTTGAGGACGTCCTGTAAGCCTGGGTACTTATGCACAAAGCGTTGTACAATCAGATTCAACACATGTGCCATGCACTGCACATGTGTCAACTTGCCCAAATTCAATGCCACCAACAAATTGCTTCTGTTGTCACACACCACTTTGCCGATCTCCAGTTGGTGCGAAGTCAGCCACTGATCCACCTGTGCGTTCAGAGCAGACAGGAGTGCTGGTCCGGTGTGACTCTCTGCTTTCAGGCAAGTCAACCCCACGACGGCGTGACACTGTCGTATCCGGGATGTGGAATAGCCCCTGGGGACCTGGGGGGATGCAGTTGATGTGGAGCAAGACGCAGCAGCAGAAAAGGACTCAGCCGAGGAGGTTATCGAAGAGGATGGAGTAGGAGGAGTAGATGAGGTGGCAGCAGGCCTGCCTGCAAGTCGTGGCGGTGTCACCAACTCCTCTGCAGAGCCACGCAATACCTGCCCTGACCATGCTTTGCAGACCAGGTATCAGTGGTCAGATGGACCCTTGCCCCAACACTGTGTGCCAGACATGCCATGACTACCTTTTGCACAATCGAGTACAGGTTGGGGATTGCCTTTTGTGCAAAGAAATTTCAGCCGGGTACCTTCAACTGCGGTGTCCCAATAGCTACAAATTTTTTGAAAGCCTCAGACTCCACCAGCTTGTATGGTAAAAGCTGGCAGGCTAAGAGTTCCAACAAGCCAGCTGTCAGACGCCGGGCAAGGGGGTGACTTTGTGACATTGGCTTCTTACGCTCAAACATGTCCTTGACAGACAACTGACTGTGGGCAGATGAGCAGGAACTGCTCAAGGCGAGAGACGGAGTGGCAGATGGTTGAGAGGGGGCAAGGAAGACAGCAGTGGTTGACGTGGCTGAAGATGCTGGACCAGGAGGAGGATGGCGGCTTTGAGTTTGTGTGCTGCATGTACTCATGTGTTGATCCCATAGGCGTTTGTGATTTGAGATCATGTGCCTTCGCACAGCAGTTGTACCTAGGTGGGTGTTGGACTTCCCACGACTCAGTTTCTTTTGGCACAGGTTGCAAATGGCATCGCTATTGTCAGAGGCAGACACACAAAAAAAATGCCACACTGCTGAGCTCTGCAATGACGGCATTCTGGTGGTGGCAACAGCATGCGTTGATTGGCGTGCTGTCTGGCTGACCCTCGGTGCTGATGCATACTGTCTGACTGTGCCACTAGCTCCTTGCGACGACCTCCCCCTGCTTCCAACTCGTCTCCTCCTCCCCTCTGTCTCCCCATCTGAACTTTCCCCCTGTTCTTCTTCTCTTCAAGCGGGCACACACGTGACATCCACGGACACATCGTCATCATCAACCGCTTCACTTGTATCTGACAACTCAGCAAACAATATCATCATCATCACACCGTACGTCCATATGTGTAATGCTGCCTGACTGAGACATATCCCTGTTATCTACATCCTCTGGCAATAATGGTTGCGCATCACTCATTTCTTCCAACTGATGTGTAAATAACTCCTCTGACAGATCAAGTGAAGCAGCTGTGGTGCTAGTGTTGGTGGTGGCGGCAGGCGGGCGAGTGGTAACTTGAGAGGTGCCCGAAGCTGAGCTGGAGGAGGATGGTGCGTCAAGGTTCCGAGCGGAAGCTGTAGAAGATTGGGTGTCCTGTGTTAGCCAGTCAACTATGTCCTCTGAACTTTTCGAGTTCAGGGTACGTGGCCTCTGAACACTGGGCATTATTCTAGGGCCAAAGGGAATCACAGCACCATGACCACGACGGCCTGCCTCTGCCTGTCATTTTTTTTAGATTAGTTTAGTTGTACTATGCGTGTAAGCTACTGTGACACCAGATATGAGAGGCACTGTGCACTGGCAGAAGTTGGCAGAGTAGACGCTGTAGGCCTGACACACACGCTTGCAGACAACTAACTGCTATTCAATCTATTACAGTCAAAATTGTTGTTTTTTTAAAAAAAATTAATTTACTGTGACACCAGATAGGAGTTGCGCTGGTGACACTATGCACTTGCAAGGCCTGAAACACACACGCGTGCAGGCAACTGACTGCTATTATTTTACATTCAAAATAGTTGTTTTTTTTAAATATAATCTACTGTGACACCAGATAGGAGTTGCGCTGGTGACACTATGCACTTGCAGGGCCTGAAACACACACGCGTGCAGGCAACTGACTGCTATTATTTTACAGTCAAAATATTTTATTTATTTTTTTATGTAATCTACTGTGACACCAGATAGGAGTTGCGCTGGTGACACTGTGCACTTGCAGGGCCTGAAACACACACGCGTGCAGGCAACTGACTGACTGTACTAGCCCTAAAAATGGCTTTTTGGGGTGCTGTCAGGACGCTGTCCTCACAGCAGAGATCAGATGAGTCTTTCAGGACTGGAGTGGACACTGAATACACTAGCCTAGCTATCGATTTCCCTATTAAATCAGCAGCAGCTACATTGTCCCTCCTCTCACTAAGACTGCAGCTTCCAAATGAATCTAAAATGGATGCTCTCCAGGAGGTGGGAGGGTCTGGGAGGGAGGGTATGCTGTTGATTGGCTGGAATGTGTCTGCTGACTGTGAGGTACAGGGTCAACGTTTACTCAATGATGCCGAATAGGGGGCAGACCGAACATCGCATATGTTCGCCCGCCGCGGCGAACGCGAACAAGCGATGTTCGCCGGGAACTGTTCGCCGGCGAATAATTCGGGACATCTCTAGTCCGGACCTGAGAGTGGGTGATTCTGTGTGGTTGTCTACAAGAAACATTAAACTTAAGGTACCTTCTTGGAAGTTGGGCCCAAGATTTATTGGTCCATATAAGATCACTGCCATTGTTAACCCTGTATCCTTCCGTCTTGAACTTCCTAAGACATTGAAAATCCATAACGTATTTCATAAATAGTTGCTAAAGAAATGTGTTGAACCTGTTGAGCCGTCCTCCTTGCCTCCCGCTCCTGTCATGGTGGACGGTAATTTAGAATTTCAGATCAGCAGGATTGTGGACTCCCGAGTTCTCCGGAGATCCCTCCAGTATCTCGTTCATTGGCGAGGGTACGGACCAGAGGAGAGGATGTGGGTTCCAGCGACCGATGTTAATGCTAGTTGTCTGGTGAGAGCATTCCACAGAGCTCATCCTGATAAGGTCGGTCCTGGGTGCCCGGAGGTCACCCGTAGAAAGGGGGGGGGGGGGGGGTACTGTCACATCTGTGACAGGTCCCAGAAGGTCTGAAAGATTATCTATGCATTAGTGATCTGACAGCCTCTTTTAGTTTCACTTTGTCTGTGTGTTGCTGGTATGTCCACACCTCCTGTTCAGGTGTGGATCATGTGACCTCTACCACACCCCATTTAGTCTGACTTTTCCCATCACTCCTTGCTTGGGATAGCGTCATTTGGTCTTGGAAGAGCTGGAGTGTGGTTCATGTTGAAGTCCTGTTCATCCTTTATCCTCTGAAGTTAAGTGTTCCAATTGTCGTGTTTTGTATTCCCCCCCCGGTTGTTTACTAGGCCTCAGTGAGATGCTAGGTCCTTCACCAGGAAAGGAACAAATGGTCTCTGCCCTGTCATTATCTTTAGGGCATCTGAGGGTTACCAGGGTTTTCTAGGTTCCCGTGTATGGGTATCTCTACCATGGAGAGGTGCCCATACGGATAGGAGTTAGGGCCAGGAGCAGGGTTTTATAGGTGGTGACCCTTTTCCTTCCCTAGCGATGAGGCCTAGTGTCTTTCCCCTTCCTTCTTGATTGTCTTTTGGTGTTCTCCCCTACTACATCCGTGACATCTATGCAGAGCTGGGGTTTATTCACGGCAAAAATTGTAAAATGTCACCCAAGAATGTAACAGAAAAATTAGTGAAATTTATTAACCTGTCAACTAGGTAGAGCAGGGGCATATCACAGCCCAAAATTTGTGAATTTCACCCGAAAATGTAACAGAAAAATTAGTGAAATTACATAAAATAAAATGCGTACAAATAAAAAAATAATAATCTTGATGTATGGTGGAGGTCCATATGGAGTAGGAGGTTGAGGAGGCGGTGGACGTAGCAGTGTAGGTTGAAGCGGCGGTGGAGGAGGACGCGGTAGCTAACACTGGTTTTTGTTTTTAATATTATTATTTTATTTTTTATTAGGGTACACCCCAAAAGAGTGGGAAATATCAAAAAAACAAGAATGAGCAATTGCGCTGTAGTATAACAATGGCTGGGTAAGGCCTGTATGCATGTCTATTCTGCACAAGGTATGGACAAGTCCTGTGTGATCCATGCCTGGTTCATTTTAATGAATGTGAGCTTGTCCACATTGGCTGTGGACAGGCGGCTGCGCTTGTCTGTGATAACGCCCCCTGCCATGCTAAACACACGTTCAGATAATACACTGGCTACAGGGCAGGTCAGCACCTCCAAGGCGTAAAGGGCAAGCTCAGGCCATGTGCCCCATTTGGAGACCCAGAAGTTGAAGTGTGCAGACCCGTCATTCAGTACGTGTAGGCGTGTGCACAAATGATGCTCCACCATGTTGCTGAAATGCTGCCTCCTGCTAAGACGTTCCATATCAGCTGGTGGTGCTTGTTGTTGTTGCGTGCTGACAAAGCTTTTCCACATTTCGGCCATGCTAACCCTGACTTCTGAGGTGCTGCCACAGCTGCTTTGGCGACCTTTTCCTTCTCCACTGCCTTCGACTTGTGCTTCCACTGTGTCCCCGCTGTCAGGTGGTAATGCCACCAGCAGCGCGTCTACCAGCGTGCACTTGTACTCGCGCATCTTACGATCACGCTCCAGTGACCGAATTAACCACTTGCCGCCGCGCTAACGGCGAAAGGCGTCATTGGGCGGCTCTCCCAGGTCGCACTAACGCCGATTGGCGTCATCTCGCGTGAGCCGAGATTTCCTGTGAACGCGCGCACACAGGCGCGCACGCTCACAGGAACGGAAGGTAACAGAGTGGATCTCCAGCCTGCCAGCGGCGATCGTTCGCTGGCAGGCTGGAGATGTGATTTTTTTAACCCTAACAGGTATATTAGACGCTGTTTTGATAACAGCGTCTAACATACCTGCCACCTGGTCCTCTGGTGGTCCCCTTTGTTTGGATCGACCACCAGAGGACACAGGTAGCTCAGTAATATGTTGCACCAAGCACCACTACACTACACCCCCCCCCCCTGTCACTTATTAACCCCTTATTCACCCTTGATCACCCCATATAGACTCCCTGATCACCCCCCTGTCATTGATTACCCCCCTGTCATTGATCGCCCCCCTGTAAAGCTCCATTCAGATGTCCGCATGATATTTACGGATCCACTGATAGATGGATCGGATCCGCAAAACGCATACGGACGTCTGAATGGAGCCTTACAGGGGCGTGATCAATAACTGTGGTGATCACCCCATATAGACTCCCTGATCACCCCCCTGTCATTGATTACCCCCCTGTCATTGATCACCCCCCTGTAAAGCTCCATTCAGATGTCTACATGATTTTTACGGATCCACTGATAGATGGATCGGATCCGCAAAACGCATACGGACGTCTGAATGGAGCCTTACAGGGGCGTGATCAATGACTGTGGTGATCACCCCATATAGACTCCCTGATCACCCCCCTGTCATTGATTACCCCCCTGTCATTGATCACCCCCCTGTAAAGCTCCATTCAGATGTCCGCATGATTTTTACGGATCCACTGATAGATGGATCGGATCCGCAAAACACATACAGGCGTCTCCCTGGAGCCTTCCAGGGAAGGTGATCACCCCATATAGACTCCCTGATCACCCCCCTGTCATTGATCACCCCCCCTGTCAGGCTGCATTCAGATGTCCGTATGATTTTTACGGATCCACGGATACATGGATCGGATCCGCAAAACACATACGGACATCTGAATGGAGCCTTATAGGGGGGTGATCAATGACAGGGGGGTGATCACCCCATATAGACTCTCTGATCACCCCCCTGTCATTGATCACCCCCCTGTCATTGATCACCCCTCTGTAAGGCTCCATTCAGACATTTTTTTGGCCCAAGTTAGCGGAAATTATAATTTTTTTCTTACAAAGTCTCATATTCCACTAACTTGTGTCAAAAAATAAAATCTCACATGAACTCACCATACCCCTCACGGAATCCAAATGCGTAAACATTTTTAGACATTTATATTCCAGACTTCTTCTCACGCTTTAGGGCCCCTAGAATGCCAGGGCAGTATAAATACCCCACATGTGACCCCATTTCGGAAAGAAGACAACCCAAGGTATTCGCTGAGGGGCATATTGAGTCCATGAAAGATTGAAATTTTTGTCCCAAGTTAGCGGAAAGGGAGACTTTGTGAGAAAAAATAAATAAAATCAATTTCCGCTAACTTGTGCCAAAAAAATAAAATTCTATGAACTCGTCATGCCCCTCATTGAATACCTTGGGGTGTCTTATTTCCAAAATGGGGTCACATGTGGGGTATTTATACTGCCCTGGCATTTTAGGGGCCCTAGAGCGTTAGAAGAAGTCTGGGATCCAAATGTCTAAAAATGCCCTCATAAAAGGAATGTGGGCCCCTTTGCGCATCTAGGCTGCAAAAAAAGTGTCACACATCTGGTATCGCCGTATTCAGGAGAAGTTGGGCAATGTGTTTTGGGGTGTCATTTTACATATACCCATGCTGGGTGAGAGAAATATCTTGGCAAAAGACAACTTTTCCCATTTTTTTATACAAAGTTGGCATTTGACCAAGATATTTATCTCACCCAGCATGGGTATATGTAAAATGACACCCCAAAACACATTCCCCAGCTTCTCCTGAATACGGCGATACCACATGTGTGGCACTTTTTTGCAGCCTAGGTGGGCAAAGGGGCCCACATTCCAAAGAGCACCTTTTGGATTTCACAGGTCATTTACCTACTTACCACACATTAGGGCCCATGGAAAATGCCAGGGCAGTATAACTACCCCACAAGTGACCCCATTTTGGAAAGAAGACACCCCAAGGTATTCCGTGAGGGGCATGGCGAGTTCCTAGAATTTTATATTTTTTGTCACAAGTTAGCGGAAAATGATGATTTTTTAATATTTTTTTTTTTCCCTTACAAAGTCTCATATTCCACTAACTTGTGACAAAAAATAAAAACTTCCATGAACTCACTATGCCCATCACGAAATACCTGGGGGTGTCTTCTTTCCAAAATGGGGTCACTTGTGGGGTAGTTATACTTCCCTGGCATTCTAGGGGCCCAAATGTGTGGTAAGAAGTTTGAAATCAAAATGTGTAAAAAATGACCGGTGAAATCCAAAAGGTGCTCTTTGGAATATGGGCCCCTTTGCCCACCTAGGCTGCAAAAAAGTGTCACACATGTGGTATCTCCGTACTCAGGAGAAGTTGGGGAATGTGTTTTGGGGTGTCATTTTACATATACCCATGCTGGGTGAGAGAAATATCTTGGCAAAAGACAACTTTTCCCATTTTTTTTTACAAAGTTGGCATTTGACCAAGATATTTATCTCACCCAGCATGGGTATATGTAAAATGACACCGCAAAACACATTCCCCAACTTCTCCTGAGTACGGTGATACCACATGTGTGGCACTTTTTTGCAGCCTAGGTGGGCAAAGGGGCCCACATTCCAAAGAGCACCTTTCGGATTTCACCGGTCATTTTTTACACATTTTGATTTCAAACTACTTACCACACATTTGGGCCCCTAGAATGCCAGGGCAGTATAACTACCCCACAAGTGACCCCATTTTGGAAAGAAGACACCCCAAGGTATTCGCTGATGGGCATAGTGAGTTCATAGAAGTTTTTATTTTTTGTCACAAGTTAGTGGAATATGAGACTTTGTAAGAAAAAAAAATCAAAAAAAAAATCATAATTTTCCACTAACTTGTGACAAAAAATAAAAAGTTCTATGAACTCACTATGCCCATCAGCGAATACCTTAGGGTGTCTACTTTCCGAAATGGGGTCATTTGTGGGGTGTTTGTACTGTCTGGGCATTGTAGAACCTCAGGAAACATGACAGGTGCCCAGAAAGTCAGAGCTGCTTCAAAAAGCGGAAATTCACATTTTTGTACCATAGTTTGTAAACGCTATAACTTTTACCCAAACCATTTTTTTTTACCCAAACATTTTTTTTTTATCAAAGACATGTAGAACAATAAATTTAGAGCAAAATTTATATATGGATGTCGTTTTTTTTGCAAAATTTTACAACTGAAAGTGAAAAATGTCATTTTTTTGCAAAAAATCGTTAAATTTCGATTAATAACAAAAAATGTTAAAATGTCAGCAGCAATGAAATACCACCAAATGAAAGCTCTATTAGTGAGAAGAAAAGGAGGTAAAATTAATTTGGGTGGTAAGTTGCATGACCGAGCAATAAACCGCTAAAGTTGTGGAGTGCAGATTTGTAAAAAAGGGCCTGGTCTTTAGGGGGGTATAAACCTGTGGTCCTTAAGTGGTTAAGGATGGTACGTTGTCCTTGTAGCGGGGATCCAGCAGCGTGGCCACCCAGTAATCAGCACAAGTTAGAATGTGGGCAACTCGACGGTCGTTGCGGAGACACTGCAGCATGTAATCGCTCATGTGTGCTAGGCTGCCCAGAGGCAATGACAAGCTGTCCTCTGTGGGAGGTGTATGGTCTGTGTCCTCTGTATCCCCCCAGCCATGCACCAGTGATGGCCATGAGTCTGGGTGTCACCCTGCTATGAAGACGGTTCCTCCTCCTCCACCTCCTCCTCATCCATCTCCTCCTCCTCATCCTTCACCTCATCATCCTCCAGAACTGTGCCCTGGCTGGACAATTGTGTACCTGGCGTCTGTGGGTGCAGGAACCCACCCTCAGAGCCACTTGTGAATGACTGGCCAGAAACCCTATGAATTGATCCCTCTTCCTCCTCCTCCTCCTGTGCCACATCCTCTTCTATCATCGCCAGAAGCGTTTTTTCAAGGAGGCATAGAAGTGGGATAGTAACGCTGAGAACGGCGTTATCACCACTGGCCATGTTGCTGGAGTACTCAAAACAGTGCAACAAGGAACACAGGTCTCACATGGAGGTTCAGTCATTGGTGGTGAAGTGGTGCCCGTCCGCAGAGCGACTCACCCGTGCGTGCTGCAGCTGAAACTCCACTATTGCCTGCTGCTGCTCACACAGTCTGGCCAGCATGTGCAAGGTGGAGTTCCACCTTGTGGGCATGTCGCATATGAGGAGGTGAGCGGGAAGGCTGAAGTTACGCTGCAGCGCTGATAGGCGAGCAGCATCAGGGTGAGAACTCCGAAAGCGCTCACAGACGGCCCGCACTTTCTGTAGCAGCTCTGACATATCAGGGTAATTTTTAAGGAACTTCTGCACCACCAAATTCAGCACATGCGCCAAGCAAGGGATGGGCATCAAACCGGCTAGTCCCATAGCTGCTACGAGATTTCGCCTATTATCGCACACCACCAGGCCGGGCTTGAGGCTCACTGGCACCAACCACTCATCGGTCTGTTGTTCCATGCCCGTCCACAGCTCCTGCGCGATGTGGGGTTTGTCCCCCAAACAGATACGTTTTAAAACTGCCTGCTGTCATTTACCCCTGGCTGTGCTGAAATTGTTGGTGAAGGTGTTACGCTGACCGGATGAGGAGGCGGTAGAGGATGAGGAAGCGGAGTAGGAGGAGGAAGCAACAGGAGGCAAACTGAAGCGCCCTGCAATCCTCGGTGGTGGAAGGACATGCGCAAAACTGCTAACCGCCTCAGGCCCAGCCGCCACTGCATTTACCCAGTGTGCTGTTAGGGAAATATAACGTCCCTGACCGTGCTTACTGGTCCACGTATCCGTAGCTAGGTGGACCTTGCCACAGATGGCGTTGTGCAGAGCAGAACTGATTTTTCCCCCCACTTGGTTGTGCAGGGAAGGGATGGCTTGCCTGGAAAAGTAGTGGCGGCTGGGCACGACAAACTGTGGGACAGCCACCGCCATATAAGGCTTTTTAAAACTCTCCATCTCCACCAGTTGGAATGACAGCATTTCAAAGGCCAGTAATTTATAAATGCTGGCATTCACGGCCAGGGATCGATCGCGGGTGGTTAGGGTGGTATTTCCTCCTCCGCTCCAGTGTTTGGGAGACGGAGAGCTGAACGCTTCCGTGGGACATTGTGGAGATGCTTGGTGACCCAGGTGGTGGTGTTGTTGGCAGATCCACTGTCACTCCAGAGGTGGATGAAGAAGCCGAGATTGCAGCAGAAGAGGAAGCGGGAGGAGCCAGAGACCTTTCTTGGTTTTTGAGGTGTCTACTCCACTGCAGCTTGTGCTTTGCACTTAGATGCCTGGTCATGCAGGTTGTGCTCTGATTAAGAACGTTTATGCCTCGCTTCAGGTTCTGATTGCACAGCGTGCAAATCACTCGTATCTTCTCGTCAGCACATTGACTGAAGAACTTCCACGCCAGGGAACTCCTTGGAGCTGGCTTTGGTTAGCTCAGTCCATTGCTGTTTTGGGCAGTAGCAGGCGTACTGTCTAGGGGACGGCTGCTCCGCTTTTGCACCCTGCTCCCTCTTCTGCAGTGTTGGTGGCTCTGTGCGACCACCAACTCTTCCTCTGAACTACACAGTACACTCGCATTACTTTGATTCCATGTGGGGTCGAGGACGTCATTGTCCTCCACATTATCTTCCACCCTGTCTTTACCCCTGCCCTTCTTGTCGGTCTGCACACTGCAGAAAGCCACAGCAGTTGGCACCTGTGTTTTGTCATCATCCGAGATGTGCTGCGATGGTCCTCCCATGTACTCATCTTGAAACATAAGTGGTTGGGCATTGGTGCATTGGTCTCTTCAACTTCTGGGGCAGTGCTATGTGGATGGCCCTGGGAAACCCTGCTAGCAAAGTCATCAAAAAGCAGAAGAGACTGCTGCATGAGTTGAGGCTCAGACTGCTTGGCTAATTTGCAAGGGGGTGAGGTGAAAGACTGAGTGACATCGGCTGCAGGTGCTAACACTGATCTTTCAGCAGGAGACTGGGTGGGAGACAATGTGAAGGAACTGGAGGCACTGTCAGCAACAAATACCGCTGAAGGTTCTGTCGCCTACTCTCACCTGAGGAATTTGTTTCACTTGCGCGTGTAGCTTGCACAGATCGACCACGTCCTCTCCCTGCAACAGGAGCTACACCAGCAGCACCACGACCGGGGCCACGTCCCTTATTCGAATATAACAGCAGTATCTAACGCATGTATTTCAGACTGACAGATGCAGCAAAGGCTGCAAATTTAGTATTTGGCCCAAATTGGGTGTTTTTTTAAATAACAGAAATAACAGCAGTATCTAACGCGTGTATTTCACACGGACAGATGCAGCAAGGGCTGTAAAATGTAGTATTTTGCCCAAAAAGGGTGTTTTTAAAACCCAGAAAATTATTGCAGTATTTCAAGCTTGTATTTAACAATGACAGATGCAGCAAACGCCATAAAATTAGGATTTTGCCCAAAATGGGTGTTTTTTAATAACAGAATATGACAGCAGTATCTAACGCTTGTATTTCACACTGACAGATGAAGCAAGGGCTGTAAAATTTAGTATTTTTCCAAAAAAGGGTGTTTTTTAAAACCCAGAAAATTATTGCAGTATTTCAAGCTTAAATTTCACACTGACAAATGCAGCAAACGCCGCAAAATTAGGATTTGTATTTAACAATGAGAAATGCTGCAAAGTCCACAAATGTAGGGCCTTGCCAAAAATGGGTGATTTTTTTTAAACCCAGAATATAATTGCAGTATGTCAAGCTTCTATTTGACTGTCACAAATGCACATATGCTGTGCTGGTGCACAGAACTTGCATAAAATGGCCGCCGGGATAAAAGTTATTTTTTTGTGTCACTGGGCTCAGGGCAGGGTAAAAAGATTGTGCACTGCACCCACAAAACAAAATCTAGGTAGATCGCTGTGTTAACAAGCACTTCAGATTAAAGATTCTTTCCTATTCTCTCCCTCACAGCAGCAGCATCCTATCCCTACACTCATCAGAGCAGGGTGACATGCAGCGCTACGTGACTCCAGCTTATATAGAGGCTGGGTCACATGCTGCACTGGCCAATTACAGCCATGCCATTAGTAGGCATGGCTGTGATGACTTCTAAGGGCACACAAGTTAAACGCTTGTTGATTTGCTGCTCTGCAGCCTTTCAAAAAGCGCCATTAACTCGCCGAACACCGCACCCGAACTTTTACAGAAAAGTTCGGGTCCGGGGTCCAAAAGTCCTAAAGTTCGGTACGAACCCGAACATTACAGTTTGGGTTCGCTCAACCCTATATTTATACATAGTAATTAAATCTTCCCTGTCGTCTTTTTTCTAGTGAATAACCCTAATTTTAATAATCTTTCAGGGTACTGTAGTTCCCTCATTCCAGTTATTACTTTAGTTGCCCTCTTCTGAACCCTCTCCAGCTCTGCTATGTCTGCCTTGTTCATAGGAGACCAGAACTGTACACAGTACTCGATGTGTGGTCTGATCAGTGATTTGTAAAGTGGTAGGACTTTGTTCTCATCACGGCCATCTATGCCCCTTTTGATGCAACCCATTATCTTATTTGCCTTGGCAGCAGCTGCCTAGGTCCTTTTCCATGTCAGTGTTACCCGGTGTTTTACCATTTTGTATGTACGGATGCATTATTCCTAACGATGTGCATAACCTTATATTTGTCAGTGTTAAACCTCATCTGCCACTTCTCTGCCCAAGCCTATAAACTATCCAGATCTATCTGTAGCAGTATACTGTCCTCTTCCGTGTCAGTTACTTTACACAGTTTAGTGTCATCTGCAAAAATTGATTTTTACTGCGCAAGCCTTCTACAAGAGGATAGGGCCCAGTACTGACCCCTGAGGTACTCTACTAGTGACAGTGACCTAATCTGAGTAAGAACAACAATCTCATACTCAATACCAAGAAAGCAAAGGAGCTAATTCTGGATTTTAGGAAGAAGAAACGAAATGGACACCATCCCATTAGCATTAATGGTGGAAACGTGGAGATAGTTCAAAGTTTCAGATTCTTGGGAGTTCATATTAGTCAGGACCTGTCATGGATAAAAAACACAACAGAAATTACCAAAAAAAGGCCTTCAGAGGCTTTATTTTCTGAGGAGTCTGAAGAAAGCACAACTCCCAAAACAGCTGCTAGTCAATTTTTACAGGTGCATCATAGAATCTGTTATCATATACTGCCTTACAGTGTGGTACTCCGGCTGCTCTTCTGAGGACAAAAAGACCCTCAAGCGCATCATCAGAATGGCTGGCAGAATCACTGGTACTCAGTTACCATCACTGGATGACATCTTCACTGCTCGCTGCAGCAACAGGGCAAAGATTATCTGCGGGGATCCAACTCACCCCGGCCACAGCCTTTTCGTTCCCCTACCCTCTGGTAGGCGTCTTAGAGCCCTTCATGCCCGCACCACTAGGCTGAAGAACAGCTTTTACCCCAAAACAATCAGTCTCCTAAATGCTCAGAGACTATTGCCCCTTCCTAGGATAGAAACTACCACAGACTGAAAGTGACTGCTGCATTCATGAACCCATGATGATCTCTTGTCTGCAGTGGTGTCTGATCAGTGTGTATATACTATATACTCATAAGCACTTCCTACTTTGCTCTTGCTATATTTATATATGCTGTGAACTGTGAATAGTAATGCTTTCTAGTGCAATGTTTTGTTTTGTTTTTCCAGTGTAATGCTTTAGTTTAAATGTCAGTTCTTGTTCCTCTGTCCATGGCATGTAGGATTGCTCCAAACAACATTTCATTGTATTGTACATTGTATTACATTGTATGGTACAGTGACAATAAAGGCATCTTATCTTATCTTATCTACCATTAATAACCACCCTCTGTTTTCTATCATTGAGCCAGTTACTTACCCACATACAGACATTTTCTCCCAGTCCTAGCATTCTCTTTTTATATACTAACCTTGTATGCGGTACAGTGTCAAATGCTTTGGAGAAGTCCTGATATACGACATCCATTGATTCGCCGCTGTCAAATCTAGAACTTACCTCCTTATAGAAACTGATTAAATTAGTTTGACATGACCGATCCCTCATGAAGCCATGCTGATATGGCTTTATTTGTTTATTTTTATTGAGTTGCTCCAAGATAGCATCTCTTAGAAAACCTTCAAACAGTTTACCCACGACGGATGTTAAACTTACCGGCCTATAGTTTCCGGGCTCTGTTTTTGGACCCTTTTTGAATATTGGCACCACATTTGCTATGCGCCAATCCTTTGGAACACTCCCTGTCAGTATAGAGTCCTTAAATATCAGAAATAAGGGTCTGGCTATGACATTACTTAATTCTCTTAGGAAACTGGGATGTATGCCATCTGGTTCTGGCGATTTGTCTATTTTATCTTTTTAAGATGCCGCTGTACTTCTTCCTGGGTCAGACAGGACACTTTTAATGGGGAATTTACTTTTACAGTCTGCATTTCATCTGACAGTTTATTTTCTTCAGTGAATACAGTGGAGAAAAAAATATTTAATAGCTTTGCTTTCTTCTCATCGCTCTCTGCAACTCCCTCCTCATCACTCTGTAAAGGGCCGACACTTTCATGTTTATACTTTTTACCATTTATATAATTGAAGAACATTTTAGGGTTAGTTTTGCTCTCTTTGGCAATTAATCTCTCAGTCTCTAGTTTAGCAGCTTATATTTGTTTTTTACATATTCTATTTTTTTCATTATAGTTTTTCAGTGCTTCCTCACTTACCTCCTGTTTTAGTGATTTAAATGCTTTCTCTTTGTCATTTATTGCTTTCTTTACAGTTCTATTTATCCACATTGGTTTATTCTTGTTCCTTAACCTTTTATTCCCATAAGGTATGTACCTCTCACAATTCGAGTTTATGATGCTTTAAAAAAATATCCCATTTTGTGGCTGTATTTTTATTTTTGAGGACTTTGTCCTAGTTAGTTAGGCCTATGGCCTATCTTAGTTGGCTAAATTGAGCTTTTTTGAAGTTTGGTATTTTTGTTCCTCCCTGAAGAAACGCTCTTTTGAATGATAATTGGAAGGTTA
This sequence comes from Bufo bufo, assembly GCF_905171765.1. Taxonomy (NCBI): domain Eukaryota; kingdom Metazoa; phylum Chordata; class Amphibia; order Anura; family Bufonidae; genus Bufo; species Bufo bufo. The sequence goes on from NC_053395.1 coordinate 81,878,547, forward strand.
TTACATAGAAACATAGAAACATAGAATGTGTCGGCAGATAAGAACCATTTGGCCCATCTAGTCTGCCCAATATATCTGAATCCTATGAATAGTCCCTGGCCCTATCTTATATGAAGGATAGCCTTATGCCTATCCCATGCATGCTTAAACCCCTTCACTGTATTTGCAGCTACCACTTCTGCAGGAAGGCTATTCCATGCATCCACTACTCTCTCAGTAAAGTAATACTTCCTTATATTACTTTTAAACCTTTGCCCCTCTAATTTAAAACTGTGTCCTCTTGTGGTAGTTTTTCTTCTTTTAAATATGCTCTCCTCCTTTACCGAGTTGATTCCCTTTATGTATTTAAAAGTTTCTATCATATCCCCTCTGTCTCTTCACTATTTCCCAGGTGTCCCCAACCTGCACATCTGTTGTTCTGTCAGGTCTATTGGTTAATACTAAGTCTAGTATGGCCGTCCCTCTAGTCGGGTCCTGAACCTGTTGGGAAAGGTAATTGTCTTTGGTTATTGCCAAGAACTTGTTTCCTTTATGAAATGTACAGGTTTCAGTTTCCCAGTCTATATCTGGGTAGTTGAAGTCCCCCATAATAACAACCTCATTATGATTTGCCACCTCGTCTATCTCATTTAGTAGTATATTTTCTGTGGACTCTGGTATATTAGGTGGTTTATAATAGACTCCTATTAGTAATTTATTATTGTTTTTGCCTCCATGTATTTCTACCCACAGTGACTCCACATGTTCATGTCCCTCAATTATATCTTCTCGGACTGTGGGCTTTAGACAAGACTTTACATAAAAGCAGACCCCTCCCTCTCTCCGGTTTTGACCATCCTTTTTAACAGACTGTAACCCTGTATATTAACTTCTCGGTCATAACTATCATCCAGCCATGTCTCAGTTATTCCCACTATGTCATAGTCCTCCTTACACATCACTAATTACAGTTCCCCAGTTTTTTTAGTCAGGCTTCTGGCATTAGTATACATATATGTAAGAGGTTTATGTATATTTTTTACCCTACATCTTTCCTTCTGAACTGTTCTAGTCCCTCTTTCCATTCCTCCCCCAGTTCCATTACCTTGCGCCAGTTCTCTATCTGCACTTCTATCTTCCCCTCCTATAACGTAATTACTCTCCCCCGAGTCCCTAGTTTAAAATCTCCCCCAACACAGCTGCCCCTTCCCCATTGAGGTACAGCTCATCCCTACAATAGAGCCTGTAGCTGAGAGAGAAGTCGGCACAGTTCTCCAGGAACCCAAACCCCCTCCTTCCTACACCATTTCTTGAGCCACTTGTTAACCTCCCTAATCTCCTGCTGCCTTTCTTGTGTGTCTCGTGGTACAGGCAGTATTTCGGAAAATACTACATTTAAGGTGCTTGCCCTAAGCTTTTGACCTAAATCCCTAAAATAATTTTTAAGGATGTTCCACCTACCTCTAACTTTGTCATTAGTTCCATTATGGACCATGACCGCTAGATCTTCTCCAGCCCCTCCTAGTTATCTGTTAATGTTCGAGCGCTAGGAAGATAACACACCACTCGCCCTATCTGTACCCCTAATAATTGAGTCTACCACTACCAGCACCTGTCGGGCCTGCCCTGCTCTCCTGGTCACCTGCTTACTGGAGCCGACATTCCCCTGACTTGCAGAGGAAGTGCTCGGCTGCAGCAGTGCTCTCTCTGAACTGACATCCTCCTCATCTGCCAACCTTGCAAACTTGTTGGGGTGTGTCAGAATAGGGCTAGCCTCTCTTCCCTCTACCCCTCTTTCTAACTGTTATCCAGCTAGCTACCTCACTTTCCTCAGCTTCCTTGCTACCACCCTCCCCCACATCTACCCAAAAGAGTGCTTGCTCAGTGAGCAGCAAACTCTTTTCAAAATTGTCAACGCCTCTCAGTGTTGAAACTCACCCGTTTAGATACTCAATGTGCGATTCCAAATGGGCAATTTGCTCACATTTTGAACAAAGATATGCACCCTCAAACGGCTGTTTCAGGACTGCATACATTAGACAAGATGTGCACTGGACTGCGCTGTCAATAATGGAACACATACTAAATAGGGATTACACAATAATAATAATAAGAGAAAAATACAATATAATGCAGTGATAAGAAACTGATTTACTGCAGTCCCCTCCTAAAGTCCCTGAATCTGAAGTCACTTAATCTAAAGTCACACACTTAATACAAACACACAATTAAAAATCAAACAGGCAAATGCTTACAAACTCGTGTTGTTTGGCTGTTGTATAAGTGGAGCTCTCAAACCAGTCTGCTTTTTTTCTCTGGATTCAAAGGACTGAGCTGCCCTCAAGATTGGCTATTTAACTTCTCCTAATTAGACAGCCACACCCTAATTACTCACCTTTGCAAGACCCTTTGCAAGACCAAACTTGTGGTGTTTGGCTGTTGTATAAGTGCAGTTCTCAAACCAGTCTGCTTTTATTTCTCTGGATTCAAAGGGAATACATTTTACTGGTGGGCCCTAGGCACCTCAGTCCAACACTGGGGGCAAACATTATTATCAATTTCTCATGCTGGAACATAAACAGGGACTAAAGACAAATGCTGCTGTGACATCACTACAATAACACTGCATAAGAATGAATAAAAACTACAGTGTGATTGTATCTCAATAGGAAACAAGCAAGAAATAAAGAAAAGCATTATTGTGACTGTCACGCTTCGGTTTGGGAGGGAAACACCACACCGAGCATAGGAAGGAAGGGGGGAACAGGGAATGAGGCCTGAGAACTAGGGAAGGAAAATAGACACCTCCTAGTGAAAACCCTAACCCAAATCCTGACTGACTACCAGTATGAACAGACCCCAAAGGTAGGTGAGTTCATACACACGAATACCTAGAGTCCTATAAAGCCCTATAGGACCCTGGTACTAATGGCAGAATGGCAGGGACAAGACTACCTGTTCCTCCAAAAGGAAGGACGACCAGGAGTCTCTTTCAGGCCTAATACGAACAATAGGGAAAAGCAACACACAGAACCTAAACAAAATACAAAAGGGAAAGAAAAGACTTAACTTCAAAGGAGCAATGGAAGCACCAGGAACTCAGACGAGATCCAACCACAATTTATAAAAAGGTCCAAACAGAAGCTATAAACCGCACAGCATTGTGGAAGAAGCAACTATAAATAGAGAAGGTTAAATGACCCTAATAGCCACACCTGGGGAAAGATACAACACAGACGTCATTTGATCCAAACTGAAAACGTGTCTGTCAGATCAAACCACGTGTTGCCAGTCTCGCGATCTCCTGTCACCCATCGCGGGAACATCCATGACAGTGACAATATCACAGTGGAGCGAGCCTATAAATAAAGACAACACATCTTGAAATCATCACAATAAATCATAGCCCCAAAATAAAGACAAAACACTACTGTAACAACACTATTGAGACATCATCAGAAAAAACATAACCAAGGATGAAAAACACCATTACATGATCTCAATTAACACACACTCTAGAAATAAAAGACACTATTGTGACTTGACCAGAAAAAAAACACTATGAATTTTTTTATAGTGGACCATGTCCAATAAATAAAGACAAAGGGGAAGATTTATCAAGATCATCACTTTCTGAGCAGGTCTTACAATCACTTGCATTGCCAGAGGAACACACCTAATTTATGATGAGGTGCATGCCTCATCATAAATTAGGCCTATCCTCCAGCAGTCTGTGCGCCTAAACAGAAATCTATGACAGCTTAGAGCTGCTATAGATTTCTGGCTTCATTTGCTCATAAATGAAGATTAATTTGTTGGGTCAGCTGACCATGCCCCATGCCCTTGACATGTCCCCTTTAAGGAAAGTGCCAAGGACAGAGCAAAACTGATGGATGTGGTACTTTTAAAAAAAAAAAAGGTACAGTTAAATTGTCACACCTGCGACTTTTTAACACTGCTTTTCAGGCGCAAGGAGGATGATAAATCTCCCCCAAAGACTTTTGTGGCATCAGCACAATGGAACACACACACCTTAGGCTGTGACATCATTATTGTGGAACTAAAGGAATAAAGACAGTGGAGGGGAGGGAATAAAAAGGAAAAAAAGGAGAACAAAATGAACTAAAAACAGTTATTAACCACTTAAGGACCACAGGTTTATACCCCCCTAAAGACCAGGCCCTTTTTTACAAATCGGCACTACACTACTTTCACCGTTTATTGCTCGGTCATGCAACTTACCACCCAAATGAATTTTACCTCCTTTTCTTCTCACTAATAGAGCTTTCATTTGGTGGTATTTCATTGCTGCTGACATTTTTACTTTTTTTGTTATTAATCGAAATTTAACGATTTTTTTGCAAAAAAATGACATTTTTCACTTTCAGTTGTAAAATTTTGCAAAAAAAACGAGATCCATATAGAAATTTTGCTCTAAATTTATAGTTCTACATGTCTTTGATAAAAAAAAAATGTTTGGGTAAAAAAAAAATGGTTTGGGTAAAAGTTATAGCGTTTACAAACTATGGTACAAAAATGTGAATTTCCGCTTTTTGAAGCAGCTCTGACTTTCTGAGCACCTGTCATGTTTCCTGAGGTTCTACAATGGCCAGACAGTACAAACACCCCACAAATGACCCCATTTCGGAAAGTACACACCCTAAGGTATTCGCTGATGGGCATAGTGAGTTCATAGAACTTTTTATTTTTTGTCACAAGTTAGCGGAAAATGATGATTTTTTTTTTTTTTTTTTTTTCTTACAAAGTCTCATATTCCACTAACTTGTGACAAAAAATAAAAACTTCTATGAACTCACTATGCCCATCACGAAATACCTTGGGGTCTCTTCTTTCCAAAATGGGGTCACTTGTGGGGTAGTTATACTGCCCTGGCATTCTAGGGGCCCAAATGTGTGGTAAGGAGTTTGAAATCAAATTCTGTAAAAAATGACCTGTGAAATCCGAAAGGTGCTCTTTGGAATATGGGCCCCTTTGCCCACCTAGGCTGCAAAAAAGTGTCACACATCTGGTATCTCTGTATTCAGGAGAAGTTGAGGAATGTGTTTTGGGGTGTCTTTTTACATATACCCATGCTGGGTGGGATAAATATCTTGGTCAAATGCCAACTTTGTATAAAAAAATGGGAAAAGTTGTCTTTTGCCAAGATATTTCTCTCACCCAGCATGGGTATATGTAAAATGACACCCCAAAACACATTCCCCACCTTCTCCTGAGTACGGCAATACCAGATGTGTTACACTTTTTTGCAGCCTAGGTGGGCAAAGGGGCCCATATTCCAAAGAGCACCTTTCGGATTTCACAGGTCATTTGTTACAGAATTTGATTTCAAACTCCTTACCACACATTCGGGCCCCTAGAATGCCAGGGCAGTATAACTACCCCACAAGTGACCCCATTTTGGAAAGAAGACACCCCAAGGTATTCCGTGAGGGGCATGGCAAGTTCCTAGAATTTTTTATTTTTTGTCACAAGTTAGTGGAAAATGATGATTTTTATTTTTTTTTTTTTTTTCATACAAAGTCTCATATTCCACTAACTTGTGACAAAAAATAAAAACTTCCATGAACTCACTATGCCCATCAGCGAATACCTTGGGGTCTCTTCTTTCCAAAATGGGGTCACTTGTGGGGTAGTTATACTGCCCTGGCATTCTAGGGGCCCGAATGTGTGGTAAGGAGTTTGAAATCAAATTCTGCAAAAAATGACCAGTGAAATCCGAAAGGTGCTCTTTGGAATATGGGCCCCTTTGCCCACCTAGGCTGCAAAAACGTGTCACACATCTGGTATCTCTGTATTCAGGAGAAGTTGAGGAATGTGTTTTGGGGTGTCTTTTTACATATACCCATGCTGGTTGAGATAAATATCTTGGTCAAATGCCAACTTTGTATAAAAAAAATGGGAAAAGTTGTCTTTTGCCAAGATATTTCTCTCACCCAGCATGGGTATATGTAAAAAGACACCCCAAAACACATTCCCCACCTTCTCCTGAGTACGGGGATACCAGATGTGTGACACGTTTTTGCAGCCTAGGTGGGCAAAGGGGCCCATATTCCAAAGAGCACCTTTCGGATTTCACAGGTCATTTTTTACAGAATTTGATTTCAAACTCCTTACCACACATTTGGGCCCCTAGAATGCCAGGGCAGTATAACTACCCCACAAGTGACCCCATTTTGGAAAGAAGAGACCCCAAGGTATTCGCTGATGGGCATAGTGAGTTCATGGAAGTTTTTATTTTTTGTCACAAGTTAGTGGAATATGAGACTTTGTATGAAAAAAAAAAAAAAAAATAAATCATCATTTTCCACTAACTTGTGACAAAAAATAAAAAATTCTAGGAACTCGCCATGCCCCTCACGGAATACCTTGGGGTGTCTTCTTTCCAAAATGGGGTCACTTGTTGGGTAGTTATACTGCCCTGGCATTTTCCAGGGGCCCTAATGTGTGGTAAGTAGGTAAATGACCTGTGAAATCCTAAAGGTGCTCTTTGGAATGTGGGCCCCTTTGCCCACCTAGGCTGCAAAAAAGTGTCACACATGTGGTATCGCCGTATTCAGGAGAAGTTGGGGAATGTGTTTTGGGGTGTCATTTTACATATACCCATGCTGGGTGAGAGAAATATCTTGGCAAAAGACAACTTTTCCCATTTTTTTATACAAAGTTGGCATTTGACCAAGATATTTCTCTCACCCAGCATGGGTATATGTAAAAAGACACCCCAAAACACATTCCCCAACTTCTCCTGAGTACGGCGATACCAGATGTGTGACACTTTTTTGCAGCCTAGATGCGCAAAGGTGCCCAAATTCCTTTTAGGAGGGCATTTTTAGACATTTGGATACCAGACTTCTTCTCACGCTTTGGGGCCCCTAGAATGCCAGGGCAGTATAAATACCCCACATGTGACCCCATTTTGGAAAGAAGACACCCCAAGGTATTCAATGAGGGGCATGGCGAGTTCATAGAAATTTATTTTTTTTGGCACATGTTAGCGGAAATTGATATTTTTAATTTTTTTCTCACAAAGTCTCCCGTTCCGCTAACTTGGGACAAAAATTTCAATCTTTCATGGACTCAATATGCCCCTCACGGAATACCTGGGGGTGTCTTCTTTCCGAAATGGGGTCACATGTGGGGTATTTATACTGCCCTGGCATTCTAGGGGCCCTAAAGCGTGAGAAGAAGTCTGGAATATAAATGTCTAAAAAATTTTACGCATTTGGTTTCCGTGAGGGGTATGGTGAGTTCATGTGAGATTTTATTTTTTGACACAAGTTAGTGGAATATGAGACTTTGTAAGAAAAAAATAATAATAATTCCGCTAACTTGGGCCAAAAAAATGTCTGAATGGAGCCTTACAGGGGGGTGATCAATGACAGGGGGGTGATCAATGACAGGGGGGTGATCAATGACAGGGGGGTGATCAATGACAGGGGGGGTGATCAATGACAGGGGGGTGATCAGGGAGTCTATATGGGGTGATCACCACAGTCATTGATCACGCCCCTGTAAGGCTTCATTCAGACGTCCGGATGCGTTTTGCGGATCCGATCCATCTATCAGTGCATCCGTAAAAATCATGCGGACATCTGAATGGAGCTTTACAGGGGGGTAATCAATGACAGGGGGGTGATCAGGGAGTCTATATGGTGTGATCACCACAGTCATTGATCATGCCCCTGTAAGGCTTCATTCAGACGTCCGGATGCGTTTTGCGGATCCGATCCATCTATCAGTGGATCCGTAAAAATCATGCGGACGTCTGAATGGAGCTTTACAGGGGGGTAATCAATGACAGGGGGGTAATCAATGACAGGGGGGTGATCAGGGAGTCTATATGGGGTGATCACCACAGTCATTGATCACGCCCCTGTAAGGCTTCATTCAGACGTCCGGATGCGTTTTGCGGATCCGATCCATCTATCAGTGCATCCGTAAAAATCATGCGGACATCTGAATGGAGCTTTACAGGGGGGTAATCAATGACAGGGGGGTGATCAGGGAGTCTATATGGTGTGATCACCACAGTCATTGATCATGCCCCTGTAAGGCTTCATTCAGACGTCCGGATGCGTTTTGCGGATCCGATCCATCTATCAGTGGATCCGTAAAAATCATGCGGACGTCTGAATGGAGCTTTACAGGGGGGTAATCAATGACAGGGGGGTAATTAATGACAGGGGGGTGATCAGGGAGTCTATATGGGGTGATCACCACAGTCATTGATCACGCCCCTGTAAGGCTTCATTCAGACGTCCGGATGCGTTTTGCGGATCCGATCCATCTATCAGTGCATCCGTAAAAATCATGCGGACATCTGAATGGAGCTTTACAGGGGGGTAATCACCACAGTCATTGATCATGCCCCTGTAAGGCTTCATTCAGACGTCCGGATGCGTTTTGCGGATCCGATCCATCTATCAGTGCATCCGTAAAAATCATGCGGACATCTGAATGGAGCTTTACAGGGGGGTGATCAGGGAGTCTATATGGGGTGATCACCACAGTCATTGATCATGCCCCTGTAAGGCTTCATTCAGACGTCCGGATGCGTTTTGCGGATCGGATCCATCTATCAGTGCATTCGTAAAAATCATGCGGACATCTGAATGGAGCTTTACAGGGGGGTGATCAGGGAGTCTATATGGGGTGATCACCACAGTCATTGATCATGCCCCTGTAAGGCTTCATTCAGACGTCCGGATGCGTTTTGCGGATCGGATCCATCTATCAGTGCATCCGTAAAAATCATGCGGACGTCTGAATGGAGCTTTACAGGGGGGTGATCAATGACAGGGGTGTAATCAATGACAGGGGGGTGATCAGGGAGTCTATATGGGGTGATCACCACAGTCATTGATCACGCCCCTGTAAGGCTTCATTCAGACGTCCGGATGCGTTTTGCGGATCCGATCCATCTATCAGTGGATCCGTAAAAATCATGCGGACGTCTGAATGGAGCTTTACAGGGGGGTAATCAATGACAGGGGGGTAATCAATGACAGGGGGGTAATCAGGGAGTCTATATGGGGTGATCAGGGGCTAATAAGGGGTTAATAAGTGACGGGGGGGGGTGTAGTGTAGTGTAGTGGTGCTTGGTGCTACTTTACTGAGCTACCTGTGTCCTCTGGTGGTCGATCCAAACAAAGGGGACCACCAGAGGACCAGGTAGCAGGTATATTAGACGCTGTTATCAAAACAGCGTGTAATATACCTGTTAGGGGTTAAAAAAAACACATCTCCAGCCTGCCAGCGAACGATCGCCGCTGGCAGGCTGGAGATCAACTCTCTTACCTTCCGTTCCTGTGAGCGCGCGCGCCTGTGTGCGCGCGTTCACAGGAAATCTCGGCTCACGCGAGATGACGCCTATTGGCGTTAGTGTGACCTGGGAGCGCCGCAGAAATGACGCCTTTCGGCGTTAGCGTGGCGGGAAGTGGTTAAAAAACAATGAAATAATGTGCATGAGAAAAAGAGCTGATCACTCTCAAAAGGGTGCTGCACAAAGTATCCCTTTCCGCTCCCCCAATGAAAAACACGCTACAGTGTTTGGGGTTTGAGCAGCTCCCCCCATATTTGCCACTATATTTCTGTGATTCCCTTTCCGCTTGCACTATTTTAATTTGTTTAATGTGTTTTTAGTTTAGCAGCGCTCCATTTTTCTCCTTTTTATTCCCCCTATCTGAATCCTGGTAGTAAAGCTGCAGCTAGCCACAGCCATGGTAGTGAAGACCTATCTAGAGGTATGCCTGAGGATGCACAACTGCAGCATCCCACTACTACAGTAATGGTACACTTCTAAGGGGTTAAAAGGAGCAGAACAGATGCCGATGGAAAGACAAAGTCCTGGACAAGACCAGCCAGAGAGAAGCAAAGAGATTAGAACAACAGATATTTTTTAAAGGCATTCCAGTGTTGAGAGGAAGGTGTGAGTAGAAGCTCTGTGAAGATAAACTGAAAGGAGTTTGCTGGCTCTACAGTAAATGTGTTCAGAAGATTTAAGTCTTATGGTGCCTGAACAGACATGAGAAAACAGACGGCCAGCTAAAACAAGAATATCTAGTCTTGCTGAGGACATTGTTGAAAGCATATCTGTGAGTACAGCGACTTGTACAAAAGGTGCAGAACTTAGTTTGGCGTTGGGGTCCACCCTGTGGTTGCTTCGTGTGAAGTTTGCAAACCTATTTCTGGATATCTGTGCCTAAGTCAGCTAGAAAAGTGAAGAGGGAGAAAATTGCATTGAAGAGACATCTTAGCCTAAGTACTTCTGCAGCTGTGTAAGCTGCGAGATCTGTGAAACTGCAAAGCTGTGTAAGAACTGCCAGTCCATGCATGCTGAGAACGGTAAATTATGTGCTTAAACTTGACTCTTCAGTAAATAACTATTCTCTGCAAAGCTGTATAATCATTGCTTCCACCAGTGCCAGGGATCCTGCCTTGTACCTCACAATTCAACATCTTCAAAGGCACCCCAGACCAACAACAGGCAGGACTAAGGTGTGCGCAGGGGAGCCTCAGAGTGAGTACTAACTGCAGTCACAGTCTTACTACTAATACTCATATCCTCTACTCTGCTCTCCTCGGCATGCTGCACAACCCCACTTGGTGAGTATTTTTTTTTACATAGCAGTTGTGGGTTAATTATCTCATTGGGTTTTATGAAAGGAAACACCCTTGTTGCTTTCTATGAGGAAATTGTCACATCTGTGACAAGTCTCAGAAGGTCTGAAAGATTAGCTACGCATTAGTGATCTGACAGCCTCTTTTGGTTTCACTTTGTCTGTGTGTTGCTGGTATGTCCACACTTCCTGTTCAGGTGTGGATCATGTGACCTTTACCTCACCCTATTTAGTCTGACTTTTCCCATCACTCCTTGCGTGGGATAGCTTCATTTGGTTTTGGAAGAGCTGGAGTGTAGTTCTTGTTGGAGTCCTGTTCATCCTTTATCCTCTGAAGTTAAGTGTTACGCTTGTTATGTTTTGTATCCCCCCTCCCCCGGTTGTTTACTAGGCCTCAGTCAGACGCTAGTTCCTTCACCAGGGAAGGAACGGGTGGTCTCTGCCCTGTCATTATCTTTAGGGCATCTGAGGGTCACCAGGGTTTTCTAGGTTCCCGTGTATGGGTATCTCTACCATGGAGAGGTGCCCATACGGATAGGAGTTAGGGCCAGGAGCAGGGTTTTATAGGTGGTGACCCTTTCCCTTCCCTAGCGGTGAAGCCTAGTGCCTTTCCCCTTCCTTCTTGATTGTCTTTTGGTGTTCTCCCCTACTACATCCGTGACAGAAATAAAGCAAGCATAACTGTGACATCATCATAAAAGAACCTAGTCGAAGAACAAGGACATACATAATTTGGTACATGGCCAATGAATAAAAGTAAACACTATTGTCATATCTTCACAATGGACTGCAACCAAGGAAGCAGAAACACATTTGTGGCATCATCACAAGGACACACAGTGAAAGAATTAAGAAACACTATTGTGCTATCACAAAAGAGTACAGCTAATGAATAAAGGATAATGACATCATCACAGCTGCCAAAGGATAAAGAAATCATAACATCGCTATGTCATAACAATTCAACACTGACTAGGAATGAAAAACATTGCAAACAAAAAACTAGGACAAACACTATTGTAACATAATCACAGTATAGCACTATAAGTTCATAAATAAAGACAAACACTATTTTAACCCTTTAAAGGGAATATGTTATCAGACCTGTTGTTTAAATCACATTTTTATGTTTAACATATTTTTAAAGAATTCTTGATGATGTTATTTTTAATTTTCCATTAAATCTTGCAGTTTTCACACTGGCCTAAGCCTAATAAAAGGCATCACTTCTTGGTCTGCACAGATCACTTTACTGCAGTTACCTGCTTATCTGTTATTCTAGTCCTGCTTGTAATGATATCATCTCTGCATATAGAAAATATAATATCCACCATTCTTAATAGGTGATTGTCAAAGCTTGTCTATTCTCTTTTTATACAAAGACCTCTGCACTAATGCCCAAACTATTAAAATATATAAATATTTATCCTGTACAGTGAACAGTATAACAGAAAAAAATCAAAACGGTTGATTCACTGTTTTTTGGTTGCTTTAAAATGGCATCTGTGGCGAAAGTAAAGTAAAAGTAAAGCCAGCCTCTTGCCTCAGGATTATGGCCCATGTACATTTTGGAAGGAGAAGATAGACTGGCCGCGCAGCCTAAATCTGTGGAACTGTATTGGGCAGGAAAGCCATGCTTACGAGTGGTCAAATGTGACTTCCGTGGAATTCGGGAACCCCTGCTCGGATCTGGGTGATTTTTGGTTACGTTGTTCGCCCAGGGATGTATAATTTAGGTGGATATGTGGGGTTTTGAGTTTTTTTCAGTGTTTTGGGAAAAATGTGTGTATTTGGTTAATTATGTCACAGGCAATGCCCATTGTATTTTGTTAATTGTATCACAGGCAATGCCCATTGTATTTGTTGATTGCGTCACAGACAATGCCCATTGTATTTTGTTAATTGTATCACAGGCAGAGGGGGGGTTGTGTACAATTGCTGTGAGTGTTTTAATACTGTAAATGCAAGTAATTAGCTAATGTAAAAATGATCTCAGTCTTCCAAAAGATCACCAGGGCGAGTGTCCCTTGCTGGAAGACCTGCATAAATGCTGATGGGTAGCCCCATTAAAGAGTTCCTGTTTTACCCTCAACATAGAGCCTCGTCTCATGTGTGTGGGGAAAGGTTGCATCTACACTGGGGAATGCTATATGCTGTACACTTCCCTGGCTATAATCCCTGAGCTCTTTTAAGAGTTTGTTCCTGCATTGTTCTCCGAAGGAAGAAAGGGTCACCCACTGGAACCTGAAAGCCCTGTCGAAGGTCCAGGGTAGGTAGAAGACGGCGAGATCCCAACCAAGCTGCGGCGGTTCGTGGGGTCGGCAGTGATCAAGGTTGACAAGTGGAATGCTTGGAGCCCTCGGGAAGCACTAGGAGCATCCATCAATGGAGGTACCCAGTCGGGGTGCCAGGAGATCCGTTACAGCATCAATAAAAAAAAACTACCCTTAGACGGCCCCATAGATGTAAATAGAAGAAAAAGCTATGGGGGTCTAATGACCGACGTCACGCACAGGGAGGATAAAAGGGAAAGCCCTGCCCAAGGGAGAGGGAAAGGTGGTGACCCCTAACTCACCTTGCGGCTGGCACCTGACTGCCCTGACGTCCCTAGACGGGTTCCTCACCCGTGCGGCGATCACGTGCCTAAACCCTGGCTTTCCCTAAAATGAGCCCTAGATAGTGAACGGGCCGGTGGGATCGCTAGTCCGCACCACTATCACTAAGAGGGAAACACCAGGGAGAGGACAGACAAAACAGACAAACACATACACCCAGGTGGGCGATCACAATAGACCACAAAGGTCCAACAGGGATCCGGAGGGTAGCGTTCTGGACCAACTACCAGAGAACGCAGCAACACAGCTCCAGAAGGTCAGAATAGATGTCCAGGCAGGAAGTTCTATCTCTGGCAACCAGAGAAGTGTGAGAGAGGAATATAAGGAGGTTTGGGAGTGCTGGACAAGGAACAGCTGAGGAGAAGGAGCTACGGATCCCTGAGTGAGCCAAAAGGGTTTGCAAAGCAAACCCAAAAGCTACCATAAGGAAAACAGCCCTATCTTAAATAGAGCGTGCAGCCAACCGCTGCGACTTCCTGACCCCGGGTATAACGGAGTCAGGCGTGGTTCTCAATACCCTCGTGACAGGGGGTCAGAATATGGTGTATTAAAACACTAAAAATCTACCAAATAAAAATGTCTTCATTGTAATTAGAGATGAGCAAATTTTTCAAAAATTCGATTTGGCCGGTTTGCCGAATTCAAAAAAAAAATTGGTTTGTACCGAATTTATTTGTGGAGAGTCGTGTAAAAAAAATTATATTTCCTGGCTGCAGAGAGTCTTTATAGTGGTAGTGAAACAATACTGTGAGTCAGTATGACATGCAGATGACAGGCGCCTCTCTTAGAATCACTGCACACTTCACTTATATGGGCAGTCACTGCGCCAAAAGTGACCAAATAACTTAAGTATGAACTCAGCCTTACAGGTCGATTTCAACACCAAGAAGTGCACTCCTTTTTCATCGTTGTCAGCTGATTCCATATAGATGTCTACAGAACCTGTTCTATTAAACGCTTATACAAGTAGAGCCCCCCAAAAGAGTGGAGAGGGTGTCAGCAGTAAGTTTGTTTTGAGATAACTGATTATTTTGCCCTTCCTCTGATCCATCAGAACAATAACTCCCAAAAAACTGATCCTGTCTGTTGAGCATCCGCCTTCACTCGGTCAGCATTTGGTCAGTAATCCGTCAGGATTGCTAATACCAAAAAAAAAAACAGGAGTGGATCCAAAACAGACACGTGAATGGAATATTATTATTTGCATGTCTTCTGTGTTTTGTACCAACTCCTGCTTTTGGCTACCAAATCACAAGCCATCTCTGATGGGATCATACAGGACTTACTGCTGCTACACAGAAAGGATCCGTTTTGTCCTTCCTTCTGACAGATCAGAAGAAGGGTAAAATAAATAATGATGTCAGCTAGGCCGAAAGGCAAAATAGTGGCCCAGTCATGGAGTGGGGTGTGTGGGAACAGCATGAGAAGTCCACAGAGTGGCCCTAGGACATAGTGGTGAGGTGGAAGCAGCATGAGGAGACCACAGAGCGGCCCAATGACAAAGTCTGGAGGTGGCAGCAGCATCAGGAGGAGGCCACAGAGTGGCACAATGACAGTGTGGAGATGGCAGCAGCAGCATTAGGAGGCCACAGAGTGGCACAATGACAGAGCGTAGAGGTGGCGGCAGCAGCAGCATCAGGAGGAGTCAACAAAGTGGCACAATGACAGTGTGGAGGTGGCAGCAGCAACATCAGGAGACCACAGAGTGGCAAGGTGACATAATGTGGAGGTGACAGCGGCATCAGGACACCACAGAGTGACCCGGTGACATAGTGGGGAAGTGGGTGGCAATACCAGTACCAGCTGAAGATGGTGGGTTAAAGAAGGAGCACTTGGCATCAGATATGTGGCATCAGGCGGGTCGCAGCATCAGAATAGTAGCTAATGCAGGTAGCCTGAAGAAACCTGTCTCTTTTGTCAAAGTGTTGGTGTGGCACCATGGATGATCTAGTCTGATGCATCAGGCATTGGTGGGTAGAAATCCTGGCTGTTCCACACCTGATTCATCTTGAAAAGGTCAGTCTCTCCACATTTTGGTTGGACAGGCGAGTTCTTCTTGGGGTAACTATGTGTCACGGATGTAGTAGGGGAGAACACCAAAACACAACAAGACGGAAGGTTAAAGACACTAGGCCTCACCGCTAGGGAAGGAAAAGGGTCACCACGTATGAAACCCTGCTCCTGTCCCTAACTCATATCCGTATGGGCACCTCTCGATGGTAGAGATGCCCATACACAGGAACCTAGAAAACCCTGGTGGCCCTCAGGTGCCCTAGACTTAATGACAGGGCAGAGATAACCCGCTCCTTCCCTGGTGAAGGAACCAGCGTCTCACTGAGGCCTAGTAAACAACAGGGGGGGGGGGAGGAATACAAAACACAAGCGGAACACTTAACTTGTAAGGATGATGGATGAAGGATGATCAGGACTTCAACTAGAACCACACTCCAGCTCTTCCAACACCAAATGAAGCTATCCAGATCAAGGAGTGATGGGTGAAGTCAAACTAAATAGGGGGAGGTAAAGGTCACATAATCCACACCTGAACACCAGGTCTGGACATACAAGCGACACACAGACAAAGTGAAACCAAAAGATTCTGTCAGATCACTAATGAGCAGATAATCTTTCAGACCTTCTCAAACCTGTCACCGGTGTGACACTATGGCCCCGCCACACTAAACACCCGCTCTGATGCCACAATACTGGCCGGGCAGGACAGCTTTTCCAGGGTAAACTCTGCTAGTTGCTGCCACAAATCCAGTTTGGCTGCCCAGTAGTCCAGCAGATCTTCAATGTGGGGTGGCAGGGTACTGTCCAAGTATACCACCACCTGCTGGTTCAGGTCCTGCTCCAGCTCTAGCTGCTGCTGCTGCTGATGAGTAGTTTATTCACTAGGCAGGTGAAGAAAGTTGCTCATCAGCAATTCTAGTCTCAAGTTGCTGCTGATGCAGCTGGAACTGCTCCTACCCCTCCACCCTGCCACAGCAGCCATGGCAGAGGAATGTGAGTGCAGAGCCCCCCCCCCAGTCAGAACTGCGAGAGGATGGACAATGGTGCAGATAGGCAGCCGCCAACTGGCTACATAGGATGTCTCTATAGTAGTTCAGTTTGTCCTCCCTTTCAGCGGGTGTAAAAAAGGCCCCCATTTTGGACCGGTAGCGAAGGTCCAACAAGGTGGAGATCCTGTAGCTCCTCCTCCTCCAATTCAGGGCTCATGTGGCCGCGAGATGTAAGCACATCTGTTGTCTCTTGGCAATAGCTTCGGTGATCGATTTGCTGACAGAATTACTGATGAGGAGGAGGAGGGGCAGGAGCATCGGTACCAGCAGATTATGGGAAGGACAGACAGATTCCTTTTGGCTGAGGTGGTGGAGCCTTGACTGCCTCAACCCGGGTGCGTGCCACTGGGTGATGCAGCGGTTTCTGCGGCAGGCTGGACCACCACATCGGAGCTACGGTTCTCCCAGGTCACTTTATGGTGACGCTGCATATGTTGATGCAGGGCTGTGGTGCCAACATTGTCACCCTGGCCACGCTTCACCTTCTGCCCACAGATTTTACATATGGCCATGTTTACCTCCAGCGGGTTAATAAAAAACGACCACACCACAGATGTGATTTTACCGGCAACAATACACAATGACTGTCTGCTACCGTGACTACTTCCGTGAACCCGTGCACCACTACTTTCCAGGCAGGTAGGCTCCTGCGAAGCGGGTGGTCTACCCCAGGCACATTTGGCTCCCTACCTCCAACTGCTACCACCCTGCTGACTCCAGGCCACGCTAGCGACTTGCTGGCTCCGCCACTGCCTCATGGGCGAGCTGCCACCCTCTTCTCCCGATGATGATTAAGCCCCTAAATGCACCAGGCTCCCAAGTGCGATCAGCTACATCATCATTGTCGAGTACTGTTTGCACGTCACTAATGTCCTCCTCAACGGTCTCTGGGTCAGGAGACTCACCACTCGCAACACCAGCTCCCATGCTACCCTCCTCATCACTACTTGCCCGCCTAGTGGAGGAAGCGTCGGATGTCTCCACATCTTGGCTGGCCAGTAGCTGCTGACTGTCCTCTAGTAGCTCGTCCTCGCTGTATAGTGGGGCTGAGCCCTCAGTATATAATACTTCTCTGGCTGAGGGAACAGAAAAGGACAGAGGCAGGTTGAGGACAGGTAAGGGCACAGGGCCTGCTCCCAGGCCATGCCAACTAAGGGTCGTGTCTGACGAACATGCCGACTCTTGGCTGGGGGGGTCTGATGTCACTTGGGATGAAGTGGATGACCGAGTCAACCATTCAAGAACCAGTGGGTTGCTGGTCAAGACACAACCACTAGATGACACCGGGAGCTCAGGTCTCTCGCTGCGACTCCTGCTGCCACGCCCCCTTACACTGCTGCTACTTGTTCCTGCGCCAGAAATATTTAGGCCTCTGCCACTCCCCTGTGCAGGGCCTGGCACTTCTCTGTCTGACATACTGTTAGATCAAATAATTAAATAAAAAGGAAATAAAAAAAGTCTATAATTTTCTTACTTCACCACACAATGGCTAATAAGCCCTTTTTTCCCACTTATACATGACACAAAAGGCTTTAGAACATATAACTGCACCTCTGAACGGCAAATATATATTTCTTTTTTCCACTTAAACACTCCACAAAAGGGCTTTAGAACATATAACTGCACCGCTGAACATCAAATAGGACCCTATTTTTTTCCACTTATACACGACACAAAAGGCTTTAGAACATAAAAACTGCACCGCTGAACGGCAAATAGACCCTTATTTTTTTCCACTTATACACGACACAAAAGGCTTTAGAATAGCGTTGAGCGAACCCGAACTGTAAAGTTCGGGTTCGTACCGAACTTTTGGATTTTTGGACTCTGAACCCGAACATTTCAGTAAAAGTTCGGGTTCGGGTTTGGTGTTCGGCGATTTCTCTGCGCTTTTTGAAAGGCTGCAGAGCAGCCAATCAACAAGTGTTTAACTGTCAGACCTTAGAAGCCATCACAGCCATGCCTACTAATAGCATGGCTGTGATTTTCCAGTGCATATTGTGACCCAGCCTCTATATAAGCTGGAGTCACGTAGCGCTGCACGTCACTCTGCTGTTACTAGTGTAGGGAGAGGATGTTGCTGGTGATTTCAGGGAGAGAATAGGAGAGAATTTTTGTTCAGAACTGGAATCTAACTCAGCGATCTACATACATTTAGTTGTGTGGGTGCAGGACACAATCTTTTTACCCTGCCCTGAGCCCAGTGACAGAAAAAAATAACTTTTATCTGTCTGTTAGTTAGGTGGGCGGCGGCAGCGGCCATTTTATGCAAGCTCAGTGCACCAGCACTGCATCTGAGCTTTTGTGACATTGAAATCCAAGCTTGAAATACTGCACTAATAATGTAGTTTTAAAAAATCTAAATTTTTTGGCAATATACAACATCTAGTGCATTTGCAGGATTAGTCAGTGTGCAATTTAAGCTAGAAATAAAGCCATAATTATCTGGGTTTTTAAAAAGACACTTTTTTGCCAAAATACCCAATTTTACAGCCCTTGCAGCATCAGCACGTGTGACATTCAAGGGTTATATACAGCTTTCATATTCTTTTAGTAAAAAAAAACACACTTTTTTGGCAATATCCAACATCTGGATTAGTCAATCTGCAATTTAAGCTAGAAATACAGCCATAATTTTCTGAGTTTTTAAAAACACCCTTTTTTGGCAAAATCTACTATTTTACAGATTTATACAGCTTTCACATTCAGTCATTAAACAAACACCCGTTTGGGGCAAAAAAAGTTTATTTTGCAGCCTTTGCTGCATATGTCATTGTGAGATACACCCTTTTTTGGCAAAATCCACTATTTTACAGATCTGCACGTGTGAAATTCAAGTTTAATATATACAGCTTTCATATTCTGTTATAAAAAAAAAAAAAACTTTTTGGGCAATATCCAACATCTGGATTAGTCAGTGTGCAATTTAAGCTAGAAATAAAGCCATAATTTTAAGGTTTTTAAAAACACCCTTTTTTTTTTTTTTAGCAAAATCCACTATTTAACTGATCTGCACGTGTGAAATTCAAGCTTAATATATACAGCTTTCATATTCTGTTCCTAAAAAAAACATACTTTTTTGGCAATATACAACATCTGGATTAGTCAGTGTGCAATTTAAGCTAGAAATACTGCCATAATTTTCAGGGTTTTTAAAAACACACTTTTTTTGGCCAAAATAAAAATTTTACAGCCCTTGCAGCATCAGCACGTATGAAATTCAAGGGTTATATACAGCTTTCATATTCTTTTAATAAAAAAACACACTTTTTTGGCAATATCCAACATCTGGATTAGTGAGTGTGCAATTTAATTTTCTGGGTTTTTAAAAACACCCCTTTTTTTACAGATTTATTCCACTTCCATATTCAGTCATTAAACAAACACCCGTTTTGGGCAAAAAAAAGTTTATTTTGCAGCCTTTGCTGCATATGTCATTGTGAGATACACCCTTTACATACTGTGGTTCTATTCAGTTATTTGAAATACAGCCATTTTGGGCACAAATCTTTAATTGCGGCTTAGTCTGGATCAGGGCATGTGAGATACACCCTTTACATACTGTGGTTCTATTCAGTCATTTGAAATACAGCCATTTTGGGCAAACAAATTTAATTGGCGGCCTAGTCTGGATCAGTCGGTGTGAGATACACCATTTAGATATTGTGATTATATTCTTCTATTAATAAAACACCCTTTTTTGGGAAAAATACACAATTTTTCTGGCCTTGCAGCATCAGCACGTGTGAAAATCGAGGGTTATATACTGCTGTCATATTCAGTTATTAAACAAACACCCGTTTTGGGCAAAAAAGTTTATTTTGCAGCCTTTGCTGCATATGTTATTGTGAGATACACCCTTTACATACTGTGGATCTATTCAGTCATTAAACTAACACCCTTTTTGGGCACAAATCTTTAATTGCGGCCTAGTCTGGATCAGAGCATGTGAGATACACCCTTTACATAATGTGGTTCTATTTAGTCATTAAACAAACACCCATTTTGGGCACAAATTTTTAATTGCGGCCTAGTCTGGATCAAGGCGTGTGAGATACACCGTTTACATAATGTGTTTCTATTCAGTTATTTGAAATACAGCCATTTTGGGCACAAATCTTTAATTGCAGCCTAGTCTGGATCAGGGCATGTGAGATACACCCTTTACATACTGTGGTTCTATTCAGTCATTAAACAAACACCCATTTTGGGCACAAATCTTTAATTGCGGCTTAATATGGATCAGGGCGTGTGAGATACACCCTTTACATACTGTGGTTCTATTCAGTCATTAAACAAACATCCATTTTGGGCACCAATCTTTAATTGCGGTCTAGTCTGGATCAGGGCGTGTGAGATATACCCTTTACATACTGTGTTTCTATTCAGTTATTTGAAATACAGCCATTTTGGGCACAAATCTTTAATTGCGGCTTAGTCTGGATCAGGGCATGTGAGATACACCCTTTACATAGTGTGGTTCTATTCAGTTATTTGAAAAACAGTCATTTTGGGCAAACAAATTTAATTGAGGCCTAGTCTGGATCAGTCGGTGTGAGATACACCATTTAGATACTGTGGTTATATTCTTCTATTAATAAAACACCTTTTTTTGGGCAAAATACACAATTTTTCTGGCCTTGCAGCATCAGCACGTGTGAAATTCGAGGGTTATATACTGCTGTCATATTCAGTTATTAAACAAACACCCGTTTTGGCCTAAAAAGTTTATTTTGCAGCCTTTGCTGCATATGTTATTGTGAGATACACCTTTTACATACTGTGGTTCTATTCAGTCATTAAACTAACACCCTTTTTGGGCACAAATCTTTAATTGCGGCCTAGTCTGGATAAGAGCATGTGAGATACACCCTTTACATAATCTGGTTCTATTCAGTTATTTGAAATACAGCCATTTTGGCCACAAATCTTTAAATGCGGCTTAGTCTGGATCAGGGCATGTAAGATACACCCTTCCAATACTGTGGTTCTATTCAGTCATTAAACAAACACCCATTTTGGGCACAAATCTTTAATTGCGGCCTAGTCTGGATCAGGACATGTGAGATATACCCTTTACATACTGTGTTTCTATTCAGTTATTTGAAATACAGCCATTTTGGGCACAAATCTTTAATTGCGGCTTAGTCTGGATCAGGGCAGGTGAGATACACCCTTTACATAGTGTGGTTCTATTCAGTTATTTGAAATACAGTCATTTTGGGCAAACAAATTTAATTGAGGCCTAGTCTGGATCAGTCGGTGTGAGATACACCATTTAGATACTGTGGTTATATTCTTCTATTAATAAAACACCCTTTTTTGGGCAAAATACACAATTTTTCTGGCCTTGCAGCATCAGCACGTGTGAAATTCGAGGGTTATATACTGCTGTCATATTCAGTTATTAAACAAACACCCGTTTTGGCCTAAAAAGTTTATTTTGAAGCCTTTGCTGCATATGTTATTGTGAGATACACCCTTTACATACTGTGGTTCTATTCAGTCATTAAACTAACACCCTTTTTGGGCACAAATCTTTAATTGCGGCCTAGTCTGGATCAGAGCATGTGAGATACACCCTTTACATAATGTGGTTCTATTCAGTCATTAAACAAACACCCATTTTGGGCTCAAATCTTTAATTGCGGCCTAGTCTGGATCAAGGCGTGTGAGATACACCCTTTACATACTGTGTTTCTATTCAGTTATTTGAAATACAGCCATTTTGGGCACAAATCTTTACTTGCGGCATAGTCTGGATCAGGGCGTGTGAGATACACCCTTTACATACTGTGGTTCTATTCTGCTATTAATTAAACACCCATTTAGGGCAAGATCCTAAATTTGAGAAATATGAGAAGTGCGTCAAATAAGGGACGTGGCCCAGGTCATGGTGCTGCTGGTGGAGCTCCTGTTGCAGGGAGAGGACGTGGTCGTTCTGTGCCAGATACACGCACAAGTGAAACACCTTACTCAGGTGCAAGTAGGCAACAGAACCTGCAGCGGTATTTGGTCGGGCCTAATGCGGCTCTACAAATGGTGAGGCCTGAACAAGTACAGGCGATAGTAGATTGGGTTGCTGACAGTGCCTCCAGTTTCTTCACATTGTCTCCCACCCAGTCTCCTGTTTAAAGATCAGAGTTGGCACCTGCAGGCGATGTCCATCAGTCTTTCACCTCACCCCCTTGCAAATCAGCCAAGCAGTCTGAGCCCCAAGTCATGCAGCAGTCTCTTCTGCTTTTTGATAACTCTGTTAACAGGGTTTCCCAGTGTCATCCACCTAGCCCTGCCCCAGAAGAGATTGAGTGCACCGATGCCCAACCACTTATTTTTCAAGATTAGTACATGGGAGGACCATCCCAGCACGTCTCTGATGATGAGGAAACACAGGTGCCAACTGCTGGGGCTTTCGAAAAGTGTGCAGACCGACAAGGAGGGCAGGGGTGAAGACTGGATGGAAGATGATGTGGAGGACGATGAGGTCCTCGACCCCACATGGAATCAAGGTCATGCAAGTGACCTATGTAGTTCGGAGGAAGAGGCGGTGGTCGCACAGAACCAACCAGCAGAACAGAAAAAGGAGCAGGGTGCAAAAGCGGAGCGGCTGTCCCCTAGACAGTACGTCTGCTACTGCCCACTGCAGCAAGGGACCGAGCACACCAAAGCCAGCTCCAAGGAGTTCCCTGGCGTGGCAGTTCTTCAGACAATGTGCTGACGACAAGACATGAGTGGTTTGCACGCTGTGCAATCAGAGCCTGAAGCGAGGCATAAACGTTCTCAACCTGAGCACAACCTGCATGACCAGGCATTTAAGTGCTAAGCACGAGCTGCAGTGGAGTAGACACCTCAAAAACCAAGAAATGTCTCTGGATCCTCCTGCTTCCTCTTCTGCTGCAGTCTCGGCCTCTTCATCCACCTCTGGAGTGACAGTGCCACCTGCCACCCTGCAAACAGATGATCTGACAGCAACACCACCACCTGGGTCACCAAGCATCTCCACAATGTCCCACGGAAGCGTTCAGCTCTCCATCTCCCAAACACTGGAGAGGAAGAGGAAGTACCCCCCTACCCACCCGTGATCCCTAGCCCTGAATGCCAGCATTTCTAAATTACTGGCCTTTGAAATGCTGTCATTCCGTCTGGTGGAGATGGATAGTTTTAAAGGCCTTATGGTGGTGGCTGTCCCACAGTATGTCGTGCCCAGCCGCCACTACTTTTTCAGGCGAGCCATTCCTTCCCTGCACAACCAAGTGGGGGACATAATCAGGTGTGCACTGCGCAACACCATCTGTGGCAAGGTGCACCTCACTAAAGATACGTGGACCAGTTAGCATGGTCAGGGATGTTATATTTCCATAGCAGCACACTGGGTAAATGCAGTGGCGGCTGGGCCTGAGGCGGATAGCAGTTTGGCGCATGTCCTTCCACCACCGAGGATTGCAGGGCGCATCAGTTTGCCTGCTGTTGCTTCCTTTTTAGTTTTAAAACTTATTTGTCTGGGGGACAAACCCCAGACCATGCAGGAGCTGTGGACGGGCTTTGAAAACAGACTGATGAGTGGTTGGTGCCAGTGAGTTTCAAGCCCGGCCTGGTGATGTGCAATAATGGGCGAAATCTCATAGCAGCTCTCATGTGCTGAATTTGGTGGTGCAGAGATTCTTTAAAAATTACCCCGATATGTCAGAGCTGCTGCATAAAGTGCGGGCCGTCTGTGTGCGCTTTCGGCGTTCTCACAATGCTGCTCGCCTGTCAGCGCTGCAGCGTAACTTCGGCTTCCCGCTCACCGCCTCATATGTGACGTGCCCACAAGGTGGAACTCCACCTTGCACATGCTGGCCAGACTGTGCGAGCAGCAGCAGGCGATAGTGGAGTTTCAGCTGCAGCACGCATGGGTGAGTCGCTCTGCGGAACAGCACCACTTCGCCACCAATGACTGGGCCTCCATGCGAGACATAGGTTCCTTGTTGCGCTGTTTCGAGTACTCCACCAACATGGCCAGTGCCGATAACGCTGTTCTCAGCGTAACTATCCCACTTCTATGTCTCTTTGAAAAACGCTGCTGGCGATGATGGAAGAGAATGTGGCACAGGAGGAGGAGGAGGAAGAGGGATCATTTCGTAGGGTTTCCGGACAGTCATTCACAAGAGGCTCCGAGGGTGGGTTCCTGCACCCACAAACGCCAGGTCCACAATTGTCCAGCCAGGGCACAGTTCTGGAGGATGATGAGGTGGAGGATGAGGAGGAGGAGATGGAGGAGGAAGAACCATGTTCACAGCAGGGTGGCACCCAGACCAGCTCATGGCTATCACTGGTGCGTGGTTGGGGGATACAGAGGACACAGACAATACACCTCCCACAGAGGACAGCTTTTCGTTGCCTCTGGGCAGCTTGGCACACTTGAGCGATTACATGCTGCAGTGTCTCCGCAATGACTGCCGAGTTGCCCACATTCTAACTTGTGCTGATTACTGGGTGGCCACACTGCTGGATCCCCGTTACAAGGACAACGTACCGTCCTTAATTTTCTCACTGGAGCGTAATCGTAAGATGCGCGAGTACAAGCGCATGTTGGTAGACGCGCTGCTGGTGGCATTCCCACCTGACAGCGGGGGCACAGTGGAAGCACAAGGCGAAGGCAGAGAAGGAGGAAGAGGTCGCCAACGGAGCTGGGGAACCACCAGCACCTCATAAGGCAGGGTTAGCATAGCCAAAATGTGGAAAAGCTTTATCAGCACGCCACGACAACCAGCACCACCAGCTGGTATGGAACGTCTTAGCAGGAGGCAGCATTTCACCAACATGGTGGAGCAGTATGTGTGCACACGCCTACATGTACTGAATGATGGGTCTGCCCCCTTCAACTTCTGGGTCTCCAAATTGGGCACATGGCCTGAGCTTGCCCTTTAACCACCTCCCGACCGCCTAACGCACGGATGCGTCCGGAAGGTGGTTGATTCATTCCTCCTGGACGCATCCGTGCGTCATCTCGCGAGACGCGAGATTTCGGGTATTGCCGGCCCGCGCATGCGCATCGCGGGCCGGCAAAAGTTAAAGAACAATTTCGTCACCAGCCTGCCAGCAACGATCATTGGCTGGCAGGCTGGCGATTTTCAAAAAATCCAATCACAAGCCATATAACAGATCATATTAGTAAATATGATCTGTTATATGGCTTGTCTGCTCCTGTGCTGGTCCTTTTCGTCGGTTGGATCCAGCACAGGAGCAGACTGAACTGTGAGTACACCAAACACTACACCTTAGCCCCAGATCACCCCCCTGCACCCCAATTAACCCTTTGATCACCCCTTTGATCGCCCCTGTCAATCACTAGTGAAAGGAAAAAAAGTGATCAGTGTAAACTGTCACTTTTTTTTTTCCACTAGTATTGGCTGTTAGGTTTTAGGGATAGTTTAGGCCCCTTGGTTAGGTAGTTAGCGTCAGTTAGCGCCCAGCCCACTGCACCGCAGTCACTTTTATTCGCTGATTAGCGTATCGCTAATCAGCATTTGTACTTTTATAGTATCTGTAAGTGATCAAAACTGATCACTGTCAGATCTATACTTGTATTAGTGTCACCTTAGCTCGCCCTCCACCCAAAACGCAGTGTTTGCCCGATCAGGCCTGATCGGTCGCCCACACGTGCGTTCACCCACGCCCGCCCCGCCGCAGTGACAAAAAATTTTTTGTTTTTTGATCACTGCACATTCACTGTACACGCACTGCGGCGATAAAAAAATCAGTTTTGATATTTTTTATCAACCGCAGCGGCCTCCGGTACTTCGCTAGCCTCCCCTTTGTAAGACAGGTTTGCTTTTTTTCTTGGGTAGTCTCAGGGAATACCCCTAAATTTAGTAGTCCAAAATGTCAAACAGGGGGTATTCTTCTGAAGAGGCCTACAGGATTCTGACCCAGTCGGATGAGGAGTGGGAACCCTCATCTGACGAATCTAGCGGGTCAGAATATGAACCTGTGGAAAGCAGTGGCTCTCTGACCCAAAGTTCGGACGAGGAGGCTGAGGTCCCTGATAGCACCAGGCGTACCCGGCCCCGTGTCGCTAGACCACAGGTTACGCAGGATCCGCTTCAAGAGCAGCAGAGTGGGGCTGTCGCTGCCGGATCACGTGGTGAGGCATACACCAGCAGCGCAGCCCTTCCTGGACCTAGTACCAGCACTGCCGTACAACATGGTGAAGTAGCGAGCACCAGAAGGGCAGTTGAAGCTGGTACGGTGGCACGTGCAGTAGTTACCCCGTCGCAGCCACCGCACAGACAGGCCCGTAGAGCCCCTAGAGTCCCTGAGGTGCTGGCAAACCCTGATTGGCAGTCACCAACTTCAGCCGCACCTGTAGTTCCCCCTTTCACCGCCCAGTCTGGAGTTCGGGTTGAGACGGCTCAAATCGGTTCGGCCCTGGGATTTTTTGAGCTGTTCTTGACTGCGGAGCTCTTGGACTTAGTCGTGGCAGAGACAAACCGGTATGCCACACAATTTATAACCGCAAACCCGGGAAGCTTTTATGCCCAGCCTTTCCGGTGGAAACCAGTCCAAGTTTCCGAAATTAAAATTTTTCTGGGCCTTCTCCTCAACATGGGTCTAACTAAAAAGCATGAATTGCGGTCATATTGGTCCACGAACCCAATTCATCACATGCCCATGTTCTCTGCTGCTATGTCCAGGACACGATTTGAGACCATCCTCCGTTTTCTGCATTTTAGCGACAACACCACCTCCCGTCCCAGAGGCCACCCAGCTTTTGACCGGCTCCACAAAATTCGGCCCCTCATAGACCATTTCAACCAGAAATTTGCAGATTTGTATACCCCCGAGCAAAACATCTGCATAGACGAGTCCCTAATACATTTTACCGGGCGCCTTGGCTTCAAACAATACATCCCAAGCAAGCGTGCCCGGTATGGGGTCAAATTGTATAAGCTCTGTGAAAGGGCCACAGGCTATACCCACAAATTTCGTGTCTATGAGGGAAAAGATCAGACCCTGGAGCCGGTCGGTTGCCCTGACTACCTGGGGAGCAGTGGGAAGACAGTCTGGGACTTGGTGTCACCCTTATTCGGCAAGGGGTACCATCTTTATGTGGACAATTTCTACACAAGTGTGGCCCTCTTTAGGCATTTGTTTCTAGAACGGATTTGCGCCTGTGGCACCGTGCGACCTAGTCGCCGGGGCTTCCCCCAACGGCTTGTTACCACCCGTCTTGCAAGGGGGGAGAGGGCTGCCTTGTGTAATGAAGAACTGCTCGCGGTGAAATGGAGAGACAAGCGTGACGTTTACATGCTCTCCTCCATTCACGCAGACACGACAATCCAAATTGAGCGAGCAACCCGTGTCATTGAAAAGCCCCTCTCAGTCCACGACTATAATTTGCTCATGGGAGGGGTGGACTTCAATGACCAGATGTTGTCTCCGTATTTAGTTTCCCGCAGAACCAGACGCTGGTATAAGAAGGTGTCTGTATATTTGATTCAATTGGCGCTGTATAATAGTTTTGTTCTCTACAGTAAGGCTGGGAGAACACGATCCTTCCTCAAATTCCAGGAAGAGATCATCGAGAACCTCCTGTATCCAGAAGGTTCCGTGGCCCCATCCACCAGTGTAGTTAGCCGTCTACACGAGCGACATTTCCCCAATGTCGTTGCTGGTACCTCAATCCAACCGTCACCCCGAAAAAGATGTCGTGTCTGTAGCAGGAGTGGAATAAGGCGTGACACCCGCTATTTCTGTCCTGACTGCCCTGACCACCCTGCCCTATGCTTAGGAGAGTGTTTCCGGAAGTACCACACACAGGTACACCTAGCATAGGGATCACATCTCACCAGGACAGGCACACAGGGCTATTAGGGCCCATTCACTCACAGCTGCTGCAAACGTCTCCTTTCACATGGGACAAAGTGCATAACGTACTTCGCCACATCTTTGGGCGATTTGCGCTTTGCACATTGACCCATGGGGAAGGAGAGGTTTGTTCTATAAAGGTAAAAAAAAAACAAAAAAAAAAAAAACACCAGTAAGCAAAAAGGTTAATGTTCAGTTCAAAAAGTTAAAGTTTCTATGTTCTCTTCCAAAGTTAATAAAATTATTGTGTTGCGGCCTGGTTTTTTCTCTTTTTTTTTTTTTTTTTTACCTTCCAGGTGGACCAACCGATCGACTAGCTGCAGCACTGATGTGCATTCGGACAGAAGCATTGCGCTGCTGTCAGATTACACGCAAGTCGGTGTATGCGGCGCTGCAAGACGAGATTTCTCCTCTGCAGTAAAAGATACGTTTGCCGAGGCATATGAGCTGAGGAGGTGGCGGTGTTCATATACTTTGGCAAACACTTTGTATATATAAAAAAAAAAATCCCGGCAATGATTTATTCATCCACATCGATTGATGTGAATGGAGAAATCGGGTTTGCCAGGGCATACGAGCTAAGTGGGCATGGATGTTGGGCGGAGCTCCTATGTCCTGGCAGACGCCTTTCCCCTCCTTTTTCTTTTTTTGGCAGAGATTTTTTCATCCACATTGATCGATGCGAATGAAGAAATCTGTGCTGTTCATTTTTTTCTTTCAGCCCAGCGGCTGAACGGAAAAAAAAAATCTCATTACCTGTATGCTCAATATAAGGAGAATAGCAGAAACTCCTAATGCTGGGCATACATGTAATGATTGCGGAGACCCTCAAATGCCAGGGCAGTACAAACACCCCACAAATAACACCATTTTGGAAAGAAGACACCCCAAGGTATTCGCTGAGGGGCATATTGAGTCCATGAAAGATTGAAATTTTTGTCCCAAGTTAGCGGAAAGGGAGACTTTGTGAGAACAAAATCCAAAAAATCAATTTCCGCTAACTTGTGCCAAAATTTTTTTTTTTCAATGAACTCGCCATGCCCCTCATTGAATACCTTGGGGTGTCTTCTTTCCAAAATGGGGTCACATGTGGGGTATTTATACTGCCCTGGCATTTTAGGGGCCCCAAAGCGTGAGAAGAAGTCTGGTATCCAAATGTCTAAAAATGCCCTCCTAAAAGGAATTTGGGCCCCTTTGCCCACCTAGGCTGCAAAAAAGTGTCACACATATGGTATCTCCGTATTCAGCAGAAGTTGGGGAATATGTTTTGGGGTGTCATTTTACATATACACATGCTGGGTGAGATAAATATCTTGGTCAAATGCCAACTTTGTATAAAAAAAATGGGAAAAGTTGTCTTTTGCCAAGATATTTCTCTCACCCAGCATGGGTATATGTAAAATGACACCCCAAAACACATTCCCCACCTTCTCCTGAGTACGGAGATACCAGATGTGTGACACTTTTTTGCAGCCTAGGTGGGCAAAGGGGCCCACATTCCAAAGAGCACCTTTCAGATTTCACAGGTCATTTACCTACTTACCAGACATTAGGGCCCCTGGAAAATGCCAGGGCAGTATAACTACCCCACAAGTGACCCCATTTTGGAAAGAAGACACCCCAAGGTATTCCGTGAGGGGCATGGCAAGTTCCTAGAATTTTTTATTTTTTGTCACAAGTTAGTGGAAAATGATGATTTTTTTTTTTTTTTTTTTTTTCATACAAAGTCTCCTATTCCACTAACTTGTGACAAAAAAAAAAAAATTCCATGAACTCACTATGCCCATCAGCGAATACCTTGGGGTCTCTTCTTTCCAAAATGGGGTCACTTGTGGGGTAGTTATACTGCCCTGGCATTCTAGGGGCCCAAATGTGTGGTAAGGAGTTTGAAATCAAATTCTGTAAAAAATGACGAGTGAAATCCGAAAGGTGCTCTTTGGAATATGGGCCCCTTTGCCCACCTAGGCTGCAAAAAAGTGTCACACATCTGGTATCTCCGTACTCAGGAGAAGGTGGGGAATGTGTTTTGGGGTGTCATTTTATATATACCCATGCTGGGTGAGAGAAATATCTTGGCAAAAGACAACTTTTCCCATTTTTTTATACAAAGTTGTCATTTGACCAAGATATTTATCTCACCCAGCATGGGTATATGTAAAATGACACCCCAAAACACATTCCTCAACTTCTCCTGAGTACGGGGATACCAGATGTGTGACACTTTTTTGCAGCCTAGGTGGGCAAAGGGGCCCATATTCCAAAGAGCACCTTTCGGATTTCACAGGTCATTTTTCACTGAATTTGATTTCAAACTCCTTACCACACATTTGGGCCCCTAGAATGCCAGGGCAGTATAACTACCCCACAAGTGACCCCATTTTGGAAAGAAGAGACCCCAAGGTATTCGCTGATGGGCATAGTGAGTTCATGGAAGTTTTTATTTTTTGTCACAAGTTAGTGGAATATGAGACTTTGTATGAAAAAAAAAAAAAAAAAAAAAAATCATCATTTTCCACTAACTTGTGACAAAAAATAAAAAATTCTAGGAACTCGCCATGCCCCTCACGGAATACCTTGGGGTGTCTTCTTTCCAAAATGGGGTCACTGGTGGGGTAGTTATACTGCCCTGGCATTCTAGGGGCCCAAATGTGTGGTAAGGAGTTTGAAATCAAATTCAGTAAAAAATGACGAGTGAAATCCGAAAGGTGCTCTTTGGAATATGGGCCCCTTTGCCCACCTAGGCTGCAAAAAAGTGTCACACATCTGGTATCTCCGTACTCAGGAGAAGGTGGGGAATGTGTTTTGGGGTGTCATTTTATATATACCCATGCTGGGTGAGAGAAATATCTTGGCAAAAGACAACTTTTCCCATTTTTTTATACAAAGTTGTCATTTGACCAAGATATTTATCTCACCCAGCATGGGTATATGTAAAATGACACCCCAAAACACATTCCTCAACTTCTCCTGAGTACGGGGATACCAGATGTGTGACACTTTTTTGCAGCCTAGGTGGGCAAAGGGGCCCATATTCCAAAGAGCACCTTTCGGATTTCACAGGTCATTTTTCACTGAATTTGATTTCAAACTCCTTACCACACATTTGGGCCCCTAGAATGCCAGGGCAGTATAACTACCCCACAAGTGACCCCATTTTGGAAAGAAGAGACCCCAAGGTATTCGCTGATGGGCATAGTGAGTTCATGGAAGTTTTTATTTTTTGTCACAAGTTAGTGGAATATGAGACTTTGTATGAAAAAAAAAAAAAAAAAAAAAAATCATCATTTTCCACTAACTTGTGACAAAAAATAAAAAATTCTAGGAACTCGCCATGCCCCTCACGGAATACCTTGGGGTGTCTTCTTTCCAAAATGGGGTCACTTGTGGGGTAGTTATACTGCCCTGGCATTCTAGGGGCCCAAATGTGTGGTAAGGAGTTTGAAATCAAATTCAGTAAAAAATGACGAGTGAAATCCGAAAGGTGCTCTTTGGAATATGGGCCCCTTTGCCCACCTAGGCTGCAAAAAAGTGTCACACATCTGGTATCTCCGTACTCAGGAGAAGGTGGGGAATGTGTTTTGGGGTGTCATTTTATATATACCCATGCTGGGTGAGAGAAATATCTTGGCAAAAGACAACTTTTCCCATTTTTTTATACAAAGTTGTCATTTGACCAAGATATTTATCTCACCCAGCATGGGTATATGTAAAATGACACCCCAAAACACATTCCTCAACTTCTCCTGAGTACGGGGATACCAGATGTGTGACACTTTTTTGCAGCCTAGGTGGGCAAAGGGGCCCATATTCCAAAGAGCACCTTTCGGATTTCACAGGTCATTTTTCACTGAATTTGATTTCAAACTCCTTACCACACATTTGGGCCCCTAGAATGCCAGGGCAGTATAACTACCCCACAAGTGACCCCATTTTGGAAAGAAGAGACCCCAAGGTATTCGCTGATGGGCATAGTGAGTTCATAGAACTTTTTATTTTTTGTCACAAGTTAGTGGAATATAAGACTTTGTAAGAAAAAAAAAAAAAAAAAAAAAATCATCATTTTCCGCTAACTTGTGACAAAAAATAAAAAGTTCTATGAACTCACTATGCCCATCAGCGAATACCTTAGGGTGTGTACTTTCCGAAATGGGGTCATTTGTGGGGTGTTTGTACTGTCTGGCCATTGTAGAACCTCAGGAAACATGACAGGTGCTCAGAAAGTCAGAGCTGCTTCAAAAAGCGGAAATTCACATTTTTGTACCATAGTTTGTAAACGCTATAACTTTTACCCAAACCATTTTTTTTCTACCCAAACATTTTTTTTTTATCAAAGACATGTAGAACTATAAATTTAGAGCAAAATTTCTATATGGATGTCGTTTTTTTTGCAAAATTTTACAACTGAAAGTGAAAAATGTCATTTTTTTGCAAAAAAATCGTTAAATTTCGATTAATAACAAAAAAAGTAAAAATGTCAGCAGCAATGAAATACCACCAAATGAAAGCTCTATTAGTGAGAAGAAAAGGAGGTAAAATTCATTTGGGTGGTAAGTTGCATGACCGAGCAATAAACGGTGAAAGTAGTGTAGGTCAGAAGTGTAAAAAGTGGCCTGGTCTTTCAGGGTGTTTAAGCACTGGGGGCTGAGGTGGTTAAGCCTTGGAGGTGCTTGCCTGCCCTGCAGCTAGTATATTATCTGAACGTGTGTTTAGCACGGCAGGGGGTGTCATCACAGACAAGCGCAGCCGCCTGTCCACAGCCAATGTGGACAAGCTCACGTTCATTAAAATGAACCATGCATGGATTCCACAGGACTTGTCTGTACCTTGTGCATTATAGACATGTATACCGGCCTTATCCAGCCATTGTTATACTGCAGCGCAATTGCTCATTCTTTTATTTTGGATATTTCACACTCTTTTGGAGTGTACCCTAATAAAAAATATATATATATATATTAAAACCAAAAACCAGTGTTAATAAATAAATAAAATAGTCTCTGGTACGTTGCCTTTTTCTGCTTCGCAAGTCCCAATCGTGAAGTGGGTACAGTTCACATAAATCTCAATCCTTTTTCCAGTTGGACCCCACTGCTCCAGAAGGCAGTAAAAACACCACTTTAGACCCCTTCCAATAATCCATGGATATAGGGAAGCAAAAGGCCACCGAAAACAGCAGAGTCTCCACTCATTCGCCCTGTCAGACACCAAAGGATAGCCACAATAGTGAAATACCATCACATAAACGGAATAACAGTATTTATTATACTCACAATAGTAAAAAGAATACAAGCATTAGTCTGTGGCCTTTTGCTTCCCTATATCCACGGATTATTGGAAGGAGTCTAAAGTGGTGCTTTTCCTGCCTTCTGGAGCAGCGCGGTACAACTGGAAAAAGGCAAAAAACAGTGTTGGCTACCTCGTCCTCCTCCACCGCCGCTTCCACCTACACCACTACGTCCACCACCTCCTCAAACTCCTACTTCATACGGAGCTCCACCTCATAAATACATTTTTTAACATTTATTTGTGCGTATTTTATTTTATGTTATTTCACTACTTTGTCTGTTATATTTTCGGGTGATATTCAACAACTTTTGGGTGTGATGTACCACTGCTATACCTACTAGATAGGTAAAAAAAAAATTGTCTGTTACATTTTCAGGTGAAATTCACAAATTTTGGGGTGTGATGTACCACTGCTATACCTAGTAGACTGGTTTAAAAAATAAATAAATATTTGTCTGTTACATTTTCAGTTAAAATTCACAAATTTTTGAGTGTAATATACCCCTCCTCTACCTAGTTGACAGCTTAATAAATTTCAATAATTTTTCTTTTACATTTTCAGGTGACAATAAAAAAAAATTTCTGTCATAGACCCCTGCTCTACCAAGTAGACAGGTTAAAAAATTATCAGTAATTTTTCTGTTACATTCTTGGGTTGACATTTTACAATTTTGGACGTGAATAAACCCCTGCTCTGCATAGGTGACAGGGAATAAAATTTCAGAAATTCTTCTTTAATTGATGCGCGCCACCTCCTTTCATTCAATGCTTAAACTTTAACAAGTTGTACCACATTTGCGCTTCAATATCTTTTCCCACATTTGCGCTTCAGTAATTTGTCCCACATTTGCGCCTCAATAACTTTTCCCACATTTGCGCTTCAGTAATTTGTCCACATTTGCGCCTCAATAACTTTTCCCACATTTGCGCTTCAGTAATTTGTCCCACATTTGCGCCTCAATAACTTTTCCCATATTTATGCTCGATCCAAAAAAAAATTTATCCATTTATCTCCCTTGGATGTGGTCTCTCTTTCTCACACTCCCTCTCCTGCGTGGAACCCTGATTCGCCGATAACCGTGATCAACATGGTAGGCTCAGAAAAGAACATCGACAGTTGATAGAGAAGATATCCAAATGGATGGTGGATGTCACTGGGGCACCTCTGCATAGGTGACAGGAACATAAAATAAAAAAATCGTCTGTTACATTGTCAGGTGACAATTTTCAAATTTTGCCGGATAGAAACCCCTGCTTTGCATAGTTGACAGGGAATAAAATTTAAGAAATTCTTCATTAATTGATGCGCGCCACATCCTTTCATTCAATGCTTAAACTTTAAAAAGTCTCACATTTACGCTTTAAGAATTTGTCCCATATTTCCGCTCTATCATTTTTAATTTGAAACAATTAATCCTCCCTTGGATGTGGTCTCTTTCTCACGCTCCCTCTCCGGCGTGGAACCCTGATTCGCCGATACCCGTGATCAACATGCTAGGCTCAGAAAAGAACATCGAAAGTTGATAGAGAAGATATCCAAATGGATGGTGGACGTCACAGGGACGTGCGATCAGGAAGAAGTTAGCTAGAGTCAACAAAGCGGCAGCAGGGCCTCTCCTGGCTAACATTTAAAAATCAAAAATATCACAGTGACATTCCCTATAATTTTTTATTAATCATTCCAATAACAGGGCATCTTAAGAGTCCTGTATTGTTATTTATCGTCACTACCTCCCCGAGTCAGGAGTGGGTAATTGCCGTGCGCCCCCTAATTTCCTCAAAATTCTTCAGTTTTAATAGCTTCTCCCACATTTCCGCTCGATCACAATAAAATTTCATCCATTGACCTCCCTTGCATGTGGTATTCTTTTCTCAGGCTCCCTCTCCGGCCTGGAACCCTGATTTCCTGCCACCATGGTAGGCGCATAAAAGAACATCGAAAGTTGATAGAGCAGACATCAAATTGGATCATGAACATCACTGGGACGTGCGACATGGTGGGGCAGTAAGTGTGCACACGCCTACACGAACTGACTGACAGGGGTCAGCCCCTCCAACTTCTGGGTCTCCAAATTGGGCACATGGCCTGAGCTCGCCCTTTATCCCTTGGAGGTGCTGGCCTTCCCTGCAGCCAGTGTATTGTCTGAACGTGTGTTTAGCACGACTGGAGGGGGATATCACAGGTTGTGCTCAGATCGGCTCATGATGAGAGGGTCCCCTACCTAAGCCTATACTCCCCCCCCCCCCCTACCTAGAAGCAGCAGAGTTATGCCGGAACTGCTTATCGAAGGGTAGCCTAAAGGGGGCCACACCAATGAGGAGTCCTGAGAAGAAGGGAGGGCTTCTAGGTGGGTCGAAAGCATTCGAACCGACAAGTGGGGGCAGGAGAGCCAGGTTTAAATAATTAAAGCCCCGCCTCCCCTCACACAAACACGGCACTCTTAATTGCCTACCACTTGTGCTCGGATCGGCTCATGATGAGAGGGTCCCCTACCTAAGCCTATACTCCCCCCCCCCCCTACCTAGAAGCAGCAGAGTTATGCCGGAACTGCTTATCGAAGGGTAGCCTAAAGGGGCCAAAAGAACCATGCATAGGAGTTTGAAAAAACTTGATAACAGAAACTACAAAACTAAAACTCGAAAGCCAGTGATATTTCGTATAAGGATCCAGGATATAACGCATGGAACACGCGGAACTGCGACGACCCAACCGTTTGATGACATGTACTGGCACCTTATTCATGGATGCCGCAGCTGCCGCGCCCATGCGGAAAGAATGTCCTGTGATCCAGAGAGGACCGACCCCTGAACCTGTCAACTAAACCTAAATGTACGTAAGAAAGGCCGCGGTGGTTAGCCGGGCATTGCCTAGTTCAAGTACGGGAGAACATGCCGCTTGGACTAAATACTACACAGCCAAGCCTCCAAGGCCTGCACCGGACACCATCTGCTGTCCGTGGGAAAGTATCTGACCGCCACCGATTCCCCCGGCCGTGACGTCTTGGACGAGGCCAAGGTGAGGACATAGATGGACCCGAGCCAGTGTATTGGTGCCCATGAGCTCGCCTGACCTGAGGAATCCATGGAAGGCCAGGTACAAGGCTGTTTCTACCAGAGCGCTAACCTGCGGCCCGAACGGTTTACCCTGCAGTTTGTCTGTCACGGCCTGAACAAGCTACCAGTAAATGGCTGACGCACATGTCGTTTCACAACAGACATCTTGCACAAACCCTTCAACGCCGCTTTGATCGGGTGGGCGGAGAAGAGTGACGGTAGGTCCGGATGTAGCATGTACCAATGGTGCTGAATACCTGCCATGTATAGTTAACAATGCTATAGGACAGGTTTAATTGAGAGTGGCAAAACCCTGACAAAGCCGAATAGGTGAGTGATAGGCCCCCGGCCAGCGGCCGGGTAGGTGTTCTCATATCTCTGATACAGGCGCCAAGCTGTTGTAAGCCCTCAGAGTATTACTGGCCAAGGAATTGGCCATCAGTCTCTTAGCTATGGTGAGATAAGAGACTAGTCCCAGCGCAGCTGGGCCTGGTGAGGAATCTTTTTTTTTTTTTCCTCCATGCGTGAGAGACTCTAATGGCGGAGTCATGTGTGTAAACCTAAAGCGGAGAAGCCATGCGTGAGAGACTAATGGCGGAGTCATATGTGTAAAACTAAAACGGAGAAGCTCTGCGTGAGAGACTAATGGCGGAGTCATATGTGTAAAACTAAAACGGAGAAGCTCTGCGTGAGAGACTCTAATGGCGGAGTCATATGTGTAAAACTAAAACGGAGAAGCCATGCGTGAGAGACTCAGATGGCGGAGTCATATGTGTAACCTAAAACGGAGAAGCCATGCGTGAGAGACTCTAATGGCGGAGTCATATGTGTAACCTAAAACGGAGAAGCCATGCGTGAGAGATTCTAATGGCGGAGTCATATGTGTAAACCTAAAACGGAGAAGCCATGCGTGAGAGACTCTAATGGCGGAGTCGTATGTGTAAAACTAACATGGAGAAGCCATGCGTGAGGGCCTCTAATGGTGGAGTCATATGTGTAACTTCAAGCGGAGAAGCCATGCGTGAGAGACTCTAATGGCGGAGTCATATGTGTAACCTAAAACGGAGAAGCCATGCGTGAGAGATTCTAATGGCGGAGTCAAATGTGTAAACCTAAAACGGAGAAGCCGTGCGTGAGAGACTCTAATGGCGGAGTCGTATGTGTAAAACTCACACGGAGAAGCCATGCGTGAGAGACTCTAATGGCGGAGTCATATGTGTAACCTAAAACGGAGAAGCCATGCGTGAGAGATTCTAATGGCGGAGTCATATGTGTAAACCTAAAACGGAGAAGCCATGCGTGAGAGACTCTAATGGCGGAGTCGTATGTGTAAAACTCACACGGAGAAGCCATGCGTGAGAGACTCTAATGGCGGAGTCATATGTGTAACCTAAGACGGAGAAGCCATGCGTGAGAGACTCTAATGGCTGAGTCATATGTGTAACCTAAAACGGAGAAGCCATGCGTGAGAGACTCTAATGGCGGAGTCGTATGTGTAAAACTAACACGGAGAAGCCATGCGTGAGAGACTCAGATGGCGGAGTCATATGTGTAAACCTAAAACGGAGAAGCCATGCGTGAGAGACTCTAATGGAGGAGTCATATGTGTAACCTAAAACGGAGAAGCCATGCGTGAGAGATTCTAATGGCGGAGTCATATGTGTAAACCTAAAACGGAGAAGCCATGCGTGAGAGACTCTAATGGCGGAGTCGTATGTGTAAAACTCACACGGAGAAGCCATGCGTGAAAGACTCTAATGGCGGAGTCATATGTGTAACCTAAGACGGAGAAGCCATGCGTGAGAGAATCTAATGGCTGAGTCATATGTGTAACCTAAAACGGAGAAGCCATGCGTGAGAGACTCTAATGGCGGAGTCGTATGTGTAAAACTAACACGGAGAAGCCATGCGTGTGAGACTCTAATGGTGGAGTCATATGTGTAACCTAAAACGGAGAAGCCATGCGTGAGAGACTCTAATGGCGGAGTCGTATGTGTAAAACTCACACGGAGAAGCCATGCGTGAGAGACTCTAATGGAGGAGTCATATGTGTAACCTAAAACGGAGAAGCCATGCGTGAGAGATTCTAATGGCGGAGTCATATGTGTAAACCTAAAACGGAGAAGCCATGCGTGAGAGACTCTAATGGCGGAGTCGTATGTGTAAAACTCACACGGAGAAGCCATGCGTGAAAGACTCTAATGGCGGAGTCATATGTGTAACCTAAGACGGAGAAGCCATGCGTGAGAGAATCTAATGGCTGAGTCATATGTGTAACCTAAAACGGAGAAGCCATGCGTGAGAGACTCTAATGGCGGAGTCGTATGTGTAAAACTAACACGGAGAAGCCATGCGTGAGAGACTCTAATGGTGGAGTCATATGTGTAACCTAAAACGGAGAAGCCATGCGTGAGAGACTCTAATGGCGGAGTCGTATGTGTAAAACTCACACGGAGAAGCCATGCGTGAGAGACTCTAATGGCTGAGTCATATGTGTAACCTAAAACGGAGAAGCCATGCGTGAGAGACTCTAATGGCGGAGTCATATGTGTAACCTAAGACGGAGAAGCCATGCGTGAGAGACTCTAATGGCTGAGTCATATGTGTAACCTAAAACGGAGAAGCCATGCGTGAGAGACTCTAATGGCGGAGTCATATGTGTAAAACTAACACTGAGAAGCCATGCGTGAGAGACTCAGATGGTGGAGTCATATGTGTAAACCTAAAACGGAGAAGCCATGCGTGAGAGACTCTAATGGAGGAGTCATATGTGTAACCTAAAACGGAGAAGCCATGCGTGAAAGACTCAAATTTTTTTTTTTTTTTTTAAAACTATAAACCATTTAAGCAGCTCCCGTATGGGCACAGCTCTGAGTACGAGCATGAAGAGCATGGTATAACGCAGATCACCTGCACGGACTAACTAACATCCTGTGCCTAAATAACCCCCTTGGAACCTTATGTATGGCTGGCAGCAGGAAGCCAGCCACCGCCTATGATCTGCTCCCCCTGACCGAGCCTAGTACTCCTTCCCCTGATCCCTGCCTACCTAACGGCACGGCGGCCCGTGCCAGACTTTATTGAAGATGAGGAACCTTTACCTGTCACGGCTGTATGTGAGCAACAAGAGCATGCACAGAAAATAGAGCTTCTGACCGGACCCAAACTAGGGAGGATAAAGGGTGACCCCTGTCAGACCCTCGAAAGCTCTCCCTATGCTGCTAAGCCCATGCCCGGATCCAAATGGTGGAAGGAGGCATGCCCGCGTACCTAAGACTGATGACCACTGTAACCCCTACAATAGTGGAAGGGGCACGGCCACCGGTGCCCTGCTCAGTATATGGAGGGAACCGTGGTCGCCTTGGATCCAGTCAGAAAACACACAGATACACAACAATGTCTGCACACTTAGCTGAAGGGGCTGCAGCCGCAGTGAAGACGGATCCAAAGACAGGCTGGCAATATCCGGAGTACTTGCTGCAGCAGAACACAGGTCCAGTGAAAGGATAGCATACAAGGGAAGATACTCAAGCAAGAGCTACAACCCAAATGAGAAATATAATCCACACCTACAATAGGAGGAGGGGAAATATAAAGGCAGGGAAATCAAACGCAGCTGGGAGGAAGGAAACAGAAAACTCCTCCCAGCTCTAGTAGTGACATCATCACAGGGGTGGAGAAACAGAGCTGTGAGAACGTCCCAAAGCTCTGGTAGTGACAGTACCCCCCCCTCTACGGGTGGACTCCGGACACCTAGGACCCACCTTCTCAGGATGAGCCCTATGAAATGCCCTGATGAGGCGAGTGGCTTTAATGTCCGACACCGGAACCCACATCCTCTCCTCAGGACCATAACCCTTCCAATGAACGAGGTACTGGAGCGAACTGCGGACAATGCGAGAGTCCACAATTCTGGAAACCTTAAACTCCAGATTGCCATCAACCAAAATCGGAGGAGGAGGCAAAGAGGAGGGTACCGTGGGCTGGACATATGGTTTTAAGAGAGATCTGTGAAATACATTATGTATCTTCCAAACCCGTGGAAGATCAAGACGGAAGGCAACAGGATTGATGACTGACAAGATTTTATAAGGCCCAATAAACTTGGGACCCAATTTCCAGGAGGGAACCTTCAGTTTAATATTTCTTGTAGACAACCACACCAGATCACCCACACTCAGGTCCGGACCAGGCACACGTCTCTTATCAGCCACACGCTTATACTTCTCACTTATCTTTCTAAGATTACTCTGAATCTTTTGCCAAATGGTAGACAAAGACGAGGAAAATCTCTCCTCCTCAGGTAAATCAGAAAGAGCCCCTCCCGAGAATGTCCCAAACTGCGGATGGAACCCATATGCACCAAAGAATGGCGACTTATCAGAAGATTCCTGACGACGGTTGTTCAGAGCAAACTCAGCAAGAGAGAGAAATGAACACCAATCCTCCTGGTTCTCTGCCACGAAACAGCGCAAATATGTCTCCAGATTCTGATTGAGGCGCTCAGTCTGACCATTCGACTGCGGGTGAAAAGCAGAAGAGAAGGACAGCCGAACCCCCAGGCGAGAACAGAAAGCCTTCCAGAACCTGGACACAAACTGCGTGCCTCTATCGGAAACAATATCAGAGGGAATGCCATGCAATTTAACAATATGGTCGACAAAAGCTTGCGCCAACGTTTTAGCATTGGGTAAACCAGGGAAAGGTACGAAATGAGCCATCTTGCTAAAACGGTCCACCACCACCAGGATCACCGACTTCCCTGAGGAACGAGGAAGATCCGTGATAAAGTCCATGGACAGGTGTGTCCAAGGACGGGAAGGTATGGGTAACGGGAGAAGGGAACCTGAAGGCCGTGAACGAGGGACCTTAGCGCGAGCGCACGTCTCACAAGCAGCCACAAAACCCTCCACCGACTTACGAAGAGCCGGCCACCAAAATCTCCGAGCAATGAGATCTACCATGGCTCTACTCCCGGGGTGACCAGCAAGAACAGTATCATGATGCTCCTTGAAGAGTTTGTGACGTAGCTCAGGAGGCACAAACAACTTCCCAGAAGGACAACGGGCAGGTGCCTCAGTCTGGGCAGCCTGGACCTCGGCCTCCAAATCCGAATATAGAGCAGAAACAACTACCCCCTCCGCCAAAATGGGACCCGGGTCCTCAGAGTTTCCTCCTCCCGGAAAACAGCGAGAGAGAGCATCAGCCTTCACATTTTTGATCCCAGGGCGGAATGTGACGACAAAATTGAATCTGGAGAAGAACAGAGACCATCTGGCCTGTCTCGGATTCATACGCCTGGCCGACTCCAAGTATGCCAGATTCTTATGGTCGGTAAAAACGGTGATAGGGTGCCTGGCCCCCTCCAACCAATGGCGCCATTCCTCGAAAGCCAACTTGATGGCGAACAACTCCCTATCTCCCACATCATAGTTTTTCTCTGCCGGGGAGAGTTTTTTAGAGAAAAAGGCACAGGGTCGCCATTTGGCAGGAGAAGGGCCCTGGGACAAAACCGCACCCACACCCACCTCGGAAGCATCCACCTCAACAATAAAAGGTAAGGAAACATCGGGATGCACCAAGACGGGAGCAGATGCAAAACTCTCTTTAATCTTAGAAAAAGCTGCAAGCGCCTCCTCCAACCAAGATGAAAAATCCGCCCCCTTTTTTGTCATGTCAGTGAGGGGTTTGACAACAGAGGAATAATTCAAAATGAACTTTCTGTAATAGTTCACAAAACCCAGAAAGCGCATCAATGCCTTCTGATTCTCAGGAAGCTCCCACTCAAGTACAGCACGGACCTTCTCCGGATCCATGCGAAAACCAGAAGCAGAGAGGAGAAAACCCAGAAATTGAATCTCCGATACCATAAAAACACATTTCTCCAGCTTGGCGTACAATTTATTTTCCCGCAGAATCTGCAGAACCTGAAAAAGATGATCCTGATGGGTCTGAACATCAGGGGAAAAAATCAAAATATCATCAAGATACACCAATACAAATTTCCCCATTAAATGGTAGAAAATACTGTTAACAAAATGCTGAAAGACGGCCGGAGCATTCATCAGGCCGAAAGGCATAACGAGATTCTCGAAATGCCCGTTAGGGGTATTAAAGGTCGTTTTCCATTCATCCCCCTCTCTGACCCTGACCAGGTTGTACGCGCCTCTCAAATCCAATTTGGAAAAAACCTTGGCCCCAACAATTTGGTTGAAGAGGTCCGGGATCAGAGGAAGGGGATAGGGATCGCGAATCGTGATACAGTTCAGCTCCCTAAAATCTAGGCAATGTCTCAGAGAGCCATCTTTTTTTTTAACAAAAAAAAACCCAGCGGCAACAGGTGATTTTGAGGGACGAATATGCCCCTTATCGAGACTCTCGGAGATATAGGTTTGCATTGCGATTCTTTCCGGTTGTGAGAGATTGTAGAGGCGAGCTTTTGGCAGCTTGGCGCCGGGAATGAGGTTAATGGGACAGTCAAACTCCCGGTAAGGAGGTAGCTCCTGAACACCGCTCTCGGAAAACACGTCCGAGAAATCAGAGAGAAATGATGGCACAGTTTTAGTAGACACCTCTGCAAAAGTCGCTGTAAGACAATTCTCTCTACAAAAGTCACTCCACTCATTTATTTGCCTTCCTTGCCAATCAATAGTGGGGTTATGTCTAGTGAGCCAGGATAACCCCAAAACTAGAGGAGAAGGCAATCCGTTAAGGACAAAACAAGATATATCCTCCACATGAGTGTTACCTACAGCTAACCGGATATTGTGAACAATGCCCTTCAGAGATCTCTGTGAGAGTGGAGCAGAGTCAATAGCAAAAACAGGTATATCCTTTTCTAATGTGCAAACCTGAAAACCATGCATGGCTACAAATTGAGTGTCAATAAGATTGACGGCCGTTCCACTATCAACAAAAATCTCACAAGAAATGACTTTGCTCTCTAGCGCCACCCTGGCAGACAGGAGAAAACGGGAACTGCAGGTCAGAGGAAAAGCATCAATTCCTACATCAACTTT
The DNA here is from genome assembly GCF_905171765.1 of Bufo bufo. NCBI lineage: Eukaryota > Metazoa > Chordata > Amphibia > Anura > Bufonidae > Bufo > Bufo bufo. The sequence continues at coordinate 81,922,049 of NC_053395.1, forward strand.
GCCCAAAGTAGCAGATGAAGCAGAGTTTGATGATTTACCTTTTGAGGTTTTTCTCTTATTATCGCTCTTAGTACAGTTCAAGAATCTCCTAGACGGACAAACATTTGCCAAATGACCTATGCCCCCACAACAAAAACACACCATACTCGGAGGACTAAATCCTTTTTTATCAGGGGCAAGTCGACCTAGCTGCATGGGCTCCTCCTCAGAGGGGACCGAGACATGATGAGGCCCCTGCACACTGAATGAGTCCGCACCACTGCCCCTAGACTGACAATGGCTGGACAGAGAGGTCTCGTTTCTTTCTCTTAGACGCCTGTCAAGGCGTACCGCCAATGACATGGCAGACTCTAAGGACGTTGGTCTCTCATGGAAAGCAAACGCATCTTTCAATCTCTCTGAGAGACCATGACAGAACTGACTCCGGAGTGCAGCATCATTCCAACCTGAATAAGCTGCCCATCTCCGAAATTCAGAACAATAAAGCTCTGCAGACAGTTTGCTCTGGCATAAAAAACGTAAGTTAGATTCGGCCAGAGCAACACGACCCGGGTCATCATATATCTGCCCCAGGGCCACAAAAAATCCTTCCACGGATCGAAGGGAGGGATCCCCTGATGGCAGCGAAAAAGCCCAAGTCTGAGCATTACCCCTGAGCAGGGAGATGACAATCCTCACCCTCTGCTCCTGATTACCAGAGGAATGTGGACACAAGCAAAAATGGAGTTTGCATGCCTCTCTGAAGCGAACAAAACTCTCACTGCCCCCGGAGAACGTTTCCAGAAGTGAGACCTTTGGCTCGCAACAGACTCCATGGGCCGGAGCAGAGCCCAATGCTTGAAGCTGAGTCATAGATTGACGGAGATCCGCTACCTCCAAAGAAAGACCCTGCATGCGGTCAACCAGGCCAGAAAGCGGATCCATGTCAAAAAAGACGGTTTTGGTGGATTATAATGTCACGGCTGTATGTGAGCAACAAGAGCATGCACAGAAAATAGAGCTACTGACCGGACCCAAACTAGGGAGGATAAAGGGTGACCCCTGTCAGACCCTCGAAAGCTCTCCCTATGCTGCTAAGCTCATGCCCGGATCCAAATGGTGGAAGGAGGCATGCCCGCGTACCTAAGACTGATGACCACTGTAACCCCTACAATAGTGGAAGGGGCATGGCCACCGGTGCCCTGCTCAGTATATGGAGGGAACCGTGGTCGCCTCGGATCCAGTCAGAAAACACACAGATACACAACAATGTCTGCACACTTAGCTGAAGGGGCTGCAGCCGCAGTGAAGACGGATCCAAAGACAGGCTGGCAATATCCGGAGTACTTGCTGCAGCAGAACACAGGTCCAGTGAAAGGATAGCATACAAGGGAAGATACTCAAGCAAGAGCTACAACCCAAATGAGAAATATAATCCACACCTACAATAGGAGGAGGGGGAATATAAAGGCAGGGAAATCAAGCGCAGCTGGGAGGAAGGAAACAGAAAACTCCTCCCAGCTCTAGTAGTGACATCATCACAGGGGTGAAGAAACAGAGCTGTGAGAACGTCCCAAAGCTCTGGTAGTGACATTACCCCCCAGCCGCGTGTGGAGCTCACGCTGCTCCCTGGCAGAACGCACCAGTGCGGGGGAGCCCCCCTCCTCAGCTAGGGCCGACCCGCCACCGGCTGGACACTCGTACCGCGCGGGGAGCAGCGCCACTCCCTGGCAATGTGCACCGGATCAGAGGGAGCCCTTCCTTTACCGTGGGCCCCGGCCCCCGCTGGTTTGAACCGTGTGCCGCGTGAGGAGCCGCACAGCTCCCTGGCATTGTGCGCCGGTGCGGGAGTGCCCCTCACCTAGGGGCTGGTTATTGTGACTGGAACCCGCTGGGAGACTGAAGACTGACCGGACCTACCTGTGACCGTGAAGGCTGACCTCCCAGGCCGTGGCTGACCCGCGTGCATAGTCGTGACGCAACTACCCGTAGATGCCCACCCAGTGCCTGTAGTCAACGGGAGTGCGACCGAGTCTGTGGATGTGACCGACTAGCCCCTGTAGTCGTGAGGGGACCCTACATCAAGAGTAGCGGTAACGGACCATCGCCTGTAGACGTGGTAGTATTACCTCACGAGTCTGTTGACATGAGACTAATGCCTACAGTTGTGGCAGGCCTATATAATGAGTCTGTAGTCGTAACAGATTTGTGCCTGCAGTCGTGGCAGGGCTTTAGAGCGGGTCTGTAGTCTTGACAGACTGATGCCTGCAGTCGTGGCAGGGCTTTATAACGGGTCTGTAGTCGTGACAGACTGATCCCTGCAGCCGTGGCAGGACTTTATAATGAGTCTGTAGTCGTGACAGACTGATGCCTGCAGCCGTGGCAGGACTTTATAATGAGTCTGTAGTCGTGACAGACTGATGCCTGCAGTCGTGGCAGGGCTTTATAACGAGTCTGTAGTCGTGAAAGACCTGGCAAAACAAAATTTATATCTATATTTATATTATTTTGTTTTCCAACTTCCCACCAAAGGCCACGACTGTAGGCGCCACCCTGCAAGACATGCGCCAGTGGCCTGAGCATTGATAGACCACCATACCCAGTCCCCCAAGCCCACGCAGGAGTAAAAAGTGGGGTGGCCCACGCATGCGCACCACACCTGACTCACCTGGCGGCCATAACAGCCACAAACCCCACAGTATCGCAAAGTAGCCAACCACCTGTGGACCTGAATAAACAAGGACAGACATGTGAGTGAGCGAACCCCGGCTGAGTGACCCTTCACCCACGCAACCGCTTCCTAGCTAACCACCGACTTGTCGCGGCTGCGCCCGAAACCGACCCACTGACTCCCGACGTACCGTATGGGCTATGGGCGGCCAGGCTGCGTGCGCAAGGCGTAGTGGCCATCCCCCTTCCTTGAACCCTCTTTTATTTAATACTTAAATTTTTTTTTTTTTTTCAACTGACGCCTGCCTTAGTGCCTAGCCACTGGTGCTGAGCAAGGAGCCCAGTACCTGGACTGCAGGACCAGCATGGCCTGTAGGTGTCACCCTCTCTCAGACCAGGACCTGCTAGAACGCCGAAGGGCAGTGAGCCGCACTGTGGAGCCGATGGCCAGGGTGACCGATGCGCTGCACGCGATGGTATGAGAGCGGGAGTGTGACTCGCCGCAACGGAGCCACAGGTGAGGAGGTTGTTGTACAGTTTAGCCTGGGGGACGCTGCATGTGGGAGCGGGGTGCCTGGAGCGGATCGGAAGTGCGGGCAGTCACAGGTGCGGCTGGGGACCGGCGGGCATGCCCAGCAGCATGACATGACGTACAGTTGCAAGAAAAAGTATGTGAACCCTTTGGAATGATCTGGATTTCTGCACAAATTCGGCATAAAATGTGATCTGATCTTCATCTAAGTCACAACAATAGACAATCACAGTCTGCTTAAACTAATAACATACAAAGAATTAAATGTTACCATGTTTTTATTGAACACACCATGTAAAAGTTCACAGTGTAGGTGGAAAAAGTATCCCTAGACTAATGACATCTCCAAGAGCTAATTGGAGTGAGGTGTCACCCAGCTGGAGTCCAATCAATGAGATGGAATTGGAGGTGTTGGTTACAGCTGCCCTGCCCTAAAAAAAATGCACACCAGTTCTGGGTTTGCTTTTCACAAGAAGCATTGCCTGATGTGAATGATGCCTCACACAAAAGAGCTCTCAGAAGACCTACGATTAAGAATTGTTGACTTGCATAAAGCTGGAAAGGGTTATAAAAGAATCTCCAAAAGCCTTGCTGTTCATCAGTCCATGGTAAGACAAATTGTTTATAAATGGAAAAAGTTCAGCACTGCTGCTACTCTCCCTAGGAGTGGCCATCCTGTAAAGATGACTGCAAGAGCATAGCGCAGACTGCTCAATTAGGTGAAGAAGAATCCTAGAGTGTCAGCTAAAGACTTACAAACGTCTCTGGCATATGCTAAGATCCCTGTTAGCGAATCTACGATATGTAAAACACTAAACAAGAATGGATTTCATGGGAGGATACAACAGAGGAAGCCACTGCTGTCCAAAAAAAACATTGCTGCACGTTTACAGTTTGCACAAGAGCACCTGGACGTTCCACAGCAGTACTGGCAAAATATTCTGTAGACAGATAAAACCAAAGTTGAGTTGTTTGAAAGAAACACGCAACACTATGTGGAGCAAAAGAGGCCCAGCACACCAACATCAAAACCTCATCCCAACTGTGAAGTATAGTGGTGGGGGCATCATGGTTTGGGACTGCTTTGCTGCGTCAGGGCCTGGACGGATTGCTATCATCAAAGGAAAAATGAATTCCCAAGTTTATCAAGACATTTTGCAGGAGAACTTAAGGCCATCTGTCCACCAGCTGAAGCTCAACAGAAGATGGGTGTTGCAACAGGACAACGACCTAAAGCATAGAAGTAAATCAACAACAGAATGGCTTAAACAGAAGAAAATACGCCTTCTGGATTGGCCCAGTCAGAGTCCTGACCTCAACCCAATTGAGATGCTGTGGCATGATCTCTAGAAAGCGATTCACACAAGACATCCCAAGAATATTGGTGAACTGAAACAGTTCTGTAAAGAGGAATGGTCAAGAATTACTCCTGACCGTTGTGCACGTCTGATCTGCAACTACAGGAAACGTTTGTTTGAAGTTATTGCTGCCAAAGGAGGTTCAACCAGTTATTTAATCCAAGGGTTCACATACTTTTTCCACCTGCACTGTGAATGTTTACATGGTGTGTTCAATAAAAACATGGTAACATTTAATTCTTTGTGTTATTAGTTTAAGCAGACTGTGATTTTCTATTGTTGTGACTTAGATGAAGATCAGATCACATTTTATGACCAATTTGTGCAGAAATCCATATCATTCCAAAGGGTTCACATACTTTTTCTTGCAACTGTAAATAACGAGACGGGTGTGCAGCCACCCAGCCTACCTATTCTCTGCAGCGATGAGCCCGATGCCGGGGACCACACGAACTAACAATGAGACACGCGACCTCTCTGGAAGGACAGCCAACCCACGAGCCGATTCGAAAGCATTCGAACCGACAAGTGGGGGCAGGAGAGCCAGGTTTAAAAAATTAAAGCCCCGCCTCCCCTCACACAAACACGGCACTCTTAATTGCCTACCACTTATATTTCCCAATGTTTTGGGGTGTACCCTAATTTAAAAATGTTTTAATAAATTTAAAACCAAAAAGCAGTGTAGGCAACCTCCTCCTCCTTCTCCACCACTTCCACATCCACCGCCACATCCACCGCCTCCACAACCTCCTACTCCATATGTACCTCGTCCTCCTAGATCAAGAATATTATTTTGTATTTTTACGTATTTTATGTTATTTAAAGTCATCTGCCTATCCACATTTTTTTGCAGAGCACTTGTCATGCTCTTAACCACATTTTGATGCCATTTGCAGCCCTCTAGCCCTTTCCATGACATTTTTACAGCCATTTTAGTGCTCAAAAGTTTGGGTCCCCATTGACTTCAATGGGGTACGGGTTCGGGGTCAAGTTCGGGTCCCGAACTCAAACTTTTTTGTGAACCCGTCGAACCCGAACATCCAGGTTTCCGCTTAACTCTACTTTAGAACATATAACTGCACCGCTGAACGGCAAATATATTTTTCTTTTTTCTACTTATACACTCCACAAAAGGTTTGAGAATATATAACTGCACCGCTGAACGGCAAATATATTTCTATTTTGCCACTAATACACAGCAAAAAGGGCTTTAAAACGTATAACTGCACTGTTGAACGGCAAATATATTTTTCTTTTGCCATCAATACACGACAAAAAGGCCTGCAATTTTCGCAGTTAACCACACAACATCTAATAAGCCCTTTATTCCCACTAATACAAGCCAAAAAATGCTTTAGAAAAAATATCTGCACCGCACAAGGGCAAATAAGACGTAGAAATATTTCCTTGTAATAAACCCTGTTAATAGCTGTATCAAACACCAATTGCACCCCATTAACAAGAATGGTTTGCTGGAATTACAGAGCTGTATAATGGCATCTTGGATCCCCAGTCAGTGCAGCAAGGTGTAATAGGATTGTTCCTATTACCCAGGCTGTAACCTACCCTACTGAACCCTGTTCAACAGAAATGCTGTGGAATGATTTCTCCGTATCCTTTTCCTACATCTTGAATAATCTTTCCCTGCACTTGTAAATAGTTTTTTTTAGCACAATTAAGTCTTTACTAGCATTGTCCCTAGTGCCTGCTGACATCTCTCTATGCACTAAGTACATTGGAAAATGGCAGAATCCAAGATGGCTGAGGCTATTTATAGGGCTGTGACATCACAGGGCTGGCTGCTGATTGGCTGCATGCATGGCATTATAGGTGATCCCGCCTTCCCAGAGTTCCTTGCTCCATGTCCTCAAATGTGCAGCATCCATTTAGGAATAAATGTGATTTGTTACCATGAAGCGTGAGGAAATTCGGATTCGGTGCGAATCAAATTTTTCCTGAAATTCGGATCGAATTCCACTTCATCAACTTCAATTTGCTCATCTCTAATTGTAATCATACTGACCTAGAGAATGAAATTAACAGATAACTGCATAGAAAACATCATAAACACAAAACCTATAAACCCTTGCTAGTTTTTCCAAAATTCCCATTGGAAATGTTTCCAGCTACCCACCACATTGTATGCAATATTGAATGGTGGCATTAAAAAGTACAGCTTGTCCTGCAAAAATAAACCTTCATATGGCTATATGAATGGAAAAATAAAAAAGTTCTGGGGCCAGAAGTAAAAAATGAAAATGTAAAAACTGAAAATAGCGTCCTTAAGAAGCTAGGATCACCGTAATGGAAATATCACCCCCAGAGCTCTAAGAAGCTCTGACAGACATTCTTCTGTACCTCCTGCATGAAGTTTTTTTTTCTATTTGGTTTCACTTTCTCATCTCTTTTCCTTCCCTCAACTGTCATCTATTCACACTGATTGCCTCCCTTTATATCCCCTCCCATACTACCTCACTTTGTGGTTTATACTACTTCCTGGATTGTGCTTACTGCTAGAAGCTGCAACTGCTGATTCCTCAGATAAGTCTGTTTCCTTTATTTGTGTTTCTGCTGGCTTGATTCTAGGTGACCCTGGCTTCCTCCGTATTGAGTGCGGGGAGCCGGTGGTCGTGTCCCCTCACTATTGTAGGGTTCCCAGGTGTCATACAGTCGAGGCACGAGGCATGCAATTATCTATCATAGAGATCTTTGCATGGGCTGAGCAGTAAGGGAGAGCTCTAGGGCTATTATAGGGCTTACCCATTTGTTCCTTAGTTTGGGATTAAGTCAGTCTGTTGTTTATTTGTGATTTTCAGTTTTCTGCAAACACCATCCGTGACATTATAAACCACCAAAACCGTCTTAAGCATGGATCCGGTTTCAGCCTTGATTGACCGCGTGCAGGGTCTTTCACTGGAGGTAGCAGATCTCCGTAAAACTGTCTCTCAGTTTCAGGTGACCGGTTCTGCTTGCGTTCATGGAGTTTATTCTGAGCCTAAGATCTCGCTTCCGGATACGTTCTCCAAAGGTAGTGAAAATTTTGTTTGTTTTAGAGAGGCTTGCAAACTCCATTTTCGCCTACTTCCCCATTCCTCTGGTGATGAGGAGCAGAGGGTAGGAATCATCATCTCGCTGCTCAGGGATAACGCTCAGTCTTGGGCCTTTGCGCTACCGGTGGGGGCACGGCCCCTCCGATCGGTGGATGAATTTTTTGTAGCCCTGGGTCAGATATATGATGATCCGGATCGTATTGCTCTGGCTGAATCTAAACTGCATCTTTTATGCCAGGGTAAACAGTCCGCAGAAATATACTGTTCAGAATTTCGGAGATGGGCAGCTGATTCTGGTTGGAATGATGCTGCACTCCGAAGTCAATTTTGCTATGGTCTTTCGGAGGGATTGAAAGATGCGTTTGCCTTTCATGAGAGACCTACCTCCTTGGAGTCTGCCATGTCTCGGGCTGTTCGTATTGACAGGCGTCTTAGAGAGAGAGGAGAGATCACTCCTTCCTGTCATATTCAGTCCAAGAACAGTGGGGCGGTCTCATTCAGTGTGCAGGGGCCTCAGTCTCTCTCAATCTCCTCTGAGGAGGAGGCCATGCAGCTGGGTTTGCTTGCCTCTGATAGTAGAGGATTCAGCTCTCAGAGGAGGGTTTGTTTCTGTTGTGGAGGTATAAATCATTTGGCAAATGTTTGCCCCTCTTGAAGATTTAGGGAGTTTTTTGAGGGTAATATAGAAACAAAAAGAAAAAAGTCCTCTAAAAACGTTCCATCTGTTACTATTGGCAAGGTTGATGCAGAAATTGAAGCTTTTTCGTTTGCTTGTAGTTCTCGTTTTGTCCTGCCTGCCAGGGTGGCGCTAGATAGCAAGAACATTGTTTGTGAGATTTTTGTAGATAGTGGAGCAGCTGTCAATCTCATTGATAATCAATTTGCTATAACACATGGTTTCCAGGTATGCACTTTGGGAAAGGACATACCTGTGTTTACTATCGATTCCGCTCCACTTTCACAAAAATCGTTAAAGGGCACAGTTCACAATATCCGTTTGACTGTGGGTGATGCTCATGTTGAGGATGTGTCATGTTTCGTCCTAAGCAGATTACCTACTCCTCTAGTGTTGGGGCTACCCTGGCTCACTAAACATAACCCCACCATTTATTGGCAAGCGAGGCAAATAAATGGTTGGAGTGACTTTTGCAGAGAGAATTGCCTCTTGGCGTCTCTTTCAGAAGTTTCCACTGAACCATCTTTTCTCTCTGAATTTTCGGATGTGTTTTCAGAGAGTGGTGTCCAGGAGCTGCTCCCTCACCGGGAGTACGATTGCCCTATTAATCTCATCCCAGGCGCCAAGCTGCCTAAATCTCATTTATACAATCTTTCCCAACCTGACAGGGTCGCTATGCGTACTTATATCTCTGAGAGCCTGAGAAAGGGACACATCCAACCCTCGAAGTCACCTGTTGCCGCTGTTTTTTCTTTGTTAAGAAAAAAGATGGTTCTTTGAGACCATGTCTGGATTTCAGGGAGCTGAACAGTATCACAATTCGTGACCCTTATCCGCTTCCTCTGATCCCGGACCTGTTTAACCAGATTGTTGGGGCTAAAGTTTTTTCTAAGTCGGATTTAAGAGGGGCATACAACCTGGTCAGGGTCAGGAAAGGGGACGAATGGAAGACTGCCTTCAATACCCCTGAGGGCCATTTTGAGAATTTGGTTATGCCTTTTGGTTTGATGAATGCTCCAGCCGTCTTCCAACATTTTGTGAACAGCATTTTTTATCATTTAATGGGGAAATTTGTACTAGTGTATATAGATGACATTTTGATTTTTTCTCCTGATTTCAAAACTCATAGGGACCATCTACATCAGGTCTTGCTCATTCTGCGGGAGAATAAATTGTACGCTAAACTGGAAAAATGTGTGTTTGCAGTTCCAGAAATTCAATTTCTGGGTTTTCTTCTCTCCGCTTCTGGTTTTCGCATAGACCCACGAGAAGATCCGCGCTGTGCTTGATTGGGAGCTTCCTGAGAATCAGAAGGCGCTGATGCGCTTTTTTTGGGGTTTGCCAAATATTACAGGAAGTTCATTTTGAATTATTCCTCTGTTGTTAAGCCACTCACTGATATGACTAAAAAGGGGGTAGATTTTTCCTCCTGGTCGGTAGATGCGCGTAAGGCCTTTTCTAGTATCAAAGAGAGTTTTGCTTCCGCTCCCATCTTGATACAACCCGATGTCTCTCTGCCCTTCATTGTTGAGGTGGACGCTTCTGAGGTGGGTGTGGGTGCGGTCTTGTCTCAGGGTCCCTCTCCTGCCAGATGGCGACCGTGTGCCTTTTTCTCGAAGAAACTCTCCTCCGCAGAGAGAAATTACGATGTGGGAGATAGGTAGTTGTTGGCCATCAAGTTAGCTTTTGAGGAATGGCGCCATTGGCTAGAGGGAGCCAGTCACCCTATTACCGTGTTTACCGACCATAAGAATCTGGCCTACTTGGAGTCAGCCAAGCGTCTGAACCCGAGACAGGCCAGATGGTCTTTGTTCTTTTCAAGCTTTAATTTTGTTGTCACGTTCCGCCCTGGGGTTAAGAATGTGAAGGCTGATGCCCTGTCACGTTGTTTTCTGGGAGGGGGGAACTTTGAAGACCCGGGTCCCATTTTGGTTGAAGGGGTGGTCGTCTCTGCTCTTTATCCTGAATTGGAGGCAGAGGTTCAGGCAGCTCAGGCAGAGGCTCCTGATCTTTGTCCTCCTGGGAGGTTGTTTGTGCCTCTCGCTTTACGACACAAGGTTTTTTAGGAGCACCACGATACTGTCCTTGCTGGGCACCCGGGGGGTAGAGCCACAGTGGATCTCATTGCTCGGAGATTCTGGTTGCCAGCTCTTCGTAAGACGGTTGAGGGTTTTGTGGCAGCCTGCGAGAACTGCACTCGTGCCAATGTCCCTCATTCACGGCCATCGGGTCCTCTCCTCCCGTTACCCATTCCTTCCCATCCTTGAACACATTTGTCCATGGACTTCATTACAGATCTGCCTCGTTCCTCGGGGAAGACTGTGATTCTGGTGGTGGTGGACCGTTTTAGCACAATGGTGCATTTCATTCCTTTTCCTGGGTTACCCAATGCTAAAACGCTGGCGCAAGCATTTGTTGATAATATTGTCAAATTGCATGGCATTCCTTCAGACATAGTATCTGATAGGGGCACGCAGTTTGTTTCCAGATTCTGGAAGGCTTTTTGTTCTCGCTTGGGGGTTCAGTTGTCATTCTCTTCTGCTTTTCACCCGCAGTCGAATGGCCAGACCGATCGCGTCAATCAGAATCTGGAGACATATCTGCGCTGTTTTATGACAGAGAATCAGGAGGATTGGTGTTCTTTTTTGTCCCTTGCTGAGTTTGCTTTAAATAACCGTCGCCAGGAGTCCTCTGATAAGTCACCATTTTTTGGTGCATATGGGTTTCATCCACAGTTTGGGACATTCTCTGGAGAGGGGTCTTCTGGTTTACCTGATGAGGAGAGATTTTCCTCGTCTTTGTCATCTATTTGGCAAAAGATTCAGGGTAATCTAAAGAGCATGAGTGAGAGATATAAGCGTGTGGCGGATAAGAGACGTGTGCCTGGTCCGGACCTGAATGTGAGTGATTTGGTGTGGTTGCCTACTAAAAATATCAAACTGAAGGTTCCCTCCTGGAAGTTGGGTCCTAGGTTTATTGGGCCTTACAAAATCTTGTCCGTCATCAATCCCGTTGCCTTCCGTCTTGATCTTCCTCAGACTTGGAAGATTCATAATGTTTTTCACAAGTCCTTATTAAAACCTTATGTCCAACCCACTGTACCCTCCTCTTTGCCTCCTCCTCCTCCGATTGTGATTGATGGTAATCTTGAATTTCAGGCCTCTAGGATTGTGGATTCCCGCATTGTCTGCGGTTCTCTCCAGTATCTCGTTCATTGGGAGGGTTATGGTCCTGAGGAGAGGATGTGGGTCCCAGTGGCGGACATTAAGGCCTCTCGTCTTATCAGGGCTTTCCATAGGTCCCATCCTGAGAAGGTGGGCCCTGAGTGTCTGGAGTCCACTTGTAGAGGGAGGGGTACTGTCACCGCCAGAGCTCTAAGAAGCTCTGACAGACATTCTTCTGTACCTCCTGCACGAAGTTCTTTTGTTTTGGTTTTACTTTCTCATCTCTTTTCCTTCCCTCAGCTGTCATCTATTCACACTGATTGCCTCCCTTTATATCCCCTCCCATACTGCCTCACTTTGTGGTTTATACTACTTCCTGGATTGTGCTTACTGCTAGAAGCTGCAACTGCTGATTCCTCAGATAAGTCTGTTTCCTTTATTTGTGTTTCTGCTGGCTTGATTCTAGGTGACCCTGGTTTCCTCCGTATTGAGTGCAGGGAGCCGGTGGTCGTGTCCCGAGGGCATGCAATTATCTATCATAGAGATCTTTGCATGGGATGAGCAGTAAGAGAGAGCTCTAGGGCTATTATCAAGTCAGTCTGTAGCTTATTTGTGACTTCCGTGACAGGAAAACATCCCAGGAATAAATATCTAAACTGTTATGACATAACCACAATGGAACTCAGCCATGGAGTAAAGACAAACAATATTATTATATCATTACAATAGAACAAAGCTACAAAATAAACGCAAACATTATTGTGCATCATCGCAACGGAGCACAGCCTAGAAATAATGGCAAATAGTATAGTATTATTACTTCATCACAATGGGACACAACCTTACACTATTGTGATATCATATCAATCAAATAGCCAAGCAATGGAGATACTGTATGCATTGTTTTAGTGTCATCACAATAAAACTCTGCCACAAAAAAAAAACCTAAAGAACCAAGTAATAGCCAAGTAATAAAACCCTATTGTGATATCGTCTAAAGGAAACACAGCCTTGGAACAGAGACAAACGCTATTTGACATAATTGAAATAGAAAAAAAGAAATAATATACTGCTTGCTGTTTTAACCCCATCAGGATCCTGCCATTTTTCACCTTAAGGACCAGGCCATTTTTTTGCAAATATGACATGTGTCACTTTATGTGGTGATAACTTTAAAACGCTTTTACTTATCCAGGCCATTCTGAGATTGTTTTCTCATCAAATATTGTACTTCATGACAGTGGTAAAATTGAGTCCAAAAAATTTGGAAAAATTAGCAAATTTACAAAATTCTATTTCTCTACTTTTATAATAGATAGTAAAACCTCCAAAAATAGTTATTACTTTACATTTACAATATGTCTACTACATGTTTAGATCATTTGGTGAATGCCATTTTATTTTTTTCGAGACGTTAGAAGGCTTAGAAGTTTAGAAGCAAATCTTGAAATTTTTCAGAAAATTTCCAAAACCCACTTTTTAAGGACCAGTTCAAGTCTGAAGTGAGGCTTAAATCAAGGTATTCAAAACTGATTTTTACAAACTTTGTTAACCCTTTAGGTGTTCCACAAGAATTAAAGGAAAATGGAGATTAAATTTCTGAATTTCACTTTTTTGGCAGATTTTCCATTTTAATAAATTTTTTCCAGTAACCAATCAAGGGTTAACAGCCAAACAAAACACAATATTTTTTAACCTGATTCTGTAGTTTACAGAAACACCCTATATGTGGTCGTAAACTGCTTTACGGGCACATGGCATTGCACAGAAGGAAAGGAACGCCATATGGTTTTTTGAGAGCAGATTTCACTGGGATAATTTTAAGCTGCCATGTCACATTTGAAGACCCACTGATGCACCCCTAGAGTAGAAAGTTCAAAAAAGTGACTTCATTTTAGAAACTACACCCCTCAAGGTATACAAAACTGATTTTACAAACTTTGTTAACCCTTTAGGTGTTCCACAAGAATTAATGGAAAAAAGAGATAAAATTTTAGAATTTCACTTTTTGGGCAGATTTTCCATTTGAATCCATTTTTTCCAGTAACAAAGCAAGGGTTAACAGCCAAACAAAACTCAATATTTATGGCCCTGATTCTGTAGTTTACATAAACACCCCATATGTGGCCGTAAACTGCTGTACGGGCACATGATATTGCACAGAAGAAAAGGCACGCCATATGGTTTTTGGAAGGCCGATTTTGCTGGACTGTTTTTTTTGACACCATGTGCCATTTGAAGCCCCCCTGATGCACCTCTAGAGTAGAAACTCCAAAAAAGTGACCCCATTTTGGAAACTACGGGATAAGGTGGCAGTTTTGTTGGTACTATATTAGGGCACATATAATTTTTGCTTGCTCTATATTACACTTTTTGTGAGGCAATGTAACAAGAAATAGCTGTTTTGGCGCCGTTTTAATTTTTTCTGTTATTTACAACATTCATCTGAAAGGTTAGATCATGTGGTATTTCTATAGAGCAAGTTGTTAAGGATGCAACAATACCAAATATGACTATGTTTCAGTTTTACATAACAAAGCATTTTTGAAAAAAAAAAGATTTTTTAGTGTCTCCACATTCTGAAAGCCGTAGTTTTATTTATTTTTTGGGCGACTGTCTTGTGCAAGGGCAAATTTTTTTTTAGGATCAGATGCCGATTTGATTGGTACTATTATAGGGTGCATATGACTTTTTGATCGCTTGCTATTACGCTTTTTGTGATGTATGGTGACAAAAAAAGGCTTTTTTGACACCGTCTTTATTTTTATTTTTTTACTGTGGTCATCTGAGAGGTTAGGTCATGTGGTATTTTCATAAAGCAGGTTGTTACGGACGTATATATTTTTTTATTTACTTAAATTTTACACACTAACAGCATTTTTAAAACCCCCAAAAATTATGTTTTAGTGTCTCCATATTCTGAGCAATAGTTTTTGGGCGATTGTCTTAGGTAGGGGCTCATTTTTTGCAGGATGAGATTACGGTTAGATTGGTACTATTTTGGAGGGTATACGCCTTTTTGATCGCTTGGTGTTGCACTTTTAGTGATGTAAGGTGACCAAAAAAGGGTTTATACCGCACAGTTTTTATTTAATTTTTTTGTCGGTGTTCACCTGAGGGGTTAGGTCATGTATTAGTTTTATAGAGCCGGTCTATATGGATGCGGCGATACCTAATATGTGTACTTTTATTTTTTCCCCTATTTTCTACAATTTTTTTCCCTTTATTTTGGCAAAAGGATATTTTTTATTTTTATTTTACTTGCAACCTTAATATTTTTTTTGGGAAAACTTTTTTTTTTACTTTATTTTTTTGTCCCACTCTGGGACTTTAGCTTTTGGTGGTCTGATCCACTTTACAATGCATTCACTTCTGTATTGGAATGCATTGGCTGTCAGTGTAATACAGTGTGTATTACACATACAGCTTTCTGCCTGTGAGATACAGGGGGCTGGATCTCACAGGCTCTCCCCCGGAAGGCAGCCACGATGCCTAAGGAAGGCATCGCACTGCCTTCCATGCCATCAGGTCACCGTCACAGCAGCACAGGGACCCGATGGCAGGTCCGATTCCCGTGAGGACATTGCATGTGCCACAGTCAGCGCTGACCACGGCACATCAAGGGTTAATGCGCCGGCATCAGTGATTTCACTGATGCCGGCGCATGCAGCAGGGGGGTTCGGCTATCAGTGTCTGCCGGAATCCTGCCGAGGATCGGGCAGGCGTATCTCCTGCACCCGCCCGATCACAGCGCTGTACATGTACTGTGCTGGTCCTTAAGTCACAAACATCTGCGCCGTACATGTATGGCACTGGTCTTCTACGGGTTAATACAGCAGAAATAAATACAAATACTGTTGAGGCATCATCAAAATAGATTATTGTATAGGGAAAAACACAGTATTGTGACTATAACACCACAACACAAGAAAACAAAAATAATTGTGAAGTCACACATTAAAGGAATAAAATAAAACACTTAAAGATAGCATACTTAAATAATAAAGGCAAACATGGGATAATTTATTATATGTCCTATGCCTGTCTTCTGACAAAAAAAAGTTGTGCATTATAATGCACACCAGTTTTGCGCAATATTGTCTAACCTTTTCAATTTTACACCACTGTCACCACTTTAAAAGAAAAGAAAATGGGAAAGGCTTAGCAGAAGGTGGCTACTGTGACCCAACAGATTTCCTATAATTTATTCCAGAAAGTGTTATAAATTATAGCATATCTATATGCTGGCTTAAAGGGCACCTGTCAGCAGATTTGTACCTATGAAACTGGCTGACCTGTTATATGTGCGCTTGGCAGCTGAAGGCATCTGTGTTGGTCCCATGTGCATATGTGCCCACATTGCTGAGAAAAAGGATGTTTTAGTATATGCATCTAGTGGCAACGGGGGCGTTGCCATTACTCATAGAGGCTCTGCTCTCTCTGCAACTTACTCACCCCCTCCACTTTGACAGGGCCAGGCATGGTGACGTTTTCACTGCTTGGCCCTGTCAATCAAAGTGCAGATGGCATGGCAGTTACAGAGTGAGAAGACCCTTGATATGTAATGGCAATGCTCCCATTGCTCCTAGAGGCTCATTTGCATATATTAAAGCATTACTTTTCTCAGCAATACGGGCACATGTGAACATCGTACCAACACAGACCTGCCAAGCGCACATACAACAGGTCAGCCAGTTTCATAGGTACATATCTGCTGACAGATGCCCTTTAAGCCAAAAGATTTTAAGATACCTGCGCCTCTTAAAAAATGTGGCATACTTCTGATGACGACTGACATTAAAAAATAACAGTCTTAAATCTCCCCCTTGGTTGTGACATCACAATGCAACAAAGCCAAAGAAAAAATAAAATAAAAAACACACTGCTGTCATACTGTGACATCACAATGGAGCAAATGAATAAAGAAGAACACTCTGACACCATGAAAGCTAGTAATAAAGTAAAACACTTTTGGAAACGCAACAACAGAATAAAGACAAACACTATTGGGACATCATTACAATACACCTGCGCCTAGGAATAAATTCAACAGTTCAGTCTTGATCTTCACATTCAAAGAAGAATATAGAAGAACTAGAAAGGGTTCAAAGGCGGGTGACTAGTATATTGAATGAGATTTCAGCTATAATGAGAGGCCTGAATAACTGGGCTTGTTCAGCTTGGCAAAAAGACGTCTTAGGCCCCTTTCACACGGGCGAGTTTTCCGTGCGGGTGCAATGCGTGAGGTGAACGCATTACACCCTCACTGAATCCGGACCCTTTCACTTCAATGGGGGCTGTGCAGATGAGCGGTGATTTTCACGCATCACTTGTGCGTTGCGTGAAAATCGCAGCATGTTCTATATTCAGCGTTTTTCAACCAACGCAGGCCCCATTGAAATAAATGGGGATGCTAGGAGATGATGTTAGTAAATTGATAAAAGTCAATTTACTGTATTACACTGCGTGCAGAATTATTAGGCAAATGAGTATTTTGACCACATCATCCTCTTTATGCATGTTGTCTTACTCAAAGCTGTATAGGCTCGAAAGCCTACTACCAATTAAGCATATTAGGTGATGTGCATCTCTGTAATGAGAAGGGGTGTGGTCTAATGACATCAACACCCTATATTAGGTGTGCATAATTATTAGGCAACTTCCTTTCCTTTGGCAAAATGGGTCAAAAGAAGGACTTGACAGGCTCAGAAAAGTCAAAAATAGTGAGATATCTTGCAGAGGGATGCAGCACTCTTAAAATTGCAAAGCTTCTGAAGCGTGATCATCGAACAATCAAGCGTTTCATTCAAAATAGTCAACAGGGTCGCAAGAAGCGTGTGGAAAAACCAAGGCGCAAAAAAACTGCCCATGAACTGAGAAAAGTCAAGCGTGCAGCTGCCAAGATGCCACTTGCCACCAGTTTGGCCATATTTCAGAGCTGCAACATCACTGGAGTGCCCAAAAGCACAAGGTGTGCAATACTCAGAGACATGGCCAAGGTAAGAAAGGCTGAAAGACGACCACCACTGAACAAGACACACAAGCTGAAACGTCAAGACTGGGCCAAGAAATATCTCAAGACTGATTTTTCTAAGGTTTTATGGACTGATGAAATGAGAGTGAGTCTTGATGGGCCAGATGGATGGGCCCGTGGCTGGATTGGTAAAGGGCAGAGAGCTCCAGTCCGACTCAGACGCCAGCAAGGTGGAGGTGGAGTACTGGTTTGGGCTGGTATCATCAAAGATGAGCTTGTGGGGCCTTTTCGGGTTGAGGATGGAGTCAAGCTCAACTCCCAGTCCTACTGCCAGTTTCTGGAAGACACCTTATTCAAGCAGTGGTACAGGAAGAAGTCTGCATCCTTCAAGAAAAACATGATTTTCATGCAGGAGAATGCTCCATCACATCCGTCCAAGTACTCCACAGCGTGGCTGGCAAGAAAGGGTATAAAAGAAGAAAATCTAATGACATGGCCTCCTTGTTCACCTGATCTGAACCCCATTGAGAACCTGTGGTCCATCATCAAATGTGAGATTTACAAGGAGGGAAAACAGTACACCTCTCTGAACAGTGTCTGGGAGGCTGTGGTTGCTGCTGCACGCAATGTTGATGGTGAACAGATCAAAACACTGACAGAATCCATGGATGGCAGGCTTTTGAGTGTCCTTGCAAAGAAAGGTGGCTATATTGGTCACTGATTTGTTTTTGTTTTGTTTTTGAATGTCAGAAATGTATATTTGTGAATGTTGAGATATTATATTGGTTTCACTGGTAAAAATAAATAATTGAAATGGGTATATATATTTTTTTTGCTAAGTTGCCTAATAATTATGCACAGTAATAGTCACCTGCACACACAGATATCCCCCTAAAATAGCTAAAACTAAAAACAAACTAAAAACTACTTCCAAAAATATTCAGCTTTGATATTAATGAGTTTTTTGGGTTCATTGAGAACATGGTTGTTGTTCAATAATAAAATTAATCCTCAAAAATACAACTTGCCTAATAATTCTGCACTCCCTGTATTTTCCCTTATAACATGGTTATAAAGGAAAATACAGTAATAGCATTCTTAATACAGAATGCTTACTAAAATGTGGCTTGAGGGGTTAAAAAATAAAAATAAAATAACTCGCCTCATAACTCAACTCACCACGTGGTGACTGCGGTGACGTCAACGCAGGACCTGCTGAATGAAGATACAAGATCCTTCTATCACGTCATCAAAGGTCTTTTTGCAGGTCCTGAAAGATGAAGAAAGAAGACATGCCGGCTGCACAACAAGAGGATGAGGTGAGTTAATTTTTTTATTTTTTTTTAACCCCTCAAGCCACATTTTAGTAAGCATTCTGTATTAAGAATGCTATTATTTTCCTTTATAACCATGTTATAAGGGAAAATAATAAAATGAATAGAACACCTAACCCAAACCCGAACTTCAGTGAAGAAGTTCGGGTCTGGGTACCACATTCAGTTCGCGCGGAAAAAACTGAACATCAGAATGCAATCGCAGTCAAATTGACTGCAATTGCGTGCCTACTCGTGCAGTTTTCCCGCAATGCACATGCGACGCATCCGGAGCAAATCCAGGACGCCCGTGTGAAAGAGGTGTGAAATGTAAATGTACAGTATTTGTAGTCAATACAAAGAACTGGCACAGGACTTATTTGTACTGAGGACTTTACAAAGGGGACATTGTTTGCCTTGGAGGAAATGAGATTTAGACATCAATAGAGAAAGGATTCTTCACAGTTAGGGCTCATGCACACGACCGTATGTATTTTGCAGTCCGCAAAAAATGGATCTGCAAAAAATACCGAATACGTCCTTGTGCATTCCGTATTTTGCGGAATGGAACAGCTGGCCCTAATAGAACAGTACTATCCTTGTCTGTAATGCGGACAATAATAGAACAAGTTCTATTTTTTTGCAGAACGGACATACGGACATACAGAAATGGAATGCACATGGAGTAACTTCTGTTTGTTTGTTTTTTGCGGACCCATTGAAATGTATGGTTCCGCATAGAGGGTTAACTATTAGCAAATTAAAATGAGGGTTATAATTACTGAATGTATAATTCTTTGAGAAAGGTAACTATTACAAAACTATGTAACTTATGCAGGTCACACCCACTTCCTTGGCTTCAAGTTCTGCATTGCCTAATGATTCTGGTTTATGAAATGTTACAATTTGATCTTTTCATTATATTACTTATTCATGGCCTGCTATGTGTTACAGTACAGTATGTCTGAAAATTCTTAGTCATTCGCCAAAGTACAAAACAATAAGGAAACAAAGCTGCAGCGTCCACAGGGAAATTCCTTCCTATTGTTGCTATGACAATGGTGTCACCCGACATGTTCTTTTATTTGAGGCGTTTTTATTGACACCAGGTTTATTGATATGATTGATAGATTTATGTTTTTGTAGTACACACCTGGAAAATTGCTCAGAAGAGTCTCTTTGAATCATACGCCTTCTATTTTATTATTTTATGTCTAGTGAATAAAGGAATTTTTCTTAAATCAAGATATCATTTTGGATGTCAATTATCCTGCGAGGCAGCAGCATATCCATATAGGAGGCATCCTTCCAAACAGTGCTGTCTTTTTGTGGATATTTACAGTGTATTTGGTGTAAGTGATAGAAATATATGGCACTGCAATCATCAGGGGAAAGACTAAAAGCCAATGTGAACACTAAGGGGGTCATTTGCTATCCAGAAATACGCCTATATTTGGCATATTACTGGTGCAGATTGTAGCGCAAAGAATATTTGCACCGCAATCTGCAACTTTTCCCCGCTAACACCAGGTCTAAAAAAGTGGGCGTGGCATGGGCGGGGAAGGGAATGGGACGGCAGGCCCGTCTCATTCATCATTTTCTATTTTTAGAAATTGGTCCAATTGGTCGTTGTGGCTCTTCATAACTTCATAACTGCCAGGTAAAGGGGTTATTAAGACCAACATCTAAATTAATAAGTGACCCCTAAATGCTGTATCTATGCAGTATTAACAGTAGGAGGTTTTTTGTTTGTTCCGCCTGCCAGTCTTAGCATTGTGTTAGTGAACTAAGCAATGTTCTCCATGCAATGTTCCCTCTAAGTCTTTGTAGCTAGTGAGAGGGGACGCTAGTGATCGCAACTCCTTATAAACTTGGCAATCCAAATCAAGCATCCAGGCACTGGGTGTAGACTTTACTTCTGGCAACCAACAGGGTGGTTCTCCCTAACAGCAGGCAAACTCCTCTGCTCCATTCCTTGAACAGGTGGCTGTACTTACAGTACACTTCCACAGGATACACAGTGGGATATGTAAATTATCACAGTGGGCAAAACTATAATTTGGTATGCTCAGGCACCAGATGCAACTCCTGAACAAGGATGCCATAGAGTCAAAAAGTCCCTTTAGACATGTTATCTCTACTGGTCTTGCACTACACATCCAGGGGCGGGCTGGGCCGGGGGGCAGGGTCCAGGAGGCAATTGCCCCCCAGGCCGCCCGAAATAAACGGCCACTGGGCCGACCGTCTTAAAAAAAAATTTTTTTTATTTTTTTTATTCTTCAGGGCCGCACCGCCGATCATCACCACAGGCGGCGCGGCCCTGGATGTCATTGCGGCCGTGCTGTGTGCTGTGGGGCAGGGGAGGGAGAGGCGTGTCCCTCCCCTGTTCTTCTGATTGGCCGCAGGCACTAATGCCTGCAGCCTATCAGAGGCCGGCTCAGGCCGAGCAATGACGTCATTATCATTGCGACGCCTGAGCCAGCACACAGCAGGGACACAGGCCAGAAGAGGCTGCATCGCTGCTGATGGAGGTAAGTATAAGTGTTGTTTTTTTTTCTTCTTTGCAGGGGGCTGGCACTATTGGGGGGGATCTGGCACTATAAGGGGGGCTGGCACTATGGGGGGGATCTGGCACTTTGGGGGAGCTAGCACTATGGGGGGGCACTATAGGGGGAGCTGGAACTATGGGGGAGCTGGCACTATGGGGGGCTGGCACTATGGGGGGCTGACACTATTGGGGGCTGTCACTATAAGGGGGCTGGCACTATAGGGGAGGAGCTGGCACTGTGGGGGGGCTGGCACTATAGGGGGGCTGGCACTATGGGGGGGGATCTGGCACTATGGGGGGGAATCTGGCACTTTGGGGGAGCTAGCACTATGGGGGGGGCACTATAGGGCTGGAACTATGGGGCAGCTGGCACTATGGGGCGGCTGGAACTATAGGGGGAGCTGACACTATGGGGGGGCTGACACTATGGGGGGGGCTGACACTATGGGGGACTGGCACTATAAGGGGGCTGGCACTATGGGGGGGGCTGGCACTATGGGGGGCTGGCACTATGGGGTAGGAGCTGGCACTATGGGGGGGCTTGCACTATAGGGGGAGCTGGCACTATGGGGGGGCTGGCACTACGGGGGGGGCTGGCACTATGGGGGAGCTGGCACTATAAGGGGGCTGGCACTATGGGTGAAGTGGCACTATGGGGGGGCTGACACTATAAAGGGGCTGGCACTATAAGGGGGCTGGCACTATGGGGTAGGAGCTGGCACTATGGGGGGGCTTTCACTATGGGGGGGCTGGCACTACTGGGGGGGGCTGGCACTATGGGGGAGCTGGCACTATAAGGGGGCTGGCACTATGGGCGAAGTGGCACTATGGGGGGCTGCCACTATGGGGGGCCTGGCACTATGGGGGGCTTGTACTATGGGGGGGGGAGCTGGCACTATGGGGGCATTTCTTGCTGGCACATTATGGGGGGGCACCATGGGGGAGAGGAGCACTATGGGGGTATCTGGGGGCTCTAAAGGGGCTTTTTTTTTAATTATTGGCACATTCTGGGGGCACTATAGGGGAGAGCAGCACTATGGGGCATCTGGGGTTACTATAGGGGCATTATTTGGGGGCACTATGGGGAAGTGGGGGCTCTAAAGGGGCCTTTTGTATTGGAACATTATGGGGGGCACTATGGCATTTGGTAGCACTAAGGGGGCATTTTTTACTGGCACATTATGGCAGGCACTATAGGGGAGAGCGGCACTATGGGGCATTATTTGGAGGCACTATGGGGGAGTGGAGCACTATTGGGGCATATGGTGGCACTAAGAAGGGGAATTTTTTTACTGGCACATTGTGGGGGAGAGGAGCACTATAGGGGCATCTGCTGGGGGTACTAAGGGGCATTTTTTTTACTGGCATATTATGGGGGACACTATGGGGAAGGGGGAGAGGAGCAGTATGAGTGCATTTACTGGGGCACTATATAGGGGTATTTTATACTGGCATACATTATGGGGACATTAGCTCAACTGCGGGCACTAAGCGGGGGTATTTCATGTACTGTCATATTATAGGGAAAATTAGTACTACTAGGGGGTATTATGGGGAGCTTTACTACTACTGGGGGGCTATGAGGAACATGATTACTAGGGCACTATAGGGGCATTATTACTACTAAGTGTGCTCTGGCAGAGAATTTCTATTGGTGGGATTTTGGGGGGCACTGTTACTTTGGGGGCACCCTAGCACAGTATCAGCTTAGCACAATTATTTTTGGGGGACATTATCTTTATACTATTAGTGTCTGGGCGCAGTTATTTTTTAGAGCACTGTGTGCCAATAATTGTTTAAGGGGGCACTATCTGTGTGGTAGTAGTATTCCCAGGGGTACTGTTTCTGCAGTATAGTATTTGGGGCATAGCGGGCACAGTATTGGGGGCACTGTGTGGTAGTAGTATTCCCAGGGGTACTGTTTCTGCAGTATAGTATTGGGGGCATAGCGGGCACAGTATTGGGGGCACTATCTGTGTGGTAGTAGTATTCCCAGGGGTACTGTTTCTGCAGTATAGTATTGGGGGTGGCAGGAAACTAATGTCTGTTTCTCAATCTCTGCAGAGACGGGAGATGGCTGAAAAATCATCATGGCGGTCTGGTCTGAATGGAGAAGATGAGGAAAAAGAACGTCTACAACAAAGGTGACATTGGATGTAAGAGGTATGTGGTGCTATGTAGGAGAGGAGATGCTCCGGCTCCTCCCCCTGCCATTTGCAGAAGGATGATTCAGAGCTGGGTGAGGATGACGAAAGGGGGCAGCAGGCCACGGGCGGGTGGCAGATGGTGGGGGGAACCACAAGCCTTAAGCAGGATCTGGGGAGGGAGGAGAGCGGAGGAGCTTCCTGGCTGTAGCTTGTTGTATAAGCAGGCAGTGCAGCCGGGACAGGTCCTCCCCTCTTCGTATGATGTGTAGACAGGCCTGAACTATAGAATGTCAGCTGTACAGTGTGTGTTGGGAGTGGCCTATTAAATGTAGGAGGGGCTTTTAATAATGGACGGGGCTAAAAATGGGCCACTTGACTAGATTTGCCCCCCAGGACTAAGGCTGCCAGCCCTCCCCTGTACACATCTCTGTTACATCTAACCTGCTTTGGTAGTTGTCTGATTGCTCCTTCAGGCTTCCCATGGGTATTAACTGTGTCCAGGTGTAGCTAAAATATCAGCTTCACATCTTTGTGCTTCTTCTAACATGTTCTCTCTCTGACTGAATTGGCTCAGACTCAGACTGGTTTAGATTGGATTAGACTACACTACACTCACTCACTCCTCTCCTTTAGATATAGGGTGACACCAGCCCCATCTGTGAGGTATGGCCTGTTATCTCAGATCAGCAAATACAGAAATATACATGACAAGATAATGCATTTTGTACTTTGCAGTATCATGCTACTTTTAGGAGCAGGATGCTGTAAGTTGTACATTCTTTCAATATGGTAGACATTTTTAATACGTCGGACAACTTATTTAAAACCTATAAATGAATGGGAAAACAAATGCAGAAAACAAATATCAGATCTGTCACCTAGATTTCTCCAGGTTGCAGCTGATTTTTTATAAGGTAAACAGTTACAATAGGGGGAAGGCTTTAAAGCAGGCAGTCTAAACCCTCCATCATTTTTCAAGACTATTCTTCACTTGAAACTCAAAAAGTAGGGTAAATGAGGGGGGAGGGGGGGGGGGGGAATACAATGAATGCCTCCTGGCAAATATAGAATAAATTAGATTTCAATTTCTCCTTTGGATAGTGACTTGAAAGAATAGGATCCCAAAAGAGCATGATAGCATGGTAGGTGTTGTTCTTATTCATTTTCAACTTTACACTAGGGCTTAATGAAGACTTACAGCAGCAGCCCAGAGAAATACTTTGCACTGCATCTATTGCTCAATCTACTCTCTTATAAAATTCAGTTATGTATCTACATACTGATGTAAATAAGCATGCTATTAAAAAGAAATACTATTAGGTCTTTGACATGCCTGTCTTAATCTATGCCGCTAGTGTCAGATGCAGGTGTCATAGTGGACTGTGTCATGTTCCTATGATCTTGTATATATCTGGTCAATGTGCTTCTTCTATTAGTCAGTGTGTGTTGTATTAGATACTGGGGGTAGTAGTCAGTGGATGGGAGATGTGAAAAGAAGCTTCTGGATTTACTTCAGTATGGGAACTTGGAATATCTGTAGCATTACCTGCAGCTTCATGTGTAAACTCCAATAAACTGCTCACTGGTGACAACACCTTATGCTCAGTGGCAATCTTCGTCAGTAGTGTTGAACACGAATATTCGAAAAGCAAATTTTTATAGTGAATATATTTAGAATATAGTGCTATATATTCATTATATTGAATATTCAGCATTTTTTCCCATCTGAACACATGATTCCTCCCATCTTCTTGCTTGTGGGCCAATGAGTCATTGGCCCACAAGCAACTTAAGTAGGGAGCAATCATGACTTCAGATCAAAAAAAAATGACAAATATTCTAAAAAACAAATATATAGCACTATATTGAATATAGTCATGATTCCTCCCTGCTTAAGTTGCTTGTGGGCCAATGACTCATTGTCCCACAAGCAAGAAGCAGGGAGGAATCATGTGTTCAGATGGAAAAAATGACAAATATTCGAAAAACGAATATATAACACTATATTCTATAGTGCTATAAATTCGTTTTTGACCCACGCCTGTATTGAGCATGCAATATTCGCATATTACTTTCCCAATTTTCACGTAAAAAATAGAATGTAGAATATAACGAATATACGAATTCGCGAATATATGACGAATATTCTACAAAATATTAGCGAAATATCACAAATTCGAATATGACCCCTGACGATCATCCCTATTCGTCAGTCACGAGACAATTTTGTGACATTCTGGTTGGCAGCACTGGGATCGAGGGACTAAGGATGAGGAGACAAGAACTTGAGGAGCTGCAGTAACTGTGGGGGAGGGAAAGAAGAAGCCTGAATTTATTGATCTCTTGATACCACTTCTGGTCCAAGAACAAGATGTCGCTCAGACTCCTCATCCACAGTGGTCAGAGTGACATCTCCACAACCATCGGTCTCCACTGAAGAGCCATATGCAGACCTTGTGGAAGAATTGTTTAACCGAAGGATGAAAATGCCCAGTGGAGAATTAAGCACCAGCCAGAGGATGGAGCTGATGAAACTTGTCTATGAGGAGGTGGCAAAGAGGGACAAAGCTGACAGAGTCCAGCACCAGGGGATCAATGGAGATCTTGGCCCCCTGAGACATTCTCAAGCTGTCTGCTGCATCCCCCAACTTTCAGGAGGACATTGATGCATATCTGGAAACCTTTGAGATCATGTGTAAGTCTTACCATAATGCAGAAGAGAACTAAACACGTCTATTGGCTGGGAAACTTACACCTTTCCTGTCCTCTCAGAGGAACAGCAGCTGGACTATGTTGAGGTTAACCCCTTAAGGACCCTGCAATTTTTCACCTTAAGGACCAGGCCATTTTAAGCAAATCTGACATGTGTCACTTTATGTGGTTATAACTTTAAAACGTTTTTACTTATCCAGGCCATTCTGTGAATGTTTTCTCGTCACATATTGTACTTCATGACAGTAGTAAAATTGAGTAAAAAATAAATATTTTTATTTATAACAAATTCCAAATTTACAAAAATTTTTGAAAAAGTTGAAAATTTCCAAATTGTTATTTCTCTAGTTTTAGAAGAGATAGTAATACCTCCAAAAATAGTTATTACTTTACATTCCCCATATGTCTACTTCATGTTTGGATCATTTTGTGAATGCCATTTTATTTTTTGGGGATGTTAGAAGGCTTAAAGTTTAGAAGCAAATCTTTTTTTCCGAAAATTTCTAAAACCCACTTTTTCAGGACCAGTTCAGGTCTGAAGTCACTTTGTGAGGCTTACATAATAGAAACCACGCAAAAATGACCCCATTTTAGAAACTACACCCCTCAAGTTATTCAAAACAGATTTTTAAACTTTGTTAACCCTTTAGGTGTTCCACAAGAATTAATGGAAAATTGAGATAAAATTTCAAACGGACGCGGCGATACCTAATATGTCTACTTTTTTATTTATTTATGTAAGTTTTACACAATGATTTCATTTTTTAAACAAAAAAAATAATCTTTTAGTGTCTCCATAGTCTGATAGCCATAGTTTTTTTCAGTTTTTGGGTAGGGTATGATTTTTGCGGGATGAGATGACGGTTTGATTGGCACTATTTTGGGGTGCATATGACTTTTTGATCGCTTGCTATTACACTTTTAGTTATGTAAGGTGACAAAAAACACTTTTTTAATTTTTTAACAGTGTTCATCTGAGAGGTTAGCTCATGTGATATTTCTATAGAGCAGGTTATTACGGATGCGGCAATACCTAATATGTATACTTTTTTTAATTTACTTAAGTTTTACACAATAATCTTTTAGTGTCTCCATATTCTGAGCCATAGTTTGTTTTTTTCTGGGTGATTGTCTTAGGTAGGGGCTCATTTTTCTGCGGGATGAGGTGACGGTTAGATTGGTACTTTTTTGGTGAGCATACGCCTTTTTGATTGCTTGGTACTTTTTGTGATGTAAGGTGACAAAAAATTGTTTATTTAGCACAGTTTTTATTTTTTTATTTTTACGGTGTTCATCTGAGGGGTTAGGTCATGTGATGTGTTTATAGAGACGGTCGATACAGACGCGGCAATACCTAATATGTCTACTTTTCTTTTTTTCCCTATTTTTTACAAATTTGTTTTACTTTATTTAGGGCAAATTACTTTTTTTTTTACTTGAAACTTTTCTTTGGGGGGGGGGGGGGAAACAATTGTTTTTTCAACTTTTTTTCACTTTATTTTTTGTCCCACTTTGGGACTTCAACTTTTGGGGGTCTGATCCCCTTTACAATTCATTCCAATACTTCTGTATTGGAATGCGTTGGCTGTATGAGTAATACAGTGTGTATTACTCATACAGCTTCCTGCCTGTGAGATACACGAGGCTTCATCTCACAGGCTCTCCACTAAAAGGCAGCCCCAATGCCTAAGGAAGGCATCGGGCTGCCTTCCATGCCATCGGGTCCCCATCACAGCAGCATGCGGACCCAATGGCAGCGGCGATCCCCGCCGGACATCGCATGTGCTGCGGTCAGCGCTGACTGCGGCACATGAAGGGCTATCAGTGACTGCCGGACCCCTGCAGCTCCTGCACCCGCCCGATCCCCATGAAGTACATGTACGTCACGGGTCTTTAAGTCCCGCAAAGAAATTACGTACATGTACGTCATGGGTCCTTAAAGGGTTAAGGGGGCATTGTTAGCACATTATGCCATCACCCTGGAATATTATAGACCGAGCTTTTGTAACCTACTAAAAGAGACCCATGACACCTATTTGGAATATAGCAATAGTCTGTCCCATGCTCTGGACCAGTGGATCCGTGGCTGTGGGGATGAGACTTTTGAAGATCTCTGTCAGCTATTTCTGAAGGAGCAGTTCTTGGAAAGGTCTCTAGAAACTAGGGAGTGGGTGATGGATAGAGATCCCCAAACATTGGAGGAGGCAGTTTGCCTTGCAGATAGGTATGTGGAAAGTCGATCCGCAATTCAGAGAAGCTGGGCACCAACTACCATAATATCAGCCAATGTAAATGACTATACCAGCGAGAGGGCTTCCACCCAACTTCTGCAGGTTTCCCGTAAACCATCAGCAATGTCCCCTGCTGACTCAAGGAACTGTTATAAATGTGGCTCCCCAGAGAATGCCAGCTAGATGTCCAATGGACTACAGAGCATGGGAGACTCTGAGTATGTAGTGATGCAAAGTCACTGGACTAACACTGAAAAGAGAAAAAAATCGCATAGATCCAGTGAATAGATGACCACCTGAAGGCTTCATGGACTCAGGAGCCTTTATCACTCTGGTAGAACCCTATGTGGTCACCTTGGATAAAATGATCCCAGGACAGAAAGCCAAGATTGTGTTGGCTGGTGGAGAAAGATGTGAAGTGCCAGTTGGCCAGGTGACTCTGGACCAGGGGGAAGAACCCATTAACCACACGGTAGGAGTAATGGACAATTTACCTGCTGACATACTGCTGAGAAATTATGTTGGGGACATATACTGCAGCATTACTAGGAGACAAACAGCACCGGAGTATGGCTCACAGGAGGGCATCCATTGGGTCACAATGGCAGCCAGAGTGTGTGTTGTATTAGATACTGGGGGTAGTAGTCAGTTGTGAGAACAAGCTGAGGCATTCTTTCCTCCTGGATATGCTTCAGTATGGGAAATTTGCTTCAATATGGGAATCTGTAGCTTTACCGGCAACTTCATGTTTGAACTCCAATAAATTGCTCACTGGGGACAACTCCTATTGCTCAGTGCTTATCTTTATCGGTCACAGGCTGATTTTGTGACAGCATCTACACTCACCTAAACAATTATTAGGAACACCTGTTCTATTTCTCATTAATGCAATTATCTAGTCAACCAATCACATGGCAGTTGCTTCAATGCATTTAGGGGGGTGGTCCTGGTCAAGACAATCTCCTGAACTCCAAACTGAATGTCAGAATGGGAAAGAAAGGTGATTTAAGCAATTTTGAGCGTGGCATGGTTGTTGGTGCCAGACGGGCCGGTCTGAGTATTTCACAATATGCTCAGTTACTGGGATTTTCATGCACAACCATTTCTAGGGTTTACAAAAATTGGTGTGAAAAGGGAAAAACATCCAGTATGCGGCAGTCCTGTGGGCAAAAATGCCTTGTGGATGCTAGAGGTCAGAGGAGAATGGGCCGACTGATTCAAGCTGATTGAAGAGCAACGTTGACTGAAATAACCACTCGTTACAACCGAGGTATGCAGCAAAGCATTTGTGAAGCCACAACACGCACAACCTTGAGGCGGATGGGCTACAACAGCAGAAGACCCCACCGGTTACCACTCATCTCCACTACAAATAGGAAAAAGAGGCTACAATTTGCACGAGCTCACCAAAATTGGACTGTTGAAGACTGGAAAAATGTTGCCTGGTCTGATGAGTCTCGATTTCTGTTGAGACAATCAAATGGTAGAGTCCGAATTTGGCGTAAACAGAATGAGAACATGTATCCATCCTCTGATGGCTACTTCCAGCAGGATAATGCACCATGTCACAAAGCTCGAATCATTTCAAATTGGTTTCTTGAACATGACAATGATTTCACTGTACTAAAATGGCCCCACAGTCACCAGATCTCAACCCAATAGAGCATCTTTGGGATGTGGTGGAACGGGAGCTTCGAGCCCTGGATGTGCATCCCTCAAATCTCCATCAACTGCAAGATGCTATCCTATCAATATGGGTCAGCATTTCTAAAGAATGCTATCAGCACCTTGTTGAATCAATGCCACGTAGAATTAAGGCAGTTCTGAAGGCAAAAGGGGGTCCAACACCATATTAGTATGGTGTTCCTAATAATTCTTTAGGTGAGTGTATAAAGGTCTGTGGACCAGAATTGAAATCTGCACCGGCAAAGGAGCTGGTATAGAGTTCAGGTATAATCTACACTAGTTTCCTGGCGTACATTATAAATGCCGGAAAAAGAAACAGGAAAAAGGCGGCATTCACCAAATAACGTGGAATCTTCTTTTATTAATCCAGGTGGGTTACATATGCGTAGCAGGGAGCATGGACAAGCGTACCTCACCACAGTGAGCTTGTGGCGACAGCCGTTTCGCGCTGGATCACACTTCCTCAGGCCACTGACATCAAGGCGCTCGTACACCCTACCCTTTATATAAAATAAACCCAAATGCTGTCCTTTGTCTAGCTGCTACCCCTTTCCCTTTTACATTGTACGGTGGGGGGTTCCCCCATTCCCCGCCGTGACATGATGCCGAAGAGGGAGCCTAAGAAACGGCTACCACATTCAAGGGAGGTCAATGGCTGAAATCTGATTGGCTGTTGTTGCCTTGACCCATTTTTTTCCTAATTGTGAATCACCCAGAGAGGGTGGGTCAAGTTATTAAAGCACAAGCTTCCTAGGAAAACAGCAGGCACACAGCAATTACCCACTTCCGACTCAGGGAGGTAGTGTCAATAAATAACAAGAGGCCCTGTTATTGGAATGAGTACACTTTCTGTTAAAGAGTATTTATTGGTGTCACGGATGTAGTAGGGGAGAACACCAAAAGACAGTCAAGAAGGAAGGGGAAAGACACTAGGCCTCACCGCTAGGAAAGGAAAAGGGTCACCACCTATAAAGCACTGCTCCTGGTCCTAACTCCTATCTGTATGGGCACCTCTCGATGGTAGAGATACCCATACACGGGAACCTAGAAAACCCTGGTGACCCTCAGATGCCCTAAAGATAATGACAGGGCAGAGACCACCCGTTCCTTCCCTGGTGAAGGAACCAGCGTTTCACTGAGGCCTAGTAAACAACCAGGGGGGGGGGGGGAATACAAAACACGACAAGCAGAACACTTAACTCCAGAGGATGAAGGATGAACAGGACTTCAACACGAACCACACTGGTAGAGGTCACATGATCCACACCTGAATAGGAGGTGTGGACATACCAGCAACACACAGACAAAGTGAAACCAAAAGAGGCTGTCAGATCACTAATGCATAGATAATCTTTCAGAACTTCTGGGACCTGTCACAGATGTGACAATTGGAGGGCAAGTTTGGTGCCAGCAGCCGACTTGCTCCCGGCCTCCACAATGTTCACCCAGTGTGCCGTCATGGTGAGGATTGTGTTGACCAGACTCTTGGCTACTGAGACTGGACTTGTAGGTGAGAGCCTGCTGCCGCTTTGATGACTCTAGATAACTTCTAGGCGATCTCACGTCCCCGTGACGGCGACGATCCATTTGGATGTCTGCCCTATCAACTTTGGAGCAATTTTTCAACAAGGACCTTCTGGTATAGCACCGTTTTGCTTGTCCTCTCCACCAGAGGAATGAGAGATGAGAAGTTCTCTTTGTAGCGGGGGTCGAGAAGGGTGAACAACCAGTAATCCGTGTTGTCTAAAATGCATATAACTAGTGATGAGCAGCAGGGGTCATATTCGAATTCGCAATATTTTGCGAATATTTTGTAGAATATACGTCGAATATTCGCAAATTCGAAAATTCGCTATTTTTTTTTACACAAAAAATCGGAAAGGTAATGATTGTGTAATATGCGAATTTTCGTAATTAGAATTTTCGGATTTGAATTTTTATTGCGAATTTTCAACTTACAACTACACTGCGTGCAGAATTATTAGGCAAATAAGTATTTTGACCACATCATCCTCTTTATGCATGTTGTCTTACTCCAAGCTGTATAGGCTCGAAAGCCTACTACCAATTAAGCATATTTGGTGATGTGCATCTCTGTAATGAGAAGGGGTGTGATCTAATGACATCAACACCCTATATTAGGTGTGTATAATTATTAGGCAACTTCCTTTCCTTTGGCAAAATGGGTCAAAAGAAGGACTTGACAGGCTCAGAAAAGTCAAAAATAGTGAGATATCTTGCAGAGGGATGCAGCACTCTTAAAATTGCAAAGCTTCTGAAGCGTGATCATCGAACAATCAAGCGTTTCATTCAAAATAGTCAACAGGGTCGCAAGAAGTGTGTGGAAAAACCAAGGCGCAAAATAACTGCCCATGAACTGAGAAAAGTCAAGCGTGCAGCTGCCAAGATGCCACTTGCCACCAGTTTGGCCATATTTCAGAGCTGCAACATCACTGGAGTGCCCAAAAGCACAAGGTGTGCAATACTCAGAGACATGGCCAAGGTAAGAAAGGCTGAAAGACGACCACCACTGAACAAGACACACAAGCTGAAACGTCAAGACTGGGCCAAGAAATATCTCAAGACTGATTTTTCTAAGGTTTTATGGACTGATGAAATGAGAGTGAGTCTTGATGGGCCAGATGGATGGGCCCGTGGCTGGATTGGTAAAGGGCAGAGAGCTCCAGTCAGACTCAGACGCCAGCAAGGTGGAGGTGGAGTACTGGTTTGGGATGGTATCATCAAAGATGAGCTTGTGGGGCCTTTTCGGGTTGAGGATGGAGTCAAGCTCAACTCCCAGTCCTACTGCCAGTTTCTGGAAGACACCTTCTTCAAGCAGTGGTACAGGAAGAAGTCTGCATCCTTCAGAAAAACATGATTTTCATGCAGGAGAATGCTCCATCACACGCGTCCAAGTACTCCACAGCGTGGCTGGCAAGAAAGGGTATAAAAGAAGAAAATCTAATGACATGGCCTCCTTGTTCACCTGATCTGAACCCCATTGAGAACCTGTGGTCCATCATCAAATGTGAGATTTACAAGGAGGGAAAACAGTACACCTCTCTGAACAGTGTCTGGGAGGCTGTGGTTGCTGCTGCACGCAATGTTGATGGTGAACAGATCAAAACACTGACAGAATCCATGGATGGCAGGCTTTTGAGTGTCCTTGCAAAGAAAGGTGGCTATATTGGTCACTGATTTGTTTTTGTTTTGTTTTTGAATGTCAGAAATGTATATTTGTGAATGTTGAGATGTTATATTGGTTTCACTGGTAAAAATAAATAATTGAAATGGGTATATATTTGTTTTTTGTTAAGTTGCCTAATAATTATGCACAGTAATAGTCACCTGCACACACAGATATCCCCCTAAAATAGCTAAAACTAAAAACAAACTAAAAACTACTTCCAAAAATATTCAGCTTTGATATTAATGAGTTTTTTGGGTTCATTGAGAACATGGTTGTTGTTCAATAATAAAATTAATCCTCAAAAATACAACTTGCCTAATAATTCTGCACTCCCTGTATTAGACAGAGAAGATTATAGCACTATATTAGCTAAATTGCTCTATATTCGATTTTTTTTGAATATTCGCTATATTGCTATAACTTAGTTTTTTCGAATATTCGTAATATTCTAAAACAAGAATATATAGCAATATAGCGAATATTCAAAAAAAAACGAATATAGAGCAATTTAGCTAATATAGTGCTATAATCTTTTTTTTATAGTTGTAATTTTTTTCCAATCTGAACTTCAAATGAGAAAAAAATTACAACTATTAGACAAAGAAGATTATAGCACTATATTAGCTAAATTGCTCTATATTCGTTTTTTTCGAATATTCGCTATATTGCTATAACTTCGTTTTTTCGAATATTCGTAATATTCTAAAACCAGAATATATAGCAATATAGCGAATATTCGAAAAAAACGAATATAGAGCAAAATTCGCAAACACTACTACTCCTAAATTCAAGTATATTGCAGCCTTCTTATTGGCCCGCAAGCTAGAAGCAGTGGGATCATGTGTACTGATAAAAAATAAAAAATGTGAATATTCGAAATTACGAATATATATAACTATATTAGAAATATTCGCAAATTTTCGAAGTACCTATATTCGCGATAAAAATTCAAAATTTGAATATTCGTGATCAACACTACATATAACGCGTGGGTCGTGGGAAAAGCAGCCTAACATGAAGTCAGCCTTGTGTGCCAGAGTACCAACAGGCAAGACTTCGCTGTCATGTTCAGAAGGTGAATTGACCCTGTAAAACTTTATATGCGAGGGCCTGCTGTTGAGCTGACCCCGTAGAACATTATATGCGAGGGCCTGCAGGTGAGCTGACCCTGTAAAACATTATATGCGAGGGCCTGCAGGTGAGCTGACCCTGTGAAACATTATATGCAAGGGCCTGCAGGTGAGCTGACCCTGTAAAAAATGAAATGCAAGGGCCTGCAGGTGAGCTGACCCTCTAAAAAATTATATGCGAGGGCATATATACTCCACTTCCATATAACATTATATTGAAGTGGAGGAGGAGAAGTTGGGGTTGGATCCACTAACGTAGGTGCTGGCGGAAACCCTGATTGATGTAGGGCCCGCAATCCTCAGTGACGGTAGCACCTGTGCCATCCCAGGGTACGACTCGCTCCTGGCCTCCTCAACGTTCACCCTGTGTGCCATCAAGGAAATGTAGCATCCCTTGCCAAATGCACTTATCCATGTGTCCGTGGTTAAGTGGACCTTCCCAGTAACTGCATTGGTCAGGACACGTGTGACGTTTCGGGACACATGTTGGTGTAAGGTGGACACATCTTGAAAAATAGTGGCGGCTGGGGACAGAGTACCGCGGGACGGCCGCCGACATCAGGCTGCGGAAAGCCTCAGTGTCCACAAGCCTAAACGGAAACATTTCCAGGGTCAGTAATTTTGAAAGGTGCGCATTTAGTGCTATGGCCTGTGGGTGGGTGGCTGGGTATTTGCTCTTGCGTTCAAATGCCTGGGGTAAGGACATTTGGATGCTGCACTGGGACAGGGGAGTGTATGTGATCGCTGATGGTGCTTGCGAAGATCCAGGTGCAGGGCGGGAGGCATCCTCGCCTGCGCCTTCGACAGGCGATTGGCCAGCACGTACCAAAGGGGAAGAGGAGGCAGTGGTGTGACCAGCAGACACAGATTGTGGACCCAGGCATGCGACCCACTTATTACGGTGCTTGGATGCCATATGGCGGATCATGCTGGTGGTGGTGAGGTTGCTAGTGTTCATGCCCGGGCTCATTTTGGTGTGGCACAGATTGCAAACTACTATTCTTTTGTCATCTGCATTTCCCTCAAAAAAGCGCCATGTGCAACAGTTGCGGACCTGTGTGGTGTGGCCCGCCTTCTCCCTTTTGCCACCCCACTGCCTCTTCCAGCCTGTTGTGGTGCTGCAGATCCCTCTCCCTTTGTACTTCTGTCCTCACATGGCTTTCCACCTTCCCAGGTTGGGTCAGTGACCTCATCGTCCACCACCTCCTCTTCCACTTCCTCACTCTGATCATCCTCTTGATTTGTTGACCTAACCACAACCTCATTGATTGACAACTGTGTCTCATTCTCTTCATCAACCTCTTGAGACAGTAATTGCGGTTGACTCATTGGCAACTGTGTCTCATTATCATCCACCTCATTAAACACTAATTGCCGTTCCCCACCATCATGTTCTTGTGACTGTGGATGCTCAAGAGGTTGGGAATCAGGGCAGAAAATGTCATCTCCCTCTTCAAGTGTGCTTGGCGAGAGGACCAAATCAAGTAATGGCGATGAAAAGAGCTCCTCGGAATAGCCGAGTGTGGGATCACTTGTTTGGCCAGACTCTCCATGGTGGGAGGAAGGAGGATCAGGGTGAGGATTCTGTTGACCAGACTCTTGGCTACTGAGACTGAACTTGGTGGAAGACAGGGTGGTGCTTAACCGACTGGAAGCATTATCTGCTGCAATCCAACTGACCACCTGGTCGCACTGGTCTGACTTCAAGAGTTTTGTCCTGCGACGCCCTGCAAGCTGGGACATGAAGCTAGGTATCGTGGATGATTGTTTTTCTTGTGCTCTGGCAGCAGGCACAGTTTCAAGGCGCCCAGGGCCACGGCCTCTGCGTGAACCATCAGCATCACGGCCACTTCCCCGTATCTTAATGCTCGCCTTCTTCATATTAAATGTTAAATGTTATATGCACGCTTGACACACAAGATGTGGTACGGATGTCATAGTTCACAGCAAGCACAGTATATGGGAAAAGTACGTAAAAAGTATGGAAAAAAGGAAAATAGATTTCACTTATATTTTTTCTATCTCTGGCTCTGACACACACAAGGTATTGCATAGATGTCACAAGTCACTGCAGACACCCTCTATAGAAAAAGTATGGAAAAGTATGTAAAAAATATACTAGTTTTCACTTATATTTTTTCTGTCTCTGGCCCTGACACACAGAAGGTATTGCACAGATGTCACAAGTCACTGCAGACACCCTCTATAGAAAAAGTATGGAAAAGATATACTGTACTAGATTTCACTTATAATTTTTCAATTTCTGGCCCTGACACACAAAAGTATGGAAAAAAAAGACCACTTGAAAAATGGCAAAAAATCATATTTAGCATGGCTGGATCTTAATAAGGTTCCAAGTAGAGCTTCAAAATGCAACAAGAAGAAATGGGAGTGAGACAAAACATTTTTTGAGCATTCAATTTAATGAAAACAACGAATAAACTGAAACAGGCCGTTTTTCAGCTGATCAAAAGTTCAGAACCACACCTCCAAAAAAAATTAAACCCCCCCCAAAGCAGAAATCCAACTTCCAAACAAGAACTCAGTAATGAGTAGCTCCGCCGTTACTGTTTATCACTTCAAAAATTTGTCTTCGGCATGCTTGATGCAAGCGTTTCCATGAGGTGAGTGGGAACATTTCTCCAAGTGGTTAAGACGGCCGCACAAAGGCCATCTACTGTCTGGAACTGTTGTCCATTTTTGTAAACTTGCCTTGCCATCCATCCCCAAAGGTTCTCAATTGGATTTAGATCAGGGGAACACGCAGGATGGGCCAAAAGAGTGATGTTATTCTCCTGGAAGAAGTCCCTTGTCCTGTGGGCATTGTGTACTGTAGCGTTGTTCTGTTTAAAAACCCAGTCGTTACCACACAGACGAGGGCCCTCAGTCATGAGGAATGCTCTCTGCAACATCTGGACATAGCCAGCGGCCGTTTGACGCCCCTGCACTTCCTGAAGCTCCATTGTTCCACTGAAGGAAAAAGCACCCCAGACCATTATGGCGCCCCCTCCACTGTGGCGCGTAGAAAACATCTCAGGTGGGATCTGCTTGTCATGCCAGTAACGTTGGAAACCATCAGGACCATCAAGGTTAAATTTTTTCTCATCAGAGAATAAAACTTTCTTCCACCTTTGAATGTCCCATGTTTGGTGCTCTCTTGCAAAGTCCAAACGAGCAGTTCTGTGGCGTTCAAGGAGACGAGGTCTTTGAAGATGTTTTTTGTTTTTGAAGCCCTTCAGTCTCAGATGCCGTCTGATGGTTATGGGGCTGCAGTCAGCACCAGTAGGGGCCTTAATTTGGGTCGAGGATCGTCCAGTGTCTTGACGGACAGCCAATTGGATCCCCCGGCTCAGTGCTGATGAAATTTTTTGGGGTCTTCCACTTGACTTTTTTGTTCCATAACCCTCAGGATCATTTAAGAAATTTCAAATGACTGTCTTACTGCGTCCCACCTCAGCAGCGATGATGCAGTTCAACAACCCGACCACGTTCAAAAAGGGAGAGTTTTTTTGCCTTTGCCATCACAACGTGGGACTGACAGAAAATGACAATGAATCCACATCTTTGCACAGATTTGGCCTTTTAAAGGCATGTGGTCCTAAACTTTTGATCAGCTGAAAAACAGCCTGTTTCAGTTTAAACCTTATTTTCAATTAATTGAATGCTCAAAAAATGTTTTGTCTCACTCCCATTTTTTCTTGTTGCATGTTGAAGCTCTACTTGGAACCTTGTTAAGTTCCAGCCATGCTAAATATGATTTTTTGCCATTTTTCAAGTGGTCTTAAACTTTTGATCAGGACTGTATATTGCTGCCAGCACACACAATAGTCCTTAAAAGAACTTTTGGGTCTTTGAAACTTTTTTCAACTAAATAGATTGCGATCACACTCCCTACACTATCTGTCCCTTCCTAAAAGCAGCTCTCCCTGACTAATAATGAGCCGAACACACACCATCCGGTGCTATATAGCATCCGATCACGTGTTCCGGCCAGCCAATCACTGTAATGCGAGTAACCAACAAGACTACCGCATTACAGTGATGGCAGTACTTACCTGCACGTTTAGCCAAGAAACGTGCGGGGAGGAGACTCGAGCATGGCGCTCGAGCACATGCGGTACTCGGCCGACTACCGCCATGTGCCGAGCATAGCGATGCTCGAGCCAAACAGCAGTTTGGCTGAGCATGCTTGCTCAACACTAGGTAGGACGTATGAGCATCCTAACGTCAGTGGCCTGAGGAAGAGCGATCTGGCGCGGCCGTTGCCACGAGCTCACTGTGGTGAGGTACACTTGTCCACCCTCTATGCTACACATAAGTATGTAACCCACCTGGATTAATAAAAGAAGATTCCACGTTATTTGGAGAGTGCCGCCTTTTTCCGGTTTCTTTTTGTGGCCTATACTGCTTCCATTTAGGGTTGAGCACCGCCGAAGTGGATATATGGACCCGGGTCTCGGGCTGACCCACACAAACATTACCGTATTGAGGGGTCATAGTAGTATCATCCTATTTACTGTTACTATTTTTTGGTATATTATAAATGTGCCAGGCTGGCTCTGCCCAGCCAAGCAGCTCCCGCGTTCTTCACTCCGCTCGCCTACTCTTTGGAAAAAGTGATTAATGGGGTGCAAAAATCCTCAAAGGTTGCAAAATTTTGCACAAGAAGAGTAATCTCTAACTGCACTTTGCAACCTTTTGCTTTCAGTTTTTATATATATACAGTACAGACCAAAAGTTTGGACACACCTTCTCATTCAAAGAGTTTTCTTTATTTTCATGACTATGAAAATTGTAGATTCACACTGAAGGCATCAAAACTATGAATTAACACATGTGGAATTATATACATAACTAACAAGTGTGAAACAACTGAAAATATGTCATATTCTAGGTTCTTCAAAGTAGCTCACCTTTTGCTTTGATTACTGCTTTGCACACTCTTGGCATTCTCTTGATGAGCTTCAAGAGGTAGTCCCCTGAAATGGTTTTCACTTCACAGGTGTGCCCTGTCAGGTTTAACAAGTGGGATTTCTTGCCTTATAAATGGGGTTGGGGCCATCAGTGGCGTTGAGGAGAAGTCAGGTGGATACACAGCTGATAGTCCTACTGAATAAACTGTTAGAATTTGTATTACAAACAACTCAACTTAGGTATCATCTGTCCACAGAATATTTTGCCAGTACTGCTGTGGAACATCAAGGTGCTCTTGTGCAAACTGTAAACGTGCAGCAATGTTTTTTTTTGGACAGCAGTGGCTTCCTTTGTGGTATCCTCCCATGAACTCCATTCTTGTTTAGTGTTTTACGTATCATAGATTCACTAACAGGAATGTTAGAATATGCCAGACACTTTTGTAAGTTTTTAGCTGAAACTCTAGGATTCTTCTTCACCTCATTGAGCATTTTGTGCTGTGCTCTTGCAGTTATCTTTACAGGACGGACACTCCTAGGGTAGCAGCAGTGCTGAACTTTCTCCATTTATAGACAATTTGTCTTACCTTGGACTGATGAACAGCAAGGCTTTTGGAGATACTTTTATAACCCATTCCAGCTTTATGCAAGTCAACAATTCTTAATCGTAGGTCTTCTGAGAGCTCTTTTTTGTGAGGCATCATTCACATCAGGCAATGCTTCTTGTGAAAAGCAAACCAGAACCGGTGTGTGTTTTTTTATAGGGCAGGGCAGCTGTAACCAACACCTCCAATCTCATGTCATTAATTTGACTCCAGTTGGCTGACACCTCACTCCAATTAGCTCTTGGAGATGTCATTAGTCTAGGGGTTCACATACTTTTTCCACCTGCACTGTGAATGTTTTACATGGTGTACTCAATAAAAACATGGTAACATTTAATTCTTTGTGTGTTATTAGTTTAAGCAGACTGTGATTGTCTATTGTTGTGACTTAGATGAAGATCAGATCACATTTTATGAACAATTTGTGCAGAAATCCATATCATTCCAAAGGGTTCACATACTTTTTGTTGCAACTGTAACTGCCAAGGGTGTCACTGTGCTGCTGTATTCTATTTTCTATGAAGAAGTGTAATAAAAAGAGATTTACAATACAGTATACAGCATTGACCCTTTGGTCACACAAATAAATGCAACGATCAAAGTAAGTTCTGTGCAACATTGATTTAGCCCTGCTAGGAATTCTGGAGAAAATAAAAGATTCTTGTGATCAAGAAAGTGTTATTGAGAAAGAAAAGAAAAAAAAGAAAGACGGAAAAGAAGGAAGAAAGAAAAGAAGGAGGGAAGGGAAAGTAGTTTTGCAGTTATGATTAGTGATGGTCTTGCTGTTCGCCTGGGGGTCGGTTCGCGGCGAATTTTGCTTGTTTGCGATTCGCCAAACATGCGAACATATGGCGATATTCGCGCCAGCCATATTCTTTTACTTTGTGAAGAACTTTGACCCATGACACATCCATCATGTGGTACAGGACAGCCAATTGAAAAGTTTCAGCACATGGACATACCCCCTACCTTATAAATAAACCTGATCTGGGCACCATTTCACATTCAGTATTTTGCCAGTGTAGGAAGAAGTTGCTGTGTGGAGTAGGGACAGACTGTTAGGGACACAAATCTCTAGCTAATAGGGCCAAAAAAGTCCTTTTAAGGACTGGTATAGGTGTGCTATCGGTAGGTGTGACATACTGAGGGGTGTAATATACTTATAATATACTTTCTAACATAGAAAGTACAGTATATTATAGTGCAATTGTATTGTGCAGCAGTTGTGTGCGGTTTTGCTCCGTCACCGCATCTACACAGAGTGAGAAACACTATTTGAAGAAATAATTTCTACTGGTGTCATTTACCAGTTGCCCCCCATAAAAACTGATTGAAGCAGGGGTGTTATATACCAATAATATACTTTATATATAGTGCATTTAGGTAGTGCAGTATTTGTCTGCGGTTTTGCTGCGTTACCACATCTACACAGAGTGAAAAACACAATTTGAAGAAAT
Source organism: Bufo bufo (assembly GCF_905171765.1). Classification (NCBI taxonomy): domain Eukaryota; kingdom Metazoa; phylum Chordata; class Amphibia; order Anura; family Bufonidae; genus Bufo; species Bufo bufo. Next base: position 81,963,384 of record NC_053395.1, read on the forward strand.
TATTTCTACTGGTGTGATTTACCAGTTGCCCCCCCCCCCCAAAAAAAAAAAACTGATTGAAGCAGGGATTTTATATACCAATAACATACGTTCTATATAGTGCATTTAGATAGTGCAGCATTTGTCTGCGGTTTTGCTGCGTTACCACATCTACACAGAGCGAAAAACACTATTGGAACCAATAATTTATACTGGTGTGATTTACCAGTTGCCCCCCCCCCCAAAAAATGATTGAGGCAGGGGTGTGATATACCTTCTTCCACAAAAACAAAGACAGGTGCACTCTGCTGTCTTACTAAGCCCTCAAACTGGTGTTAAAATTGAGGATTAGCCAACATGTCCTACGTGAGGACATGTCTGAGCCCGAGCACCGCGCCAAGGTTTCTCAAGTAGCTCGGGACCTAACGCTAAACCTACCTGGGCCATGTGGGCAATACCAGGAGCCAGTGGGCGTATTACATTATTCTCTGCTCTCCTCCCATTGTATGTATGGTCACATGCTGGAGGTTACTGGGAGATTGCTTTGAGTCGGACCTTGCGCTCCTGTAATTCGCCCACTGGCTCCTGGTATTGCCCACATGGCCCAGGTAGGTTTAGCGTTAGGTCCCGAGCTACTTGAGAAACCTTGGCGCGGTTCTTGGGCTCAGACATGTCCTCACGTAGGACATGTTGGCTAATCTCTAAATTTTAACACCAGTTTGAGGGCTTAGTAAGACCGCAGAGTGCACTTGTCTTTGTTTTTGTTATATGACAAAAGTGTTGCCATCTGCAGCCTGTGCTGTCAACACATAAGTCACGGTAAGCCCAACACTCACCTAGGGACAACCGCCTTAAGAAGGCACCTGGCCTCCCATCACCGAGCCCAGTGGGAGCAACATCTTCAGAACCCACAAAGCCACACTCCAGGCGCTCACTGTCCTGCCTCTTCTCCTTCTCCTCTCTCCTCCCAGTTATCCTCCACTTCACCTTCCACCGTGCCGTCGTCGCGTCCATCTGGCAAAAGGCAGGCTTCTTTGCCCCAAATGTTCGAGCGAAAAAAGATGATGACGCCGGATAACCCTCTTGCCCAACAGCTGACTGCTGGCTTGTCAGAACTGCTAGCCCGCCAACTACTGCCATATAAACTGGTGGACTTGGAGGCCTTTAGAAAATTTGTGGCCATTGAAACACCGCAATGGAAGGTCCCCGGAAGGAAATATTTCTCCCAGAAGGCCATCCCAGAGCTACAGCCAGGTCCATAAATATTGGGACATCGACACAATTCTAACATTTTTGGCTCTATACACCACCACAATGGATTTGAAATGAAACAAACAAGATGTGCTTTAACTGCAGACTGTCAGCTTTAATTTCAGGGTATTTACATCCAAATCAGGTGAACAGTGTAGGAACTACAACAGTTTGCATATGTGCCTCCCACTTGTTAAAGGGCCAAAAGTAATGGGACATAATAATAATCATAAATCAAACTTTCACTTTTTAATAATTGGCTGCAAATCCTTTGCAGTCAATTACAGCCTGAAGTCTGGATCACATAGACATCACCAGATGCTGGGTTTCATCCCTGGTGATGCTCTGCCAAGGCCTCTACTGCAACTGTCTTCAGTTCCTGCTTGTTCTTGGGGCATTTTCCCTTCAGTTTTGTATTCAGCAAGTGAAATGCATGCTCAATCGGATTCAGGTCAGGTGATTGACTTGGCCATTGAATAATATTCCACTGCTTTCCCTTAAAAAACTCTTTGGTTGCTTTTGCAGTATGCATTGGGTCATTGTCCATCTGCACTGTGAAGCGCATTCTAATGAGTTCTGAAGCATTTGGCTGAATATGAGGAAATATTGCCCGAAACACTTCAGAATTCATTCTGCTGCTTTTGTCAGCAGTCACATCATAAATAAATACAAGTGAACCAGTTCCATTGGCAGCCATACATGCCCACGCCATGACACTACCACCACCATGCTTCACTGATGAGGTGGTATGCTTAGGATCATGAGCAGTTCCTTTCCTTCTCCATACTCTTCTTTTCCCATCACTCTGTTACAAGTTGATCTTGGTCTCATCTGTCCATAGGATGTTTTTCCAGAACTGTGAAGGCTTTTTTAGATGTCGTTTGGCAAACTCTAATCTGGCCTTCCTGTTTTTGAGGCTCACCAATGGTTTACGTCTTGTGGTGAACCCTCTGTATTCACTCTGGTGAAGTCTTCTATTGATTGTTGACTTTGACACACATACACATACCTTGATCTGGCCAACTGTTGTAAAGGGTGTTTTCTTCACCAAGGAAAGAATTCTTCGGTCATCCACCACAGTTGTTTTCCGTGGTCTTCCGGGTCTTTTGGTGTTGCTGAGCTCACGGGTGCATTCCTTCTTTTTAAGAATGTTCCAAACAGTTGTTTTGGCCACGCCTAATGTTTTTGCTATCTCTCTGATGGGTTTGTTTTGTTTTTTTTCAGCCTAATGATGGCTTGCTTCACTGATAGTGACAGATCTTTGGATCTCATCTTGAGAGTTGAAAGCAACAGATTCCAAATGCAAATAGCACACTTGAAATTTACTCTGGACCTTTTATCTGCTCATTGTAATTGGGATAATGAGGGAATAACACACACCTGGCCATGGAACAGCTGAGAAGCCAATTGTCCCATTACTTTTGGTCCCTTAACAAGTGGGAGGAACATATGCAAACTGTTGTAATTCCTACACCGTTCACCTGATTTGTATGTAAAAACCCTCAAATTAAAGCTGACAGTCTGCAGTTAAAGCACATCTTATTCGTTTAATTTCAAATCCATCATGGTGGTGTATAGAGCCAAAAATGTTAGAATTGTGTCGATGTCCCAATATTGATGGACCTGACTGTATATAGCCACGTTCAGCGGCAAGTGAATGTATCTCTGGCACACAGTGTCGGTGCCAAGATACATCGCTTTCACGAACCGTCCCAACCGATATTCGTCCATCACTAGTTATGATACCTTTTAATGGCCATAAAATTAACAAAGTCATGTTAATTGGGACATAATGTTACACTTTCTATACGTATTTCAAGGATGAGCAGAGAAACCGTTTGGGTCTTCTCAGGCTCCAGTTCCCACCTGTAGCTCCAACCTCTACAGCCCCTATAGATACCCCCAGGAAAAAAACACATAGGCTAGTTTCACACTAGCATTAAAACCATCTAGCAGGCTGTTCCAGAAGAGGAACAGTCTGACAGAATTAATCTTATATGGCATAGCCGGGTACTGCCTTTTCCTGTCGGAGCCCATTGACTATAATGGGACCTGGAGGGGATCCAGCCTGTTTCCAGCATGAGTGCCGGCCAGGTCCCATTATAGTCAATTGGGACTGGCGGTGCTCCAGCCAATTCCGGCTATGCCAGATACGGTAAATTCTCGCAGGATGTCCCACTGCCAGAATAGCTTGCCGGATGGTTTTAAAACTAACCTTATGAACTATAATCCTGCCCTAAAATTAAGAAACAGGTATAGTTATCTAATCTGTCTGGCTGCAGGTTTCTGTGTGATCCTCCCAAGGGACTCTAATGAAACCTAATAGTAATTTGGGATTAATAAATTACATGTTAGTATTTGGAATAACATCTGTTTGTTATATCGGTATTGTTAATGATACAATCACCCAGGTTAGGAGCCATGGTTTAGCACTGATAGGTTATATATATACAGTTGCAAGAAAAAGTATGTGAACCCTTTGGAATGATATGGATTTCTGCACAAATTGGTCATAAAATGTGATCTAATCTTCATCTAAGTCACAACAATAGACAATCACAGTCTGCTTAAACTAATAACACACAAAGAATTAAATGTTACCATGTTTTTATTGAACACACCATGTAAACATTCACAGTACAGGTGGAAAAAGTATGTCAACCCATTCTTGGGATGTCTGGTGGGAATCGCTTTCTTGAGGTCATGCCACAGCATCTCAATCGGGTTGAGGTCAGGACTCTGACTGGGCCACTCCAGAAGGCGTATTTTCTTCTGTTTAAGCCATTCTGTTGTTGGTTTACTTCTATGCTTTTGGTCGTTGTCCTGTTGCAACACCCATCTTCTGTTGAGCTTCAGCTGGTGGACAGATGGCCTTAAGTTCTCCTGCAAAATGTCTTGATAAACTTGGGAATTCATTTTTCCTTTGATGATAGCAATCCGTCCAGGCAATGATGCAGCAAAGCAGCCCCAAACCATGATGCCCCCACCACCATACTTCACAGTTGGGATGAGGTTTTGATGTTGGTGTGCTGTGCTTTTTTTTTCTCCACACATAGTGTTGTGTGTTTCTTTCAAACAACTCAACTTTGGTTTCATTTTGCCAGTACTGCTGTGCAGGGGCGTACCTAGAGCATTTGGCACCCGGGGCGAACCCTTTGTTTGGCAACCCCCCCCCCCCCCCCCCCCCCCCCCCCCGCCAAGAAAGTTAAGAAAACATGCACAAACTTTTTTCAATGTTTTCCATAATATTTATAAATAAAAATAAAACCCCTTAATAAAATAAACCTCTGCACACCCCCTTAACGAAATAAACCCATTAACCCCCTTAATAAAACCCATTAACCACCCCTTAATAGACCCCTTAACCCTTCCTTAATAAAATAAAAACCTGCACCCCCTTAAACCCCAGTATAATAAACATTGGTGGCGCAGTGCGCCCCCCCAACATAATAAACATTGGTGGCGCAGTGCGCCCCCCCTCCCTAGTATAATAAACATATAAACATTGGTGGTGCAGTGCGCCCCCCCCAACACCCTAGTATAATAAACATTGGTGGCACAGTGTGCCCCCCCAACATAATAAACATTGGTGGGCAGTGCGCCCCCCCTCCCTAGCATAATAAACATATAAACATTGGTGGTGCAGTGCGCCCCCCCAACACCCTAGTATAATAAACATTGGTGGCGCAGTGTGCCCCCCCAACATAATAAACATTGGTGGTGCAGTGCGCCCCCCCCCAACACCCTAGTATAATAAACATTGGTGGCGCAGTGTGCCCCCCCAACATAATAAACATTGGTGGGCAGTGCGCCCCCCCTCCCTAGCATAATAAGCATATAAACATTGGTGGTGCAGTGCGCCCCCCCAACATAATAAACATTGGTGGGCAGTGCGCCCCCCCCCCCCTAGCATAATAAACATATAAACATTGGTGGCGCAGTGTGCCCCCCCAACATAATAAACATTGGTGGGCAGTGCGCCCCCCCTCCCTAGCATAATAAACATATAAACATTGGTGGTGCAGTGCGCCCCCCCCCCAACACCCCAGTATAATAAACATTGGTGGCACAGTGCGCCCCCCCCCCCCCCCAACATAATAAACATTGGTGGGCAGTGCCAATGAGGGTTAAAAAAATAAATAAAAATTAACTCACCACCTCCAATTGATCGCGTAGCAGCCGGTCTCATGTTCTTTCTTCAGGACCTGTGGTGATGTCACTGAGCTCATCACATGATACATCACATGATCCATCACCATGGTAATGAACCATGTGATAGAGGCTGGAGCTCAGTGACATCACCACAGGTCCTGACTCCTGAAGAAATTACAAGGAGACCGGCAGCAGCTATGCGATCAATTGGAGGAGGTGAGTTAATTTTTTATTTTTTAACCCTCATTGGCACTGCCCACTGCCCACCAATGTTTATTATACTGGGGGGGGGGCGCACTCAATGTTTATTATACTGGGGGGGGCCGCACTCAATGTTTATTATACTGGGGGGGGGGCGCACTCAATGTTTATTATACTGGGGGGGCCGTACTCAATGTTTATTATACTGGGGGGGCCGCACTCAATGTTTATTATACTGGGGGGGGGGCCGCACTCAATGTTAATGAAGATAACTGACCTGTTAATACAAATGCAGGAGGCGGGTGCCGGAATCAAATAGCGGCACCCGACCTCTATGACAGGGAGCGGCACCTGAGGGGTTAACTGCCGCTGATGAGGCTGATCGCAGCTCCCTGTCATAGAGGTCGGGTGCCGGCTATTTGATTCCGGCACCCGCCTCCTGCATTTGTATTAACAGGTCAGTTATCTTCATTGGTGGCGCAGTGGCCACAGCCCCTCCCCCAGCCCTGTCCCTCTTCTTATTGGCCGCTTCGGCAGCAGCACAGGGGGAGGGAGAGACCATCTGGAGCCCTGCCCCTATCACAGCGCCACGCCTGGCCCACTCGCCACATTTTTTTTTTTTTATCCTCAGTCGCGGCTGGCACCCCCCTTGTGAGTGGCACCCGGGGCGGGTGTAAACGTGCAGCAATGTTTTTTTTGGACAGCAGTGGCTTCCTCTGTGGTATCCTCCCATCAAATCCATTCTTGTTTAGTGCTTTACGTATCGTAGATTTGCTAACAGGGATGTTAGCATATGCCAGAGACTTTTGTAAGTCTTTAGCTGACACTCTAGGATTCTTCTTCACCTCATTGAGCAGTCTGCGCTGTGCTCTTGCAGTCATCTTTACCGGACGGTCACTCCTAGGTAGAGTAGCAGCAGTGCTGAACTTTCTCCATTTATAGATACTTTTATAACCCTTTCCAGCTTTATGCAAGTCAGCAATTCTTAATCGTAGGTCGTCTGACAGCTCTTTTGTGCGAGGCATCATTCACATCAGGCAATGCTTCTTGTGAATAGCAAACCCAGAACTGGTGTGTGTTTTTTATAGTGCAGGGCAGCTGTAACCAACACCTCCAATCTCATCTCATTGATTGGACTCCAGTTGGCTGACACCTCACTCCAATTAGCTCTAGGAGATGTAATTAGTCTAGGGGTTCACATAATTTTTCCACCTGCACTGTGAATGTTAACATGGTGTGTTCAATAAAAACATGGTAACATTTTATTATTTGTGTGTTATTAGTTTAGGCAGACTGTGATTGTCTATTGTTGTGACATTTTATGACCAGTTTGTGCAGAAATCCATATCATTCCAAAGGGTTCACATACTTTTCTTGCAACTGTACCTGTTTCAACAAAATACTGATTGAGGGGTGTGATATACCTGCTTCCACAAAATACTGATTGAGTAGTTTTATATAACTGTTTCCGCAAAATACTGATTGAGGGGTGCGATATACCTGCTTTTACAAAATACTGATTGAGGGGTTTGATATACCTGCTTCCACAAAATACTGATTGAGGGATGCTATATACCTGCTTCCACCAAATATTGATTCAGGTGTTCTATATCCCTGCTTGCACAAAATACTGATTAAGGGGTGCGATATACTTGCTTCCACAAATACTGCTCTTCTCTAGGGACTTTGGCATAACGTCATTTTGAAAATGACAGCCAGAGGAAGAGGCAGGCCGTTCCGCAGGGGTGGTAGGGGTCGGGCAGGTGTACCAGGCCAGAGCCTAAGTGGGAAGTTGGAGGAGGTGAGTGCGATTACGTCAAAGGATGCACCAGAGTTGGTTGAGTGGCTTCTGCACCCTACTCATACTCTGTATCTGCACCCTCCTCACTCTCTGCTGTATGCACCCACAAATAAACAACCACCACCACCATAGCCCCTCAATTCAAGTCAGAGGAATTATTTTCCTATCTATTCCCAGACCTTACTGATGCGCAGCCATTCTTGGCATCGGATGAGGAAGAGTAGGTAGCAACAGCAGCCACCCAGTGGTCTGACGACAGTACCCAGATCAGCCCAAGGAGGGTGGTCCCCGCTGTTGCTGCCTACTCTGAGATCTTTAATATCAGTGGTGGTGAATGTGACGATGATGACGATGATAGACATGACATGGGTGCCCACAAGAGAGGAAGAGGAGGGGAGTTCAGAGGGAAAGACAGAGCAGCAGATCGGGAGGAAAAGAAGGTAGAACTTGCAGTGCACAGGAGGCAAAAAACAGACTGCAAATGTATCTATAGCGAGCCATCCACCATGCACGGTCACATCTTGTGCTCCCAGGACGCCGGCACATGACTCCGCAGTGTGGGCTTTTTTTTAACTTGTCAGCTATTGATAATAGTCTTGCCATCTGCAGCCTGTGCTGTCAACGTATAAGTCACGGTAAGCCCAATACTCACCTAGGGACGAAGGCACCTGGCCTCCCATCACCGAGCCCAGTGGTCGCAACGCCGTCAGAACCCACAAAGCCACACTCCCGGCGCTCCACGTCCTGCCTCTTCTTCTTCTCCTCTCTCCTCCCATTTGTCCTCCACTTCACCTTCCACCATGCCGTCGTTGCGTTCATCTGGCAGAAGGCAGGCTTTCGTAGCCCAAATGTTCGAGCGTAAAAAGTTAATGACGCCGGATAAACCTCTTGCCCAACGGCTGACCGCTGGCTTGTCGGAACTGCTATCCCGCCAACTACTGCCATATAAACTGGTGGACTCGGAGACCTTAAAAAATTTGTGGCCATTGGCACACCGCAATGGAAGGTCCCCAGAAGGAAATATTTCTTCCAGAAGGGCATCCCAGAGCTATATGACCACATTAAGCGGCAATTGAATATATCTCTGGCACACAGTGTTGGTGCCAAGATAAATCTGACCACAGACACGTGTTCTAGAAAACACAGGCAGGGAAGGTACATAACTTTTACTGCCTACTGGGTGAACCTTCTGACGGCTGTCAAGCATGTAACCCGTGGCAGCCGTGTGGATTTGGTGTTAACGCCATGGATTGCATGTAGGCCTGCCTCTTCTCCTCCTTCTACTCCATCCTCCCTCTCCTCCTCGGCTGACTCCTCCTTTCCCACTGCTACCGCCTCTTCCGCTGCACCCCCCAAGCTCCCCAGAACCTATTCGACGTGCCAGGTGAGGCGTTGCCATGCTGTGCTGCAGATGTTGTGCCTGGAAGCCAAGAGCCACACCGGTCCTGCACGGCTTTCAGCTCTGCGGTCACAGGCCAATCAGTGGCTAACCCCGCTCAATTTGACAGATGGTAAAGTGGTGTGCAACAGCGGTATCAATCTGCTGAGCGCGCTTAAACAGGGCAAAAAGACACACTTGCAATGCATGGCACACGTCCTGAACTTAGTTGTGCAGCGATTCTTTGCCAAATACCCCAGGGTCCAGGATGTCTTGTGGCAGACCAGGAAAATCTCTGGCCATTTTAGAAGACCTTACATGGCCATGGCTCGCCTTGCTGACATTCAGCCGTGACACCACCTACCTGTGAGACGTCTGATTTGTGACAGCCCGACGCGCTGGAACTCCACCTTGTATATGCTTGATAGGCTGCTCCAGCAGCAACATGCCATTAATGACTACCTGTACGAACTCTGCAGCAGGACAAGTTCTGGGGAGCTTGGTTTCTTTTCACCACGCCAGTTGCTGCTCATGCGCGACGCATGCAACTTCTGCGGCCATTTGATGAGATCACCAAACTGGTCAGTCACAGCCAGGGCACCATCAGTGACATCGTACCATACGCCTTCTTTCTGTAGTGTGCATTTCATTGTGTCATTGATCAAGCCATCGAGGAGCAGGAGCTGGAAGATGAGGAAGTCGCAATGCTTAATGAATTCCCAGGAGGGGCTACTCCATCTGAGACAAAACAGCAGGAGGAAGAGGAGGAGCAGGAATAGCAGGATTTGAGGGGGACTTTAAACTTTTCGGGGATCCCTGGTGTTGTCCGTGGCTGGGGGGAGAAGACCGAGGATGATATTCTCCTGGGAGATGAGCAGGAGGCAGGGCGCTCCACGACATCCAATTTAGTGCAAATGGGGGCCTTCATGCTCCGGTGTTTGAAGAGGGCCCCCCGTATAAAAATCATAAAGGGCAAGGACCAGCGCTGGGTGGCAATGTACTAAGACCCCCGATACAAACACAAAATGGCAGAAATGTTACCACCATCACAGAGGGCTGTCAGAATGCAGCATTTCCAGGCCTTGCTTCGAAAAATGCTGTATTCTGCTATTGCGGGCGCTGGCAGAGGAATTTCCACCCACAGCGAAACAGGTGCGGGTACCAATCCTACTGTGCCTGCAAGAAGAGGGGCGATTTGAAGATGTGTTGGTTACTTCGGTTATGAGATCATTCTTGCAGCCAACCCATCGAGAGCTGCCCTCCAGATCCAGCCTCAGGTAACGCCTAGACCGACAGGTGTTCGACTACATCGGGTTAAAGGCCGATGTGGATGCTTTGAGAAGCGAGGAACCCCTGGACTACTGGGTGTGCAGACTCAACCTGTGGCCAGAGCTGGCAAAATTTGCCATGGAACGCTTAGCTTGCTCCTCGTCCAGTGTCCTGTCCGAAAGGACGTTCAGCGCAGCAGGGGGATCGTGACCGGAAAGCGCACTCGCCTAGCTCACGACAGTGTGAACTACCTCACATTTCTAAAAATGAATGAAGCATGGATTTTTGACGACCAATTGAATTTCTTCATGCCAGCCCACACATATCCGCCACCACACAGAATAATGTTCCTTGACTTATGTATTTACAGCGGCATAAAAGGCCTTTTCTGTCAGATGAATGCCTAATTTTTGGGGCCTCTACTCCAGTGGCCTACAGTAAAATTGTTATCCAGTGACCGTCTAATGTACCTCCAGCCACATCATCACCAGTTCTTTATTGTCAGGTGAGTGCCTAAATATTGGGGCCTGTACTGGCCTACAGTAAAATTTTTAGCCAGTGACCGCCTAATATACCTCTAGCCACATAATCACTTGTTCTTTTCTGTCAGGTGAATGCCTAATTTTTGGGGCCTATATTGTCCGACAGTAAAATTATTATCCACTGACCGTCTAATGTACCTCCAGCCACATAATCACAAGTTCTTTTCTGTCCAGTGAATGCATAATTTTTGGGGCCTCTACTCCACTGGCCTACAGTAAAATTGTTATCCACTGACTGCCTAATATACATCCAGCCACATAATCACTTGTTCTTTTCTGTCCGGTGAATGCCTAATGTTTGGGGCCTGTACTGCACTGGCCTGCAGTAAAATTGTTATCCACTGACCACCTAATATACCTCCAGCCACATAATCACTTGTTCCCTTCTGTCAAATGAATGCATAATTTTTGGGGCCTGTACTCCACTGGCCTACAGTAAAATCTTTATCCACTGACCGCCTAATATACCTCCAGCCACGTAATAACTTGTTCTTTTCTGTCAGGTGAATGCCTGATTTTTGGGGCGCGTACTCCAGTGTCCTAAAATAATTTTTTTTTTAGGCTTCAGCAGGGCACATTTTTTAGAGTTTCCCTTTAAGATGCATAAAAATGGTCCCTGATTAATATACCGGTACATATTTTTTGTGGGAATTTTTGCCATTGATCCCCCTCTGGTGTGTCAATGTCCATGTTGTGGGACTATTTTTGCACTATTAGTAAGTATTTGGTGGCTGCAAATATGACCTGAAGGTTTTTCAGGTTCACCTGCCATTTAAGTGAATGGGGCCCGCCGCAAAACGTTCGGCCATCACTACCACCAAATATCTCTGATGACCCACCTTTAGGGTCCATTCACACGACCGTAATTCTGGGTCCGCATCCGTTCCGCAGTTTTGTAGAATGTGTGCAGACCCATTCATTTCAATCGAGCTGGTATTTGACCGCTGTCCCAGGCGCCTGCCTGCATGGCCCAGCTTATGATAAGCCGAACCATGCAGGCAGTGTTGTGCCCCACTCACTATGCGGTGCTGAGACAATGGATGGAGCTGACTGCAGTGGTGAGCCTGCCCCATACACAGCAGGTGCCGACTGTATCAAACAGCAGACACCCGACCGCAATGACGGAGAACAGTGATGACACTGAACCCTGTCATTAAGGCCCCATTCACATGCTCTTAAGTCGTCAATGCCCGTATTGCGTACCACAAATTGCAGTTCCGCAATATACAGGCACCTGCCATGTGTGCACCGTATCATGGATGCAGACCAATTCACTTGAATGTGTCCACAGTCTGGAAGATATGGTGTGGAGGCAAGGAACAGAAACCCATGGAAGGCAGGGTGAATTGGTGTCAGTGGGTGAGGAAATGGTGTCAAGGGGCATGGCCTAATTACAACATTTTTGTGGCACGCCTTTCACGCCGCTACTTTTGTCCAGTTTTCCCTTTTTGGGTATGCATTACCCACAATACACTATGAGATAATATAGTCACAAAGAAATGTTACGTACAACCACTGTATATACAATTTTATGTTTGAATAGTAAAACAATATGGTATTTTCAGTGACAAGTTGGTTGTGAGCAACAGAAAAACACATCATACTTTTCCTTTCTCTCTTTATAAACAGGCATGTTGCTTTACCAGTCTAACTGTAGATGGCCACATCTCAGTACATTATCTGTGTCTAAAAACCAAATGTCTGTTACTTATCCAAGTGCCAGTGTCTTGTCTCCCGCTCACTGCTCCAAAGACAGCTGTGAAATGTAGTTCTGCTGCAATCCTCAACAACTGCAGATAATTCTTTTTAAAGGGAATCTGTCACCAGTTTTACACTGTCCTCGGTTTTAAATCCTACCTGCACTAGTACATGTGAATAAGTACCCATATTCATGAGCTCATCAAAATGAGGACTCATTGGCATGCTCTGGAGCTATTCATTGCAAGATTTTGGCAAAATGGTTGGCGCAATTAAAGAAAGTGACCCTGTATTTTGCTAAGGAAACCTGTCACTAGTTTATATTGCCCTTAGGACACCATAACACAGGTGACATATTCAATTTAATTATGACCATCCACTGTAGCACCAATTGGTCTTATAAATCTCTTACATATGGGGTTACATATATACGTACAATATATATATATATAACACTTGGGCCAAAGTTTCTATTCAATACACAAAGCAAAGGTAGTTTTAGGCTGTGAGTGCTCATAGAAGAATATTTAGTTTGCATCAGGCGCATGGCGTTTCCAGGAGAGCTGCCATGCCAAACAGCCGAGCTCCAGCTGGTAGGCCTATCAGTGAGTCTTGATGCTGGGCCAATCAGTTTCCTGACTCTGCGTCCCAGAGCTTTCTTGGCAGAGGATTTAAATCAGGCACCTAATGCTTGTTATTGCCTGTGATTATTTGATTCCTTGCTCAAATTTGTTTTTTTTGTGCTCAGAACTGTGCTTCCTTTCTGTTGTATACTGACCTCAGCTTGTTTCAGGATTTACCCCTTGTCTATTGATAATGCTTCTACTGATTCTCAAGGCTTTGACTCTTCAGCTTGCTTCTGGATTAACCCATTGTCTACTGTTTTGGCTTTTACTCACTTTCCTAACTTTGACTCTGGCTTGTTCTATTATTCTGCTAATCTTTGACATCTGACAGGTCTGCCACCTACAGTTGCAAGAAAAAGTATGTGAACCCTTTGGAATGATATGGATTTCTGCACAAATTGGTCATAAAATGTGATCTGATCTTCATCTAAGTCACAACAATAGACAATCACAGTCTGCTTAAACTAATAACACACAAATAATTAAATGTTACCATGTTTTTATTGAACACACCATGTTAACATTCACAGTGAAGGTGGAAAAAGTATGTGAACCCCTAGACTAATGACATATTCAAGAGCTAATTGGAGTGAGGTGTCAGCCAACTGGAGTCCAATCAATGAGATGAGATCAGAGGTCTCGGTTACAGCTGCCCTGCCCTATAAAAAACACACACCAGTTCTGGGTTTTCTTTTCACAAGAAGCATTGCCTGATGTGAATGATGCCTTGCACAAAATGGCTCTTAGAAGACCTACGATTAAGAATTGTTGACTTGCATAAAGCTGGAAAGGGTTATAAAAGTATCTCCAAAAGCCTTGCTGTTCATCAGTCCACGGTAAGACAAATTGTCTATAAATGGAGAAATATCAGCACTGCTGCTACTCTCCCTAGGAGTGGCCGTCCTGTAAAGATGACTGCAAGAGCACAGCGCAGACTGCTCAATGAGGTGAAGAAGAATACTAGAGTGTTAGCTAAAGACTTACAAAAGTCTCTGGCATATGCTAACATCCCTGTTAACGAATCTACGATACATAAAACACTAAACAAGAATGGATTTTATGGAAAGATACCACAGAGGAAGCCACTGCTGTCCAATAAAAACATTGCTGCACGTTTACAGTTTGCACAAGAGCACCTGGATGTTCCACAGCAGTACTGGCAAAATATATTGTGGACAGATGAAACCAAAGTTGAGTTGTTTGGAAGAAACACACAACACTATGTGTGGAGAAAAAGAGGCACAGCACACCAACATGAAAACCTCATCCCAACTGTGAAGTATGGTGGTGGGGGCCTCATGGTTTGGGGCTGCTTTGCTGCATCAGGGCCTGGACGGATTGCTATCATCAAAGGAAAAATGAATTCCCAAGTTTATCAAGACATTTTGCAGGAGAACTTAAGGCCATCTGTCCACCAGCTGAAGCTCAACAGAAGATGGGTGTTGCCACAGGACAACGACCCAAAACATAGAAGTAAATCAACAACAGAATGGCTTAAACAGAAGAAAATACGCCTTCTGGAGTGGCCAGTCAGAGTCCTGACCTCAACCCAATTGAGATGCTGTGGCATGACCTCAAGAAAGCGATTCACACCAGACATCCCAAGAATATTGCTTAACTGAAACAGTTCTGTAAAGAGGAATGGTCAAGAATTACTCCTGACCGTTGCGCACGTCTGATCTGCAACTACAGGAAACGCTTGGTGGAAGTTATTGCTGCCAAAGGAGGTTCAACCAGTTATTAAATTCAAGGGTTCACATACTTTTGTATTGAACATGAATTGAGATTAAATGATCAGTTCAGGAGGTAAAGTAGAGGAAAAGAAAAGGCTGAACATAGAAGAAGGAGGCATTTATTGTATATTATATATTTATATTACAAAGTTTCTTAAATTTGCTTGTACTATTGTTGAAAATTCAATGCTGATTTAAAATTTAAACTACATAATTTATCCAAATTTGTGTTTCTTACTATTACTAAACCTTGTAAATGCTTACCTTTTCTCAAACCAGGTGAGTATGATGACTTCTGTCATCAGTCCAGTTCCGAATTGCAATAAATCTCAATAACCAATTAGGCCATCTCATAACTCTGAAGTGTAAGCAAAAGAACCACTAAACCCTGAAAAAGAAGAAACATCACACATAACATTTATCTGTAGTCTTTTCTTCTAGTACATCTGCAAGCTGCTGTAGAAAGCAGTCAAACAGATATTCTGCAGTCAGTAAAGGGTCTCCTTTCTCTTTTCATCTCCATCTTCGGCTGGAGATCAACTCTGTGCAGGAGAAAAGTCCACAGGAAGATTTTCTGTTTGGCCAGAGGGTGGGGCTTAATGCTGCATTAACTTTAACAGATTGTCAGACGCTGTGAAAGAGTATGGAAGCTCCAAAACTTCAGCAGCTTCTCATAAAATCTCCCAGCCTTTTCAGATTACTCACTCCACTCCAGCCAATTTCATTTCACCCCATTTCCCCATTGAGAGAGAGAGAGAGAGAGCTCAGTAGTGCACAGAAGTGGTAAAAGACCTGTAAAAACCTTAGTGATGTCACAATGTGGGTGGAGCTCCTGTGCTGTGTGTATGTACTCTATAAGTTGTCAAATACTAGGAGTTCTAGTTATTTCCTTCTCACTCCCTGTAATGTCCTCTGATGGCACATAATAACATCCTAGACATGCTGGGAGTTGTAGTTCTCTCTTATATCTCTCTCAATGTAATAACTACTGATGCCCCAATATTAACAGTCTGGACAAGCTGGGAGTTGTAGTTCCCTCCTCTTATACCCGTCTCCCTAAAATTTTCACTGTTGCCTCATAGTAATAGCCTTACATGACTTGAATAATAACAAGAGAGGAAGATTTGATAGATTTCTGAGGGATGGGGAAGGTTTCCATCAGAACAGGCATTTTCTCTCACTAACTGTTATTACAAACTGTGGTCTAGGTTATATCTGTACATATTTCAGTGGGTAGGGGGATTTATCTTGGTAGATTCTGCAGTCTCTGTTTTAGCTCCACATGGCGGTCACACAGCTTTCCCCGAAACCTGAAAGGCAACTCTTCCTAGCTGTGGCACTAATAAGGAGTGAGAAGGGGGATTTGGTTTGGTAGATTTAGTATTCTGTAGTCTATTACAGTCTCATATGGTGTAACAAATCTATTTTGTACTATTACTAATACTATTACTCTAACTAGGAGATTCCTTCCAAGAAAATGACCACTCTCGCTGTGTGTGACAAAAGCTATCCAGACCACTCCTAGCCCCCTCCTCCTAGACCTCTTGCCTCACATGCACTAAGAGGGGGGAGAAGGAGGGGTAGTAGAAATGGCTGCAGCCTGAGAGAGCAATGCACTGTTTTTCTATTGTATTTTTATGGTCTGCGATTGTGATATCTAATGAAACAAGGGCAAATAACACAGAAACATAAGGAGATTTTGTTTAGTTGTTTGTTCTTTTTTTGTCATTGCACTGTATTCTGGCTTTAGTTCCACTTTAAGCATCTTGACAAGATTATAAACCATTCTAAACAGCACCAAATACTACATGGGTGAATCTTGCCTAAGCTTCTGATATTTATTGAACCATTGTGCACCTTTATCTTCAAACTGAAAACACTGGACACAGTTTTGGCATTTCCTAATGAAACTGGCAAAATTACTTCAGAGGAGTAGTGATATATCTTTCAGGAAGTCATAAAAAAAATCTTAAAATAAACTGCACGTCTCTGTAACCTCAGATAATTGAACTGCTCAAGAATAAACAATAATATGGAAGTACTTGAAGAAAAACATTTCACAGAAACTAAATGCTACTTTAATGTTTTATGTCAAAAATACATTGAGAAAAACATTTAGTAGAATCACCAAATTGATGAAGTCTGATGACTAGGCTGGTATCAGGAATAGGGTACTGGTTACTATATTTTGCTGCCAGTCTTGTAACAAGCAATTTGGCGGTGAACAGCAGTAGGCACAACCCGGTACTGTATTTGCATTTAACAAGTGTGTTCCTTGCTAAGGAATACCACACATGCTGCATTATTTTTTTTACAGTAATATACTGTTAACCAGTGAAATCTGAGTATATATGAGAAAGGGAAATAAGATTTTAATCCTCAATCACAAACTGGCATTGGATTTGGCACCCTTACCTTTCTTACATCTATACAAAATGGGCTTCAAATGGTAAAGTGCATGTGTCAGTATGCAACTAGAATAAGTATAGTTGCATATTGACATATATAGTGTAAACAACGCCTGACAAAGCAACACAGTTTTTTTAAGTTTGTTATCACACATCATTCATTTAATGGAGCCTTTAACCACCTCAGCCCCCAGTGCTTAAACACCCTGAAAGACCAGGCCACTTTTTACACTTCTGACCTACACTACTTTCACCGTTTATTGCTCGGTCATGCAACTTACCACCCAAATGAATTTTACCTCCTTTTCTTCTCACTAATAGAGCTTTCATTTGGTGGTATTTCATTGCTGCTGACATTTTTACTTTTTTTGTTATTAATCGAAATTTAACGATTTTTTTGCAAAAAAATGACATTTTTCACTTTCAGTTGTAAAATTTTGCAAAAAAAACGACATCCATATATAAATTTTGCTCTAAATTTATTGTTCTACATGTCTTTGATAAAAAAAAAATGTTTGGGTAAAAAAAAAATGGTTTGGGTAAAAGTTATAGCGTTTACAAACTATGGTACAAAAATGTGAATTTCCGCTTTTTGAAGCAGCTCTGACTTTCTGAGCACCTGTCATGTTTCCTGAGGTTCTACAATGCCCAGACAGTACAAATACCCCACAAATGACCCCATTTCGGAAAGTACACACCCTAAGGTATTCGCTGATGGGCATAGTGAGTTCATAGAACTTTTTATTTTTTGTCACAAGTTAGCGGAAAATGATGATTTTTTTCTTTTTTTTTTTTTTTCTTACAAAGTCTCATATTCCACTAACTTGTGACAAAAAATAAAAACTTCCATGAACTCACTATGCCCATCACGAAATACCTTGGGGTCTCTTCTTTCCAAAATGGGGTCACTTGTGGGGTAGTTATACTGCCCTGGCATTCTAGGGGCCCAAATGTGTGGTAAGGAGTTTGAAATCAAATTCTGTAAAAAATGACCTGTGAAATCCGAAAGGTGCTCTTTGGAATATGTGCCCCTTTGCCCACCTAGGCTGCAAAAAAGTGTCACACATCTGGTATCTCCGTACTCAGGAGAAGGTGGGGAATGTGTTTTGGGGTGTCATTTTACATATACCCATGCTGGGTGAGAGAAATATCTTGGCAAAATACAACTTTTCCCATTTTTTTATACAAAGTTGGCATTTGACCAAGATATTTATCTCACCCAGCATGGGTATATGTAAAAAGACACCCCAAAACACATTCCTCAACTTCTCCTGAATACAGAGATACCAGATGTGTGACACTTTTTTGCAGCCTAGGTGGGCAAAGGGGCCCATATTCCAAACAGCACCTTTCAGATTTCACAGGTCATTTTTTACAGAATTTGATTTCAAACTCCTTACCACACATTTGGGCCCCTAGAATGCCAGGGCAGTATAACTACCCCACAAGTGACCCCATTTTGGAAAGAAGACACCCCAAGGTATTCCGTGAGGGGCATGGCGAGTTCCTAGAATTTTTTATTTTTTGTCGCAAGTTAGTGGAAAATGCAGATTTTTTTTTTTTGATTTTTTTTCATACAAAGTCTCATATTCCACTAACTTATGACAAAAAATAAAAACTTCCATGAACTCACTATGCCCATCAGCGAATACCTTGGGGTCTCTTCTTTCCAAAATGGGGTCACTTGTGGGGTAGTTATACTGCCCTGGCATTCTAGGGGCCCAAATGTGTGGTAAGGAGTTTGAAATTAAATTCTGTAAAAAATGACGAGTGAAATCCGAAAGGTGCTCTTTGGAATGTGGGCCCCTTTGCCCACCTAGGCTGCAAAAAAGTGTCACACATCTGGTATCTCCGTATTCAGTAGAAGTTGGGGAATGTGTTTTGGGGTGTCTTTTTACATATACCCATGCTGGGTGAGATAAATATCTTGGTCAAATGCCAACTTTGTATAAAAAAATGGGAAAAGTTGTCTTTTGCCAAGATATTTCTCTCACCCAGCATGGGTATATGTAAAATGACACCCCAAAACACATTCCCCACCTTCTCCTGAGTACGGAGATACCAGATGTGTGACACTTTTTTGCAGCCTAGGTGGGCAAAGGGGCCCATATTCCAAAGAGCACCTTTCGGATTTCACTCGTCATTTTTTACAGAATTTGATTTCAAACTCCTTACCACACATTTGGGCCCCTAGAATGCCAGGGCAGTATAACTACCCCACAAGTGACCCCATTTTGGAAAGAAGAGACCCCAAGGTATTCGCTGATGGGCATAGTGAGTTCATGGAAGTTTTTATTTTTTGTCACAAGTTAGTGGAATATGAGACTTTGTATGAAAAAAAAAAAAAAAAAAAAAATCATCATTTTCCACTAACTTGTGACAAAAAATAAAAAATTCTAGGAACTCGCCATGCCCCTCACGGAATACCTTGGGGTGTCTTCTTTCCAAAATGGGGTCACTTGTGGGGTAGTTATACTGCCCTGGCATTTTCCAGGGGCCCTAATGTGTGGTAAGTAGGTAAATGACCTGTGAAATCCGAAAGGTGCTCTTTGGAATGTGGGCCCCTTTGCCCACCTAGGCTGCAAAAAAGTGTCACACATCTGGTATCGCCGTATTCAGGAGACGTTGGGGAATGTGTTTTGGGGTGTCTTTTTACATATACCCATGCTGGGTGAGAGAAATATCTTGGCAAAAGACAACTTTTTCCATTTTTTTATACAAAGTTGGCATTTGACCAAGATATTTATCTCACCCAGCATGGGTATATGTAAAATGACACCCCAAAACACATTGCCCAACTTCTCCTGAGTACGGCGATACCAGATGTGTGACACTTTTTTGCAGCCTAGATGCGCAAAGGGGCCCAAATTCCTTTTAGGAGGGCATTTTTAGACATTTGGATACCAGACTTCTTCTCACGCTTTGGGGCCCCTAGAATGCCAGGGCAGTATAAATACCCCACATGTGACCCCATTTTGGAAAGAAGACACCCCAAGGTATTCAATGAGGGGCATGGCGAGTTCATAGAAATTTTTTTTTTTTGGCACAAGTTAGCGGAAATTGATATTTTATTTTTTTTTCTCACAAAGTCTCCCGTTCCGCTAACTTGGGACAAAAATTTCAATCTTTCATGGACTCAATATGCCCCTCACAGAATACCTGGGGGTGTCTTCTTTCCGAAATGGGGTCACATGTGGGGTATTTATACTGCCCTGGCATTCTAGGGGCCCTAAAGCGTGAGAAGAAGTCTGGAATATAAATGTCTAAAAAATTTTACGCATTTGGATTCCGTGAGGGGTATGGTGAGTTCATGTGAGATTTTATTTTTTGTCACAAGTTAGTGGAATATGTGACTTTGTAAGAAAAAAAAAAAAATTCCGCTAACTTGGGCCAAAAAAAAGACTGAATGCAGCCTTACAGGGGGGGGGGGATCAATGACAGGGGGGTGATCAATGACAGGGGGGTGATCAGGGAGTCTATATGGGGTGATCACCCAACTGTCATTGATCACCCCCCTGTAAGGCTGCATTCAGACGTCCGTATGATTTTTACGGATCCGATCAGTCTATCAGTGGATCCGTAAAAATCATGCGGACATCTGAATGGAGCTTTACAGGGGGGTGATCAATGACAGAGGGGTAATCAATGACAGGGGGGTGATCAGGGAGTCTATATGGGGTGATCACCACAGTCATTGATCACTCCCCTGTAAGGCTGCATTCAGACGTCCGTATGATTTTTACGGATCCGATCAGTCTATCAGTGGATCCGTAAAAATCATGCGGACATCTGAATGGAGCTTTACAGGGGGGTGATCAATGACAGAGGGGTAATCAATGACAGGGGGGTGATCAGGGAGTCTATATGGGGTGATCACCACAGTCATTGATCACTCCCCTGTAAGGCTGCATTCAGACGTCCGTATGATTTTTACGGATCCGATCAGTCTATCAGTGGATCCGTAAAAATCATGCGGACATCTGAATGGAGCTTTACAGGGGGATGATCAATGACAGGGGGGTAATCAATGACGGGGGTGATCAGGGAGTCTATATGGGGTGATCACCACAGTCATTGATCACTCCCCTATAAGGCTCCATTCAGACGTCCGTATGATTTTTACGGATCCGATCAGTCTATCAGTGGATCCGTAAAAATCATGCGGACATCTGAATGGAGCTTTACAGGGGGGTGATCAATGACAGAGGGTAATCAATGACAGGGGGGTGATCAGGGAGTCTATATGGGGTGATCACCACAGTCATTGATCACTCCCCTGTAAGGCTGCATTCAGACGTCCGTATGATTTTTACGGATCCGATCAGTCTATCAGTGGATCCGTAAAAATCATGCGGACATCTGAATGGAGCTTTACAGGGGGGTGATCAATGACAGGGGGGTGATCAGGGAGTCTATATGGGGTGATCACCTCCGTCATTGATCACTCCCCTGTAAGGCTGCATTCAGACGTCCGTATGATTTTTACGGATCCGATCAGTCTATCAGTGGATCCGTAAAAATCATGCGGACATCTGAATGGAGCTTTACAGGGGGTTGATCAATGACAGGGGGGTAATCAATGACAGGGGGGTGATCAGGGAGTCTATATGGGGTGATCAGGGGTGATCAAGGGCTAATAAGGGGTTAATAAGTGACGGGGGGGTGTAGTGTAGTGGTGCTTGGTGCAACATATTACTGAGCTGCCTGTGTCCTCTGGTGGTCGATCCAAACAAAGGGGACCACCAGAGGACCAGGTAGCAGGTATATTAGACGCTGTTATCAAAACAGCGTCTAATATACCTGTTAGGGGTTAAAAAAATCACATCTCCAGCCTGCCAGCGAAAGATCGCCGCTGGCAGGCTGGAGATCCACTCGCTTACCTTCCGATCCTGTGAACGCGCGCGCCTGTGTGCGCGCGTTCACAGGAAATCTCGCGTCTCGCGAGAGGACGCACCGGCGCGTCCACCCAGAACAACAGGACCGCCGCAAAGACGCAATCCTGCGTACGGCGGTCCTGAGGAGGTTAAAGGGAATGTGTGATCAGAAAATGTCCTATTGTTTGAATCACAATTTTATGTTAAATACATTCTTAAAGACTTTTTTGGGGGTACTGTTTCTCCTTGGGGAAAGAGCACCTTCATCGGCGTGAGGAGACTTATAGGCCATACATGCTTGGGAAGAAAGGGATGCAAATGCCTTTCCTCCCAGAATTCCAGAAGAGCGTGTATGGCCTTCAAGTCTCCTCACGCCAACTAAGGCGCTCTCTTTTAATTTCCATGCCAATATCTATATTTAAATAAAAAAATACTGCAGTTTTCACACTGGTCACTGAGCCTGATAACAGGTGCCACTCCTTAGACTGTATAGATCAGTTTACTGTAGTTATCTGCTTATCACTACTGGACAGGTTAGAATGACAGATAGCACCTGATCAAACATTCACAATAGGTGATATTGCAGCTTTACTACTCCCTTCTGAACTCTGCACGTCATAGAACATGCCTAAAAAATTTCTGATTTATATAGCCAATCACATCCACACATTTGGCTATCCTGTGTAGGATGTCTTTGAGGTACATGTGGTATGCTGTGGGCATCCTCCATTGTATGCATTTTTGCTGGGGACTGCTGTTAGTAATGGACCACATGTGCAGGATTTTCTCCACCGGTTAGAAATGCGCAACAGCATATGGGGTTTTGAGCTGTGTGTCGGACCTTATGCCCCTGTAATTGCCCATATGGCACAGGTAGGTTAGCATTAGGTCCCGTGCCACTTTGAGATACCTTGATGGGGTGCGAGGACTCCGATATGTTTTTGATATAAGAATATATTGGCAAAAGTCTCATTTTAATATCAGTGTAAAGGTTTAGCCATATATTGTCAATTGTATTTACCATTGTAGTGCACCAGTTTTTGTAAATTTCAGGTTTTTACTAATAGGACAGCAGACATTTTATTTCTCCTAATGATTGCTCCTGTTAGGATCAGGAACCCATTTTGTATCTGCACTGCCATGTTTGCCCTTTGCCTTACTTTATGTATGTGAAGAGAAGACTGGACCTTCGGGGAAGAATGCCAAGTTACTCTAAGAACAGGAGAACAAGTTATGATGTTATGATGCGCATCAAGAAGTGCAAAGATAAGCATGTAGTTAGCAGATGTTTTATTTTAATGTCAAGTTTGTTGTTTCTATAACCTTGGGGGGTTGGTCTAGCTATGGGCTAAATGCCTCTTTTTACTCTTATGATATAAAAGATGTAACATTTGTAATAATAAACCAGTGATTGTTTCAGCTTCACATCCTGACTCTGTCTCAGTCACTCCGAGCTCGTACTTTCTGCTTATATGGACCTCACACAACAACAGCAGGGGTCTTGATTAAGGTGACCCCAACACTCCCTAGACAAAATGAGCCATTATAACTAGTGAAAGGTATTTGGGAATATATTTATAATAAAGTAATATTTAATTATTTTCATTTTCTTTCTTCCCGGAGAACCCCCATAGCTGCCCCAATAACAATGTTCAGGAAATAGAATAAAAAAATCTGCAATCAGAAAATAAAAACTGATTAGAAAAAAGGAATGTTTGTTACTATTTAGTTTTAACTGGCAGAAAATAATTTGGTGACACATTCCCTCTTTCAAACAAAAATTAACTTGACACTTACCTATGCTTGTCTTGTGATTATTATACATTTTTTTGTGAATTTGAATTTGCTGTACTTTCCATTCTCTAGAAATACATTTAGCTGATATACCTATTGTCAGCTCAGGACATCCTAATTTACTCCACTTATCTCTACCACACTAGGATCCTATCTCACTAGCATGTAGTGAGGATTGCGTGTTAGCTTATTGTACCTTTTTTAATGCAATGTAATAGGTTGCTTTCAATTCAATAATGAACTATGTGCATGTACTTTGAATGGTCGTTCGATCCAAATGCAGCTCATCTTCTTCACTGTGCACATTACCTCTCCGCCTATAAATTTAATGTTATACATTCTGATTATTAATTGATTGTATTATTATAACAATCTTTTTTCAGCTTGCTTTTATTCATTTTTTGGGCATATTAACTAATTTCCAAACAAAAAGGAATGACCCAAAATGCCCATAATAGCAAAATGTATTTCCAATAGTAACTTTACAGCCAAGCATAGCGATAACCCACCACACACAAATCATATCACCTAAAAATGTGCATTATGGACCCAAATAAAGATATATTTAAAAATGTAATCACAGAGGACCTACATTTCCATCCCTAATAGACATAAAGGGAAAATACATCAATAAAGTGCAACATGCATAAAGATACACTCCTCAACTTTGAAACTGCAACACCAAGAAGGACAAGTCATAATGTTATTTATGCAAATTGAGGAAGTAGCAGGGGTCGCTAATATCTGCAGAAGATTACATTTTCACTCACCTAGCTCAAATCTGTGTCATGTGGGAGGGCCATAAAAACCAGAGTGATAAAGGCCTCAAAAGTTGGATCAAGTTGTGTCTATCTTCTTTAGGGGTGAGACCCACTTTTGTCCTAGATTCAATGATAGATTGTTCTGGAGACCACTTGGGAAATGCTATGAAGAGGTCTTCACAAGGGAGCATCAACCTGGTCCAACTCTCAGGATTTTGGTGTGGGGTAGCATAATGTATGGTACACAGACTCCTGTAGTCTTCATTTCAGGTACTCTAACAGCTCTGCAGTACATTGAATTGGTCGTAGAACCACCATTTCTCGAAAGTGTCCTAGGGGCTGTTTTTCTACAGAATAACACCAGGTCGCATGTTGGATGTGCTACTTTTTGCAGTTTGCATGGCCTAAACATGTTACTGTAGCCTGTAGCATCTTTGGACTTGTCTCCCATCAAGCTCATCTGGGATGACGTTGGGTGGCAATTGCAAAGGGGCTTCCAGCAGGGGATCTGATTTGAATGCCCAAGTGCATTCAGCATGGCAGAACCTTTCTCGACCATTAATAACTAGTGATGAGCGGGAGGTGCCATATTCGATTTCGCGATATTACGCGAATATTCGTCGAAATCGAATATTTGTCATTATTCTATTTATCTTGAATAATATGCGATTTTATTTTTCGCGTATTGCGATTTTCTTTAAACTGTATAAGGCAACTTTTCATATTGGTTGGTTAATATGTGTATTTTACAAATATCCGCTGTATTGCTATAACTTTGTTTTTTAGAATATTACGAATATTCTAAAATACGAAGTTATAGCAATATATTGAATATTCGTAAAATACACATAATTTAGCTAACATAGTGCTATAATCTTTTTTTTATAGTCAATTTTTTTTGTCTCTTCTGAACTTCATTTTTGGAAAAAATTGACACTATAAAAAAAAAATACTACAGCACTATATTAGCTAAATTGCAGTCTATATGTGTATATTACGAATATTCGCTATATTGCTATAACTTAGATTTTTAGAATATTACGAATATTCAAAAAAACTAAGTTAAAGCAATATAGCGAATATTCGTAATATACACATATAGACTGCAATTTAACTAATATAGTGCTGTAGTATTTTTTTTATAGTATAAACTATGAATGCATCAAAACTATGAATTAACACATGTGGAATTATATACATAACAAACAAGTGTGAAACAACTGAAAATATGTCATATTCTAGGTTCTTCAACGTAGCCACCTTTTGCTTTGATTACTGCTTTGCACACTCTTGGCATTCTCTTCATGAGCTTCAAGAGGTAGTCACCTGAAATGGTCTTCCAACAGTCTTGAAGGAGTTCCCAGAGATGCTTAGCACTTGTTGGCCCTTTTGCCTTCACTCTGCGGTCCAGCTCACCCCAAACCATCTCGATTGGATTCAGGTCCGGTGACTGTGGAGGCCAGGTCATCTGGCGCAGCACCCCATCACTCTCCTTAATGGTCAAATAGCCCTTACTTTCAAAGTTTTCCCAGTTTTTCGGCTGTCTGACTGACCTTCATTTCTTAAAGTAATGATAGCCACTCGTTTTTCTTTACGTAGCTGCTTTTTTCTTGCCATAATACAAATTCTAACAGTCTATTCAGTAGGACTATCAGCTGTGTATCCACCTGACTTCTCCTCAACGCAACTGATGGTCCCAACCCCATTTATAAGGCAAGAAATCCCACTTATTAAACCTGACAGGGCACACCTGTGAAGTGAAAACCATTTCAGGGGACTACCTCTTGAAGCTCATCAAGAGAATGCCAAGAGTGTGCAAAGCAGTAATCAAAGCAAAAGGTGGCTACTTTGAAGAACCTAGAATATGACATATTTTCAGTTGTTTCACACTTGTTTGTTATGTATATAATTCCACATGTGTTAATTTATAGTTTTGATGCCTTCATAGTCATGAAAATAAAGAAAACTCTTTGAATGAGAAGGTGTGTCCAA
Source organism: Bufo bufo (assembly GCF_905171765.1). NCBI lineage: Eukaryota > Metazoa > Chordata > Amphibia > Anura > Bufonidae > Bufo > Bufo bufo. The sequence continues at coordinate 81,989,843 of NC_053395.1, forward strand.
ACTTTTGGTCTGTACTGTATATTACCTTGACAACTATGTAAGTAGCAGGGTTAACACACATGCTTTATGAGACATGTTATCTAAACTAAATGCAACTAAATGCTTTAAGCAATTGCTTTTCAATGGCTTTTGTTTCAAGATAACGCGATGAGTTAAGAAAGTGTGTGTGTTACCCCTGCTACATCTGTATTTTGAATATACCTTTGGGTCATATCATGTGATATATTACACTTATAAAGTTGGGGGGAATGGTCAAGATCTTCTTTGTTGTCTGTGGTTCATTTTTTACATAGCTTTTTAATCCATTCAAGCGACAGCCAGTTTGGACCAAATACCGGAGCCCCATTTTTCAAATCTGACATGTGTCAGTTTATCTGCTTTTACTTATCCAAGCCATTCTAAGAGTGTTTTCTTATGACATATCATACTTCATGTTAGTGGTAAATTTGAGTTAATACATTTTACCTTTATGCATAAAAAAATCTAAAATTAGCATAAAATGGGAAAAAATTCGCTATTTTCAAAATTTTTATTTCTCAGCTTTTAAGACAGATAGTCATACTTCATAAAATAGTTATTACGTAACATTCGCCATCATTTTGTAAATGTCATATTTTTTTTAAGGGAGTTAAAAGACTTAGAATTTTAGAAGCAAATTTTGAAATTTTTAAGAAAATTGCCAAAACCCACTTTTTTAAGGACCAATTCAGTTATGAAGTCACTTTGTGGGGATTACATTGTAGAAACCACCTATAATTAGCCTATTTTAGAAACTAGACCCCTCAAATTATTCAAAAATGATTTTACAAACTGTTTTAACCATTTATATGTTTCACAGGAATTAAGCAAAATGGAAGGGAAATTTTTAAACTTTTAAATTTTTTGTGTGCAGATTTTCTATTTTAATAATTTTTTCCTATAACACAGCAAGGGTTAACAGCCAAACAAACCTCAATATTTCTTACCCTGATTCTGCAGTTTACAGAAACACCCCATATGTGGTTGTAAACTGCTGTAAGGGCACATGGCAAGGTGCAGAAGGAAAGCAGCTCCATATTGTTAATTGAGGGCAGATTTTGCTGGAATGGTTTTCAGGTGCTATGTCACATTTGAAGAGACCCTGAGGTACCCCTAGAAAGAAAACCCCAAAACGTGACCCCATTTTGGAAACTACACCCCTTAATGAATAAATCTAGGGGTGAAGTTAATGCTTTGACCCAACAAGGGTTTCATAGAATTTAGAAACACATGGCTGTGAAGATGAAAAATTAACTTTTATTTCCAATATAATGTTTCGTTAGCCCCATGTAACATGAAAAAATGCACCCCACAATTTGTTATGCATTTTTTTCCTGAATACGGCAACACCATATATCTGGTTGTAAACTGCTGTTTGGGGGCATGGCAGCACTCAGAAGAGAAGAAGTGGCATCAGAATTTTCTAACATATACATTTCTGACTTTGTTTTTAGGGGCCATGACATTTTTCTTTTTTTACCAATGTAGCTGTGTGGGGGCTTGTTTTTTGCAGGACGAGTTGTAGTTTTTGTTGGTATCATTTTGGGGTACATATGACTTTTTGATCACTTGTTTATTTTTTTTGTGGAGGAGAGGTGACAAAAACAGCAATTCCGTCATTGTTTTTTACATAAATATTTTATGGCGTTCACCGAACAGGATTAGTAACATGATACTTTTATAGATCATGTCATTATGGATGCGGCGATACCAATTATGTGTATGTTTTTTTATTTTTTTTATTACTTCTAAATGAACGGATATGAAAAAAGTCAATTTTTATTTTATTAAATTTTTATTTATTTTTTATTTATTTTTCTACCTTTTTTCTACCTTTTAACATTTTTTTAACTTTTTTTTAAATCAAGACCGATTTGGATCTTGAAGATCCAGTGGGCCTGATGGCTATACAGTGCATTGCAAAAGTCATCTATTGCAATGCACTGTACAGTCAGTGCTACACTTACACTAAGGCTAATCAGACCTAAGGGGTCAGACCCATCAGGCAGCCGCCATCACAGCAGCGGCGGCCCAATGGAAGAGTGAGGGAGCTCCCTCTCAACCGCATGGATGCCACGAGTGGCTACTGACCGTGGTATCTATGGGGTTAAATGGCCGGGATCGGTGCCAGCACCAATTTTGGCTGTAGAAGCAGAGTGTCAGCTGTAAATCTCTTCCTGAGGGGGCGTGACCTAGCCGTCATGGTGTGAGGACGCAAGTCGTTTCAGATCCAACATTATCCTGCAGTATCCTGATTGTCTGAGCATTTGGCCTGATAGAAACACCCCTATGTGATCCGCAACTCACGGTTTACCGGTAACCGGAGTTTCTGCTCTGTGGCTGCTGCGGTCGCTGTCTGCTGGATCCTTCTGTGCGAGGCCTGTGAGCGGAGCATTATCCTGCACTGCGGACCCCTCGGTGAGAGCGGGAGAGGTGGGGACGCACGAATATCTTACTCACCGGTGGTGGTAGTCGGGTGGGGCCTGGAGCTGCAGATCGGTGTGGCCTCCCGAATCTCTCCCTGCTGGACTGCCGGCTTGAAGTCCCCCACATGTCTGGCGGTGCGGGCACCATCTTACCTATGACGCTGGGAACAGTCATCTTAATGCTCTAGGACTGGCGCGGAATCTTGGCTCTCCTGTCTACATCCATCTGGCCCATCTGATAATTGTATTGGGTGAAGAGTGCGGCTCAACTGAGTTGTAGGCCAAGTACATCCTGACTCCAGGAAAAGAATCTTTTAGAGAGTGGTGCGACTGCTGACCTATTGCCCCTGAGTGAGGGTGCTGATTAAAGGGCCAGTACTCCTACTACTGGTGAAAGGGAGATCACCTTATGGGCCGGAAAACGAGCACCTCAGGGCCAGCTAATCCACCTAAACTAATGCTGGACAATATGAGCCAGACAGAGGATCGAGAGGTTGGGACCTCCTCTGAGCGTCCAGAAGTGGACCTTGCAAAAGTTATGGCGGCCATCACTAACTGCCAGACAGCGCTTACGGTCAAAATTGACCATGTCCAGGCTGATCTTACTCTCCTCAGACATGATATTGATAAGATTAGAGAGAGAACAACTGAGGTGGAAAGGAGGCTGGGTGACGTGGAGGACAGAGTTCAACGTAATGACTCTGCGATAAATGCTCTACAGAATCAAGTCAAGACTCTGATGGCAAAAGTAGAGGACGCCGAGAACCGTAACAGACGGAACAACATCCGCATTATGGGTTTACCTGAAAGAGCAGAAGGGCCCTCTCCTGAAGAGTTTGTGGAACGTCTTATAAAACAAGTCTTTGATCCTATAAATCTATCAGGGACTTTTGCAGTGGAACGTGCTCACAGGATCCCCACTCGTCCCCTGCCTCCTGGAGCCCCATCTCGTCCTTTCATCTTTAAGGTCCTAAATTACAGAGACCGAGATGCTATTCTGGCAGCAGCTCGCCGACTAAAGGACATTCACTTTGACAACACCCGAATCTCCTTCTACCCGGACTTTTCTACAGAAGTGCAGAAGCAACGTAGGCAGTTCACGGCGGTGAGAACCCGGCTAAGAGAGAAGGGACTTATTTATGCCATGATGTATCCGGCACGGCTCAGAGTGCAGGAGGGAGAGCAGGTGAAGTTCTTCGCCACCCCTGAAGAGGCATCGGACTGGCTTGACCGCAGGGGCTGAGTGCTACATATCTGATGTTTTGGGTGTTTCATCATATGTTTCAGATGATCGTAATATTAACGGAGCTGAATGTGTGATGGTTGTGGTAACCTGCTGCATAGGTTCAGTTTTAGGTTTACCTAGAGCAGTGGGGTTAAGAACGGGTTCTCCGTTCCCCTTTTTCTACTAACGAGGCAAATGGGGGGAGGGTTTTTAGGCTTGGATAAGTTGGGGTCATCTGGGCAGGGCGGGGGGTATTGCCTGATGTTACGGGCATATTTAGGAGCTCTTGCTCTAAATTTTGGAAGTTGGTATGAATGTGTGAGTGTATGGCTTGGGTGGTGCAGTTACTTCTGGGGCTATTGTCTTAACAAGCCGCCATGATGTCGGTCTGTCGGTTTGTCTCCTGGAATGTCAGGGGTCTCAATGACAAAATTAAACGATCTCTGGTCTTTAATTTTCTGCGAAATCACAATCCTGACGTTCTGATATTGCAGGAGACACATTTGCAGGGGCGGAAGCTTTTAGCGTTGAAGAGACCCTGGGTAGGTTCAGCATACCACGCTGTATATAATTCTAGGGCCAGAGGTGTGTCAATTCTGGTGGCAAAGTCCCTTCCCTTCCGATTATATTCTGTGCATACTGATACGATGGGGCGTTTTGTGATTCTCCATGTTGCAATCAGGGGCATTGACTACCTTGTGGTGGGTCTTTATGTTCCCCCCCCTTTCGGAGGGAAATATTAGATGAGATTATGAAGAAAGTAGCATCTATGCCCCCGGTGCCTCTGATTGCATTTGGGGATTACAACGCGACTCTGGACCGGTCGTTGGATCGACTTCGCCCTAGTGATACCCATAATGAGGCGTTAAGCTCCTGGGCCGATGTATTCGATTTAACGGAGGGTTGGAGGTACTTGCATCCGGAATTGCGCCAATATTCCTGTTACTCTGCTTCACACGCTACGCTCTCACGGATAGACTTAGTATTCCTTAGTAGAGATCTATTGCCCTCTCTGGTGGTGGCTGACTACTTGCCACGAGGTATCTCTGACCATGCCCCTCTGTTAGTAATTCTGAAACAACCCCTGGCACCGGCTGAGAGAATATAGAGACTCAATAGTAAATGGCTGGAGGTCCTGCCTGTTGTTTGGGCTGTACAGCAAGGTATGAAGGACTATTGGGACTTCAATGATGGCTCAACTAACCCGTTGATAGAGTGGGAAGCCTTCAAAGTTGTGATGAGGGGTACTCTGATTCATGCGATAGCTACGTATAGGAAGGAGATGAGTGCTACTAGGACTAAGTTGGAGGGGGAGGTGGTAGAGAAAGAGCAGGCTTTTATTACAAATCCGGATGGAGAGGGCCGTAGATTATGGGATGAGGCTCAGAGGAAACTTAATTTACACCTAACAGAATATACCCAGAAAAAGTTATTGTATCAAAGGCGTGTAATATTTGCTGATGGGGATAAGAATGGGAGTGCTTTGGCGTTCCTGGCTAGGACTGAGTCGCCTCAGACGGTGGTCCCACACATCACCTGTGGGGATGGCTCAAGGGTATATCGACCGGAGGGCATATGTGAGCAATTTGTTCAATTTTATGCGGACCTGTATAGCTCCAAAATTGGGATGTCCCCGGATGAGATCCGATCTTTCCTTCAGAACATCCCCCTCACACCATTGGCAAGGGCGGATAGTAAGTTTTTAGAGGCAGCTATTGATGTAGAAGAAATTAAAGCTGCGATTGGAGATATGGCAGTAGGGAAATCACCTGGTCCGGATGGGTTCCCAGTCGAATGGTACAGATTAGATGTTGAGTTGCACTCTACACGTCTACTGAAACTTTTTAATTACGCATATGACTCCGGTGGGTTGCCTTTATCCTTTGGAGAGGCTACCATTGTGGTAATTCATAAAACTGGGAAGTCTCCGGACCACTGTGCGTCATATAGACCTATTTCCCTACTGAATACTGACGCCAAAATCTTAGCTAAAATCTTGGCCAAGAGACTTAGTAGGGTAGTCTTATCCATTATTGATCCTGACCAATCTGGCTTTATGCCTGGAAAGACAACTGATATCAACCTTAGGAGATTATTTACGAACTTACAGGTCAGGCATGATAATGCGGGTTCAAGGGTCCTGGCTTCTCTCGATAATGAGAAGGCCTTTGACTCGGTAGAGTGGCATTTTATTTGGGAGACAATGTCCCGCCTTAGCTTCCCTCCCTCATTCATTCAATGGGTCCAATTATTGTATCAGGCGCCTACAGCGCGCATCAGAGTGAATGGGTTTCTTTCACGGCCATTTAGGTTATACAGAGGTACAAGGCAGGGTTGTCCCCTGTCCCCGTTGTTGTTCGCTCTGATAATGGAACCTCTTACTCAACTGATTAATAATAGCTCCTTGATAGAGGGGTGGACGATAGCTGGGATACAAGAGAAGGTATCGCTGTACGCGGATGACCTGTTGGTGTACTTGGCTGACCCTGGCCCTTCCTTAGAAACCCTGCTAGATGTGGTGAATGGATATGGTAGGTATTCAGGATTGCGAGTGAACTGGGCTAAATCCAGTCTATGTATGGTGGACATTGAGGAAGGGATGGATATCTCTCTGGTATCCCCCTTGAAGGTGGTAGATAGCTTTCTTTATTTGGGGATTCACATACATAGAGACCCTCAGCAATTCTCCCATCTGAATCTGAGACCCACTATGGAATATGTCACACGCAAGTTAGAAGCCTGGGAGAATCTCCCCTTGACCTTAATAGGCAGGATTAACATCTTTAAAATGGTGTTGCTACCGAAACTATTATATGTATATAGAGCGGCTCCAGTGAGGGTCCCGAAGTCCCATTTTGATGTCTTAGATAAAGTTATGTCCCGATTCTTATGGTGCCATCGGACCCCTAGGATAGCAAGGAAGACGTTGAAAGCCTCCTACTTACAGGGGGGTTTGCAACTTCCTGACTTATATGTTTATTATATAGCGACACGCCTGATGTATGCTTCCTGGTGGATTAGAGCAGATCCCAATAATCCGGTGGTGGTGCTGGAGGCTGCGCTAGTTGGCTCATATGAAGCTCTAACGAACTTGGTTTATAGGGGAGGTGGAGTTCTGGTCGGTGGGAGATACACAGAGGCTATGGTGACGGTTATAGAAGCTTGGGCGAGGTTTGTGAATACACATATGGATACTCAAGCAGGGGACATCTGGTCTCCGTATATCCCATTATGGCGTAACAAGCATCTTCCTGAGCTTTTACACTTGCCAGATTTTGAATTTTGGCCTAGGAAGGGGCTTAAGTACTTGACGCAGCTGTTCCAGGATGGGGTCTTTCGCTCCTTTGAGGGTTTGCGGTCGGACTTCCTGTTACCTCGGACGAGTTTTTACCGATTCCTCCAACTGAGACACGCTTGTGATAAACAGTTCCACTCCTTGACCCTGAACTTGGAGTGTGGTCCTCTAGAATCAGTAGCTAGGAGGGAACAATCATATAAACCAATTTCTTCCTTTTATGGTGAAATCATTAAGATGCAGGAGTCTCCTATCCAGCGATCATTTGTTAGATGGTCGGCGGATATCCCAGAGTTGGAGGACTCTCATTTGGAGGAATGGCGTCTGGGGTGGAGGAGGTCTGTCGTGAGCTCTCGAGATCAACTCATTCAGGTCAAATGGATGCATAGGGTATATCTGACCCCGGTGCGTCTATATCAGATGCGGCAGATACCGAGTCCTGGGTGCGACAGGTGTGGAGGTGATAGCGGATCCTTTTTCCACATGGTTTGGTTATGTCCGACTTTACAAATATACTGGAAGGGGGTGTGCAATTTCATTAATGTTAAGCTGGGTCTACCGGGGATCTGTGATCCTATAGTTTGTGTTATGGGGCTGGTTGCTGATGCGACTCCATCCAAGTATAGTAGAATACTGCTACGACTTTTAATGTTCTATGGTAGGAAGAACATACTTTTTAACTGGAAACCTCCCAAGTGTCCCACGGTAAACCAATGGGTGCAACTTATTAACAAAGATCTTCAGATGTACAAATTGACTTATGAAGCGAGAGGGATCCCTGATCGGTTTGACAAAATCTGGGGTATATGGGTGCAGGCGGAGGGTACGGTTTGAGACCCATTACTGGTTGGGACTGCGTCACCCAAGTGTGTGTTTGTGTGTGCGGATGTGAGTAAGTGAGTGCAGACCTCTGTTTCCTTCCCCTTTTTTTTTGCGACAACAGTGATGTTATGTAATTAAATACACATATGTCTCTTACTGTTGTACATTATGACATTGATGGAATTGTCTGGTCTTGCTTACGTGTGTGACTGTCATGCAGAATTGTTTTTTCCCTTTGGGATTGTTGTATTAACTTGAAAGGTGTTAAATAAACGCTATTAAAAAAAATAATAATCTCTTCCTGAGCCACTTCCATCACAGCAGGCACACAAGAAGCAGCAGGGGGCATCAGGGACAATGGGGCCATATGGGGGACAATGGGGCATCTGGGAGCATTTGTGGAGAAGGTAAAACATCTGGGGAACTGGGGGTACAGTGGGGGTCATGGCTGATTTCAGGCTGTGACCTCCAATGTGGAGATCACAGCCTGAAACCAGCATTTTCTCAATGAAACACTCTGATTGGTTAGTCTGCAGAGACTAACCAATCAGAGCGCTTGCTGGCAAGGGACCACTCTGATTGGTCCCTTGCCAGCTTCCCCAGTGTCTCTGCTCTCGGGAAGAGTGGAGACTCCTGGGCTGTGACACTTTAGTGTCACAGCCCTGGTAAGCAGATTGGATGTAACTGCATGTCCAAATGCAGTAAGTTACTTGTGATTTGGAAGTACAGTTACGTACAAATGCATGAAGGAGATAATATAGCTTTTATTGTCCTGTACTAAAGAATTTAAGATTTTGGCCCTGATTTAGCAAACTGATTTTGTCCTTATTTTGTAGTAAATTGTGACTTTTTATATTAAATTTTTAAACAATGGTATTACCAAACAAAGTAAAAACATCCAAATTATTATTTCCATTTCTTAGCCTTACTCCCTGAATTCCCTCCGGAGCTCCCACCCCTTGCGATTCGTCTCCCTTACCCCCACCGCCCCCCCCCCCCCCCCCTCAAAAAAAAAAAAAAAATGAGAAAAAAAAGATAACAGAACGGTGAAAATGAGGGGAGAGACAGGAAAATTAAAAATTTTATTCTCCCCATATATTAAGCCATTTATCCTCAGAGATTCTTTGTTTATATAGAACATATTCATACCTTTTGATCTTGTTAACTACATTTAACCATGTATTTATACTTGGCATATTAGATGAAAACTAAATCCATGCAATAAAAAGCCTTGCCAAGTAAATATTTATAACATTGAGAAATTTTAGCCCTCTGTGCTGTCTTTACTATCAAATGGTGCAAAAATGTAGAGGTGTCTATATCAAAAAGCGAATTTTCTTTTATTCTAGAAAGTGCAGAGCGTAGCTGAAGATACCTAAACCAAGATAAATTAGATATATTTTCTCTTTGTGCTAACTCCAAAAATGAAAGACTATGACCATTCCCAACCACCTGTGCAAGATAATACTGTAAATATTGTTATTTTGCCAATACTGGTCCCCAACCAGTTCATCTAAGGCCTGTAGATAAGAATTATGCCAAAGGGGCGTATAACAGAGGGATCCCTTTATTCTGTTGTTTTTCGTTTAAGACAAAAGTATCAATATGTCTGCACTACTGCTTTGCCACTGCCTAGCCCTACCAAAGTAACGAGGGAGGGGCTGACCACAGAAAAGAGCAGAGCTAGGGTGCACTAATTTGTATATTAAGAAAAATATTATAACTCGGGAATGGAGCCTCGGATCAACAAAAGAAAAAGTGTTTTATTCAGGTGAACCACAGCAATGTGTCAATGCAAATAGTTTGATAAGGAGGTCGCTGGTGATAGATTCCCTTAAATGGGTCAGGAGTGCTACAATGAGACAATAAGGAAACAACTGGGGTCTACAGAGAGACTAGTACTAAACCTATCAGGCAAGTCTGCAAACCATTAAGCCTTCCACCCATGACATCAATTTCATGCATCAGCTGCTTTGGCAACCTAGCACCACAGTGCATTAGAGGTGTGCCAAGTCTGGTGTCAAATGGAGATGTAAAAGAGACGGTTTGGAACCTGAATGGATGACTAACACGTTTGTCCATTGGCTGGGATTTTTATACAGAATATCCAGTGGTTTGGGGATCTCTGGTGTATGTTGTTTTGGTGCCCAATAAAGTCTTTGTTTATTTTAGGTTAAAGTGGTTTTGTGCCCATGTTCTATGTCATAAAATCTCTGGTTGTGTCATGGTCTTACCTTCTTGCTGTTCTCCTTCGTTTGACATGTGCTGGCGGCCATCTTGGTTTCTGGGTTTCTTGTAGCCTTCCACCCTGCGGCTCCTCCTTCCCACTGGGAGGAGCTGGATGCCTAGCTCATATATATAGGAGGTCTGTGGCTTCAGTTCCTTGCTTGGTCCTCCTGTGTTCACATGCTTCTAAGACTGCTGCTGCTTCTGGTTCCTGATCCTGGCTTCGTCTGACTACCCTGCTGGTTCCTGATCCTGGCTTCGTCTGACTACCCTGCTGGTTCCTGATCCTGGCTTCGTCTGACTACCCTTCTGGTTCCTGACCCCTGGCCTCTCAAAGACTCTGCTTCGGTTTCACCATCCGTTTGGACTTTTGCTTTACAGCTTTATTTTCAATAAAGCCTTCTTATTTTTCACTTATCTCTTGTTGTACGTCTGGTTCATGGTTCCGTGACATTAGGACCAAGCCATGAATTCTGACGGTACAGGGCCATCCTCGCTACCCATGCTGGTTGCCAGACTTGATCAGCAGGATCACCTGTTGGGTCGGTTCGCTGTGGCGTTGCTAACCCTGCTTGAACGCACGGCTCATTTCGCTCCCGTTGCCGATGGGTCGGTTGTCGCTCCTACTGCCGCTCCGGTTGTTGCGCCACAGTCTACCCCGACACCTGTTGTTGCGCCTGCGGTGTTTCGGGGTATGACCGGTTCTGCCCCTCTTCCACAGCGCTTTGGGGGAGAGCCAACTCAGTGCCGAGGTTTCCTTAACCAGGTGGGCATTTATTTCGAGTTGCTGCCACATGCCTTTCCTACTGAGAGATCAAAGGTGGGCTTCTTGATCTCGCTGCTCTCGAACAAGGCCTTGGCCTGGGCCAGCCCTTTATGGGAGAACAACAATCCGGTGGTTGCCGAGTTTTCCGGTTTTGTTGCTTCTCTTCGGAAGGTATTCGATGTGCCGGCTCGTGCTGCCTCTGCTGCGAAGCTCCTTATGTCCATCAGACAGGGTTCACGATCCGTAGCTGAATACGCCATTGAGTTTCGTACCCTGGCAGCAGAGGTGGGCTGGAATAATGAGGCTCTGGTCGCTGCTTTCTCTCATGGTCTCTCGGATGCCTTGAAGGATGAGGTTGCAGCTAAGGACCTACCAGTGGAGCTCGAGTCTCTTATTGTCACGGCCAGGCCCATGACCGTGACTTCTTACCGCATGCAGTTGCCGGCGGTTTTGCATGGGTCTTCAACCACGGGTGAGGGCCGCTTGTCTGTGGTCTCACTTGTGGTTGCCGCGGGCAACCAGTGTTGTTGTTAGCAGCAGAGCAGCCTGAGCGTCGCTAGGCAGCTTGCTGCCCTGGCATGCGGTCTCACCTGACGTTCCTTTTGTTAGGTGTGTTTGTTGTGTGCACTGTGTTGTAAGTTATTGTGTGCACTTTCCCTTTATGTATGTTTGTTTTCCCTTCTGTGTTACTGGAAGGGTTAACTTCCTTCCCAGTGTGTGTGTGATGTCACTGGGTGTGTCCAATCCTTGGGTGTGGCCACTTGGGCCTATAAAGACCCTCTCTCTTGCAGAGCTCAGTAGGTTGCTTCAGCATGCTTGCTGATAGCAGCCTCCTGTGTTTTACATCCGCCAGTGAGAGCCACCACTGTGGTCATAGTTCATAGTATAGGTTTAAGTTAAAGTTTTATGTATGCCTATGTCTTTATGTGTGTGTTGTAGCAAGTTTGTCTGTTGGGATTTTCATATGTGTTTGTGCAGCATAACGGTTCTGGATCCCTGTCTGTTTAGGGATCCAGTCAGCAGGGCTGTGGCAGGTTGGTGAATGTCTGTTCATCTGCCATTTCCGTATTGCTGTTTCTGTTCCCCTTTTCCCAACAGCTTGGCCATTGAGGCTCCTGCTCCTCCGTGTCAAGGAGGAGTAGGTTGCCTTACCCAGCTCCTAGCTCAGGGATCTGCAGAGGGTAAGACAGGGCTCCGAGGTTCCGGCGCATGGGCCCTCCTACCTTAAAGGTCGGCCCATGCAGGTTAGGAGTTAGGGTCAGGGTAGGGACGCTGTAGGAGGTGACCTGCTCCCTGTCCTGTGGCTTCATGGCCGAGTAGCTACTTAAACACCTGGCACCTCACGGCTGAGGGTTTCCCCCATCCCCAGCCGTGACACTTATTTCTTTCCTGATTTTGATTGACACCAGACTCAGGGAGAGACCTTCCTTTAAGGAGAGCCTGCGGAGGTCTTCTAACAGATTGGCGTCTACGTTTGCTGTCCCACCCGTGCGTCCCTCTCCTCCCACGCCTCCTGGGGATGACTTGTCTGGGGGTGAACCCATGCAGCTGGGGTTTGCTCGCCTGTCCGAGGGGGAGAGGGTTCTCCGGAGACGCGAGGGCCGATGCATGTACTGTGGTCTCGGTGGGCATTTTCGGTTGGCATGTCCGAACCGTCCGGGAAAACGCTCGCACCTGAGATCCTGTCGGGGGCAGATCTTGGGTGGAGCCTCCTCGTCCCCGGTTTCCCGTGTTGACAAACCACTGATCACTGTTGTCCTCTCCTGGGTCGGGGGCTCGGTGACGACCCAGGCGTTGGTGGACTCTGGTGCTGGTGGTTTGTTCATTGATAGTGTGTTCGCTGCCGCCAATTCCATTCCTCTGCAGGCTCGAGGTTCCCCACTGGCTCTTGAGGCGATAGACGGCAGACCCCTTCTGCCGCCACACGTGACTCATGAGACCCTTCCAGTGGGGATAGCCATTGGTGCCGTTCACAGAGAGTCGGTCTGCCTCCAGGTTATTTCGTCTCCACACTACTCGGTGGTCTTGGGGTACCCCTGGCTCCAGAAGCATAATCCGACTTTCGATTGGAGATCGGCCGAGATCCTCTCGTGGTCACCGCAGTGTGGGGCTAGTTGCATCCATGGGTCTGTCAAGTTGCTGTGTACTTCCTCGGACTCTCTGTTGCCTCCTGAATACGAGGAGTACCGGGATGTATTCGATAAGGTGCGCGCGGTTGCCCTACCTCCGCACCGCCCATACGATTGTGCCATGGAGTTACAACCTGGTGCCGTTCCTCCTCGTGGCAAAGTCTATCCACTGTCGGTAGCGGAGAATGAGGCCATGGAGGAGTACGTGAGGGAGGCGCTTTCACGCGGACACATTCGCAAATCCTCGTCCCCGGCAGGGGCTGGATTTTTCTTTGTGAAAAAGAAGGGCGGTGAGTTGAGGCCTTGCATCGATTACAGGGGTCTCAATCGCATCACGATCAAGAACGCTTACCCGATACCCTTGATTTCCGAGCTGTTCGATCGCCTTAAAGGGGCCACGGTCTTTACCAAACTCGACCTGAGGGCGGCATATAACCTGGTAAGGATCAAGGCGGGCGATGAGTGGAAGACCGCGTTTAACACCAGGACCGGTCATTATGAATCCTTGGCTATGCCCTTTGGGTTGTGCAATGCGCCCGCAGTCTTTCAGGAATTCATCAACGATGTTTTCCGTGACCTGTTGCAGCAGTGTGTGGTGGTCTATTTGGATGACATCTTGGTATATTCTGAATCCATGGAGGCCCACATTCTGGATGTCAGACGAGTGTTGCAACGGTTACGAGAGAACAAGCTGTTCGGTAAGCTTGAGAAATGCGAATTTCACCGATCCCAGGTAACCTTCTTAGGTTACATCATTTCCGCTGAGGGGTTCTCCATGGATCCTGAGAAGGTTTCGGCTGTCTTACAGTGGCCCCAGCCCAGTGGTCTTCGTTCCCTGCAGCGCTTTTTGGGCTTCGCCAATTATTATCGGAAGTTCATCAGGGACTTTTCCATGCTAGCCAAGCCTCTCACGGATCTGACCAGGAAGGGCAGTAATTCCCAGGTCTGGCCGCTCGAGGCCATCCGAGCTTTTGAGGCCCTAAAGTCCGCTTTTGTGTCGGCTCCGATTCTGTTGCATCCCAACCCTGGGTTGCCCTTTGTCCTCGAGGTGGACGCGTCTGAGACGGGAGTAGGCGCCCTTCTGTCTCAGCGTAGAACACCAGAGGGTCCTCTGCTTCCTTGTGGGTTTTACTCCCGGAAACTGTCTTCCGCGGAGTGCAACTATCAGATTGGTGACAGGGAGTTATTGGCCATCGTGCAGGCCCTTAAAGAATGGAGGCACTTGCTCGAGGGTTCGGTGGTTCCGGTTCTCATCCTGACGGACCATAAGAATCTGACCTACCTTTCTGAGGCCAAGAGATTGACACCACGTCAGGCCAGATGGGCTCTGTTCTTGTCACGTTTTAATTACGTGGTCTCCTACCTACCCGGTTCCAAGAACATCAGGGCGGATGCCCTATCACGGCAGTACTCCGAGCTGTCCAGGGAGGAGTCGATTCCGACTTCGGTCATACCTCCGAATCAGATCCTGGCCGCCATTCGCACCAGCCTGACCTCTCCCCTGGGTGAGCAGATTTTGGCGGCTCAATCTGGTGCTCCCTCTGGGAGACCCAACGGCAGATGTTTTGTGCCTGAGGAGTTGCGCACTCGGTTGTTGCGAACCTACCATAACTCCAAGACCGCGGGGCATCCTGGAAAGAATCAGCTGTCCTGGGCTGTTTCACGTCTGTTCTGGTGGCCTTCCCTACATTCCGACATCGCCGCATATGTAGCGGCATGCTCCGTTTGTGCCCAGAGTAAGTCCCCTCGGCACCTTCCGTTGGGCCTTCTGCAACCCATAGCCACCGGGGAGCGCCCATGGTCACACCTGGGGATGGATTTCATTGTGGACCTCCCTGCATCCCGAGGCCATACGGTCATTCTCATGAATGTGGATCGGTTTTCCAAAATGTGCCACTGTGTTCCTCTCAAGAAGTTACCCTCTGCACAAGAGTTGGCCACGATTTTTGCCAGGGAGGTCTTCCGGTTGCACGGTTTGCCCAAGGAGATTGTGTCGGATCGGGGGAGTCAGTTTGTGTCCAGGTTCTGGCGCGCCTTTTGCTCCCAGTTGGGGATTCATCTCTCCTTCTCCTCGGCCTACCACCCTCAGTCCAATGGGGCCGCAGAACGATCCAATCAGGCCTTGGAGCAATTCCTTCGTTGCTATGTCTCCGATCACCAAGACAATTGGGTTGACCTCCTGCCTTGGGCTGAGTTTGCCAGGAACACGGCGGTGAACTCTTCCTCTGGGACGTCTCCCTTCATGGCCAATTATGGGTTCCAACCTGCCGTGTTACCGGAGGTATTCTCTCCCCAGGATATTCCGGCTGTGGAGGATCACCTTTCCCTCCTACGTGCTTCTTGGGTACAGATCCAGAAGTCCCTTGAGGCCTCTGCGCAGCGCCAGAGACTCCAGGCTGATCGCAGACGAGCGCCTGCTCCTTCCTACCAGGTCGGAGACCGTGTATGGTTGTCCACCCGCAACCTCAACCTTCGAGTGCCCACTCCCAAGCTGGCGCCTCGCTTTGTTGGTCCCTTCCGAGTGCTTCGCAGGGTAAACCCGGTAGCCTATGCCCTTGCGCTTCCTCCTGGCATGCGGATCTCTAACGTGTTTCATGTCTCCCTGTTGAAGCCACTGGTGTGTAATCGTTTCACTTCCTCGGTTCCTCGGCCTCGTCCGGTCCGAGTGGGCAATCGTGAGGAGTATGAGGTGAGCAATATCCTGGACTCACGCCTGGTCCGCGGTCGGGTGCAGTTTTTGGTCCATTGGCGTGGTTATGGTCCAGAGGAGCGTTCCTGGGTTCCCTCCGCAGATGTCCATGCTCCTGCCTTGCTCCGAGCCTTCCACGCACGCTTCCCTCAGAAACCGTTTTTTGCTCCGCGGAGGAGGGGCCCTTGAGGGGGAGGTACTGTCATGGTCTTACCTTCTTGCTGTTCTCCTTCGTTTGACATGTGCTGGCGGCCATCTTGGTTTCTGGGTTTCTTGTAGCCTTCCACCCTGCGGCTCCTCCTTCCCACTGGGAGGAGCTGGATGCCTAGCTCATATATATAGGAGGTCTGTGGCTTCAGTTCCTTGCTTGGTCCTCCTGTGTTCACATGCTTCTAAGACTGCTGCTGCTTCTGGTTCCCGATCCTGGCTTCGTCTGACTACCCTGCTGGTTCCTGATCCTGGCTTCGTCTGACTACCCTGCTGGTTCCTGATCCTGGCTTCGTCTGACTACCCTTCTGGTTCCTGACCCCTGGCCTCTCAAAGACTCTGCTTCGGTTTCACCATCCGTTTGGACTTTTGCTTTACAGCTTTATTTTCAATAAAGCCTTCTTATTTTTCACTTATCTCTTGTTGTACGTCTGGTTCATGGTTCCGTGACAGGTTGTTAATAGTTTGGTATTTTTGTGCGCCAAACTGTCCCTTGTGAGATGATGTAAATCAGTTTGGTCCCCAAGTCCCTGATCTCCAGTGTTTTTTTTCCCTTTTCATTGTTTATATTATCTCTATTAAGATTTTGACTTGATGCTAAATCCTGGGGTTCTATGGTTTATTTCTTAAAACTTTCCATTCTAATCAGCATTTTATTGCTGTAGCTCTTGCTTTCAGTGCTAAGTAACTTATGTTTAATGATTTTCTGCTGCAATCTCTGATGTCAAGACTTTTGTTGACTTAGTCCTCAAGCCCCCGATGTCCAGTGATTTCTGCAAAAACTATACTTGGCGTCAAGTGGTTTGCTATACAATACAACTACCTGTGTCATTGATTGATAAACTGGTCCCTAGTTTATAGTGAATTTTTGTTATCCACCTGCATTTATTTAGGGGTTTTGCACAAAGTATGAGTGGGGTGATTATCTCCTTCATTCTGATAGTTTCTACCTATTGTAGTATCTTTTGTATATACTTGTTATTAATTTATATTTTATATCTTTCACAACTATTTACAGCCCATATTTATCACCTTTACTCTGAATGTGTATAGTGTGTGGGGATTCGATCTGGTAGTTAGGATTAGCAGGTGCAGCTAAGAGGCAAAATACAAGTTCTAGTTCTTGTTTATTCACACGTGAAAGCAAAACAAAAACGCAAGTTGCTTGGTGATCATTCACATATATGAAAAGTTCATATACAAAATAGTCACCTTTTCTCCTGGGTGTTACTTCACACCCTGTTGGAAGTTCTGCTTTGTCAAGTACACAGGCAGGCGTTAGGTGGCCTGTTCGCCCTCACAGGGGTCTTAGCCCTCCAGCCCGGCTCAAGCCGTGGATCCCAACACAACCCTCAGATCACAGCACACAGACCTCCTGAGCTCCACTATCAGATGGAGGTAATCCTTCCCACCTGGCAGTGCTGGCTGGTTTTTATGCCTGGCAAAAACCGCCTAGAACATGGGGAGTAGTCACCCACCCAGCACTTTGACTACTCCCAGTAAGAGCCATCCCGGATCAGCTATTACAGCCATACTAAGTATCAAGGTGTCAAACAACAACTGCTGCTGACTCCTAAAAACCGGCTCTTACTCCACCAAGGCCAGGAACCTCGGTGACATGTACCTATCATCCACGATGATTCCTTGTACCTTCTTACAAGTGTTATGTCAAAGTTTGACTACATCTGCAGCTTTGTTATGTTGCTTGGCTGCATGGATTTATATATTTCAATACTTCTTCTTGGGCAATTTCTAATAGGTAGGGGCAATAGGTTATATTTATTTTCCTCTAACATCTACCTGGTGTGGGGCACTAATATTATCTCTTTGGAATCATCTGAAATTTTTTCCAAGTTTAGCCATCTTGCTTACAAAAAGTCGCCTCATCCGGCAAAAAACAAGACTATAACCAGAAAAATGTAAAAAAAATATGGCTGTAATAAAATGACAAAACAAAAACATGTTCTTATTGTGTAAAACTTAAAAATAAAAAAATACATATTTAGGTATTGTTGCATCCGTAACAACCAGATCTATAAAAATATCAAATGATCTACCCCATCAAGTGAATGATGTGAAAAAAAAAATAGAAAAATGACACCAAACTGCTTTTTTGTGACTTCACCTCCCAAAAAATTTGATAAAAAGTGACCAGTACCTCAAAATAGTGCCAATAAAAGCTACAGCTTGTCCCGCACAAAATAAGCCCTCACGCAGCTCAGTCACCAAAAAGATTTAAAAGTTACCGCTCTTAAAAACCATGACAGAAAATTCCATGTTAGAAAATCCAGATGCCGCTCCTTTCCTTCTGAGCCCTGGCGTATCCCCAAATAACAGTTTACGACCACAATTGGGTTATTACTGTATTCAGGAGAAAATGGGTAGCAAATTGTGGGGGGATATTCTCTAGTTATATTTTATGAAAAAGAAAGTTTGGGGCTAAAGCACCATTTTCTTGTAAAAAAAAAATTCATTTTCATAGCCAAGTTTTATAAATTCTATGAAATGCCTTTTGGGTCAAGTGCTCACTACACCCCTTGAAAATTCCTTGGGTGGTGTATTTAACAAAATGTGTACACTTTTTGGGGGTTTCACTGTGGGGATACCTCAGGGTCTCTTCAAATGCAATATAGCATCCTAAGACAATTCCAGCAAAATCTGCCCATCAAAAACCATATGGCGCTCCTTGCCTTCTGTGCCCTGCCGTGTGCCCATACAGCGGTTCACGACCACATTTTGGGTGTTTCTGTAAACTGCAGAATCAGGGTAATAAATATTGAGGTTCTTTTTGTTCTTTACCCTTGATGTGTTACAGGAAAAAAATTATTAAAATAGAAAATCTGCAAAAAAAAGTTAAATTTTGAAATTTGACATCTATTTTGCTTTAATTCCTGTGGAATACTTAAAGGGTTAACATCATTTCTACGACCAGTTTTGAATAGTTTGAGGGGTGTAGTTTCTGAAATCGGGTCATTTATTGGTGGTTTCTATTATGTGAGCTCCTCAAAGTGACTTCAGAACTGAACTGGTCCTTAAAAAAGTTGATTTTGGAAATGTTCTTAAAAATTTTAAAAAATGCTTCTCAAATTCTAAACCTTCTAACGTCTTAAAAAAATAATAATAACATTACCAAAATGATGCCAACATAAAGTAGGCATATGGTGAATGTCAATTAAATTTACCATTAAGATGATGTACAATGTGTCATGAGAAAACAAGCTCTAAATGGCTTGGATAAGTAAAAGCGATCCAAAGTTATTACCACATAAAGTGACACATGCCAGATTTGCAAAATTAGGCATGGTCATAGAGGGGGCAAATGGCTCGGTCTGGAAGTGGTTAAGTAAGTTCCCCTTGGCTTAGATATGTATGTTGATTGTCTCTTTCAGCATCAAAGGAGACTGTATTCTTCATTAGTCATATTTTTTTTCTTCCCTTTCTAAGTAATCTACTTGATATTAGAGAACTTATTTCTAAATGATTATTGGTTTGCTGTAGTGTAGAAATAAGTAAATCTTTTCTAACGAATAGATTTCTCTCATCACCAGGGCTTCTTCATCTGTGAGGACTGTCTGCAGATGCTGCTCCGAAGCAGAACTTCCTCCACAGGTGAAGTCCTGCTATTGAGAACTTCATGCTTCATATGGACATTAACAGTGTTGTAACAGGACAGTTTAAGATTTTTGTAAACTATTTGGTATGTTCACAATCACTGCATTTTTCTCAAAAATTGTCCCCTGATGAACCAATAGCATAGGGAAAACAGGTTAGGACCGTTGTAGAACCATACCTTGACAAGAATCCTATGGTACAGTTTTGGGTTCTCCATTGGGAACATTTGTGATTCCTTATAGTCAGAAACATGTTTCTCTCTTTTATTATACTTACATCTTTCTGTTTTAATAAATATTAGGCAGGAACTCTATATCTGGTTATCCCAGAGATTGTATTTATTTAGTTAATATAAAATAGGTTAAAAATACGTAGTTTATTTGAATGAGTTTAAAATCTGTTGAAAAAAGCTACAAAATAGGGAGTAGGATAGTGGTAGTTTAACTAGCGTTTTGTTAATGTGTCTCCTTGCTAGTAGGTGATGTTAGTTCATTCATACATGCTGGTACTTCAATGCAATTTGAATAAATGCAGGTTAATGTCCATAGAAAAAATGGAGAATAAAAAATAGAGAATAAAAAATGAAAAATAAAAAAATAATACACAATAAAAATAGAAATAAAAAATGCAAGTTATTAGATCAGTCCAAAGTCAATTATGGACACTAAGTAGTGTGAGTAATTTGCACCATTATAGTGAGTTAATGGTTTGGCCAGGAAAAACAGTGTGTGGTATTTTCGACTTGTAGTTACTCACTGTTTTTTCGGTGATTCGATATCTCCTACTACCGGTGGCGTCCCACACGGAGGTTAAGCAGTACTCACCCTGTGGTCTGGCTTTTATCGCTGTGCAATAATAAGACGGTGTGAGGAGATGATGTTGGGGCGTATTGCTTCTCGTCGCTGTGAGCTGCGCGGCTTGTGTGGCCGAGTCAGCGTCTCTCATGATCTGTCACGTGGTGTCGGTCAGCTGATGTTTGTATCTTGCACTTTCTTTAAGTTGATTTTATTCCTCCTTGTTTGTGAGGCAATCGTAAAATCCTTCAGTGACAATGTGGATAATGGTGGGTAGTCTCTTCAGTCATAGGTAATTCCAGACACGTTTCGAGGTATTCCAACCTCTTCCTCAGTGGCCATGTTAAGACTTCTAGGACTGCCCTCTTTTATACCCACTCTGTCTAATGACCCACCAAAAACTCGCCCTGGATTTTATTCACTGGGATTTGTTGCTCATATTATGTCCTTATTGGGACATTTCGCTGTAATACTTGTGTTTTTTTGGTATAGATATTTATATATGTATATACCAATGGGAAAGTATAGTCTTCCTGGTTGAGTCTCTTTGTTTAGTATCGGTTCATTAGGGCATTATTAAGTAGTTGGAAAGTTCTATAAGATGATTATGTAAGAAAATATGAAAATATAAGGAACTATAGGGAACATTCTTTCTGTGAAAAAGGATGATAATAAGGAATACAGTACATTGGATGAGTTGCAAGATAAGAATTTGTTGATTAAACGTATTGGTTCTTGATGAGCTTTCGATAGTTTTTCTTGGAATATGTAAGTTTTTACAGTTGCAGCAACGGCCGCATCTGTAAAAACCTTTTAAATTTAACCAATTGTGTGGGGTTTCCTTATTCTGTGTTTTTTTTGTGTGGTTTTTAACTGTAGGTGCTACTTTTAGTGCCAAATTAGGTGCTTTGGTGTATACGATCTGTGGTGTACTTGTTAGAAGAGGACCTACTAATTTATCTTTTAGGACATGATGCCAGTGTTTTTTAATAATTGTTTCCACTTTTTTATATTGGGAATTGTATGGTAGGATCATTCTTATCAAATTGTCTGCTTGTCTCTATTTTTTTGTATTATTGGTTTGTGATTCGAAAAATTCTTCTCTCGCCATGTTTCTAACTTTAGATAGTGATGTGTCTAATATATGAGGCAGATATTTCTTAATTAAGAATTGTTCATTCAACTGTAGTGCTTATTTTTCGAACTCTGTTTCTGTAGTGCAGTTTCTTTTTACACGTCGGAATTGCCCGGTGGGAATGTTGAGTAACCATCTTGGTAGGTGGCAGCTTGAATATAGTATATAGTTGTTTTTGGATACTTCTTTTTTAAATGTACTACACTCTAGATGATTAGCTTGGATTTTAATTGTTAAATCCAGAAAATGGATTTGTTCTTTGCTAATGTTTGAGGTAAACTTTAGATTGTTTGGGTTTTGGTTAATCTCATCAAGGAACAGCTCTAGGTCACTTTCTGTTTTTTGCCATATGAATATAATGTTGTCTATATATCTACACCAGAGTATTAGGTCCTCCCCCAGTCTAGGTGCGATGTATTCCTGTTCCTACTGTGCCATGAAAAGATTGGCATAGCTGGGGGCGAACCTAGTACCCATGGCTGTTCCTCTTGTTTGGAGATAGAAATCAGGTCCATATGCAAAATAATTATGTTAGTATGTATTTGACTCCCTCCACTATGTACTGTATTTGGGTATCTTGTAGATGACCATTACCTTCTAGTTGTTTCCTTAGTGCATCTGTTCCTTGATCATGGTCTATTATTGTGTACAGTGAATTTACATCGAGAGTTCCAAGGATACAGTGGGGTTCATATTGTAAGTTTTCAACTATTTTAATTATTTGAGTGGTGTCTTTAATGTATGAGGGGATCTGTTTGACAATTGGCTGTAATATTTGGTCGATATACTGGGATAGGTTAGATGTAAAGGACCCTATACCAGAAATGATGGGTCTTCCTGTTTTTTTTTTATGTATCTTTGGGATGCAGTAGAAAATTGGTAATCGTTGTTGAGTTGTGATTATATATTTGTATTCCTGTTCATGTAGAAGACCTACATCCAATGCCTTAAAGTTATCGGCATATTCTTTGAGTGAATTGCTGAATTCTTTAATTGGGTCTTTTGCTAAGCTTTTATATGTGGTTGTGTCTGCCAATTGTCGTTTGCATTCTTCGTCGTATTGTTTTGTGTCTAAAAAGTCAGTGGCTCCCCTTTGTCAGCCGGTCTGATAATGATATTTTCTTTTTTTTATAGTTGTTTAATCGCTTGAATTTCCTGTGCGTTGAGGTTGTTCCTCTTTCTTGATTTTTCTTTTTTTTCTTAAATTTTCTTAGATCTGTTTCCACACTTTTTCTAAAGGTGGAAATTTATTGTCCCATTTCATGTCTAGGGTACATTTTAGTTTTCTTTCTGTTTTAGTTTGCCACTATATGTGTGTGTTATCACTAATAAATTGTGTTTGACATTATAGAGCTATTGAGTAGGTCTTGTTAGTGCTTCTAACCGCTACTTTGGGGTATCATTATATGTATTTTAGGATAGACCGATGGTTATGATTAATGATGGATACTATGATCTACAGTATGTCTTGTACGTACATCACTCACAGTTCTATCCTTATGTGCAATATTTCTGATTATTTTAAATTGGTGATTTTTTTTTACCATGCTTTTGTGCTCTAGTCTTTTGTGTCTAAAGTTTTATACATTCTAAACATCATCTGCAATCCTAGTCTGATGCTTCATTCACTGTATTCTAGGACCCCCATGCTCCTGACAGTCCTTGGTCTTCAAGGGTTTAGCAAATGTTTACTTCTGTTCAAGGTTTTCAATTATATAGTGCCCAAAGAAAATACATTCTAGTGGTCTGGTGTCCCAAATAGTCAATGGCTTACTCACAGTGGTTTAGTGCCCCAGGCAATTCGTGGTGTCCCTTGTTTTATTCCCCCACAAATCATTTAGTTTCTATATTATCAAATAGTTCTTCATATGCAGTAGCTTGCTGGGTAAGGCTACTTTCACACTTGCGGCAGACTGATCCGTCAAACAGTTCCGGCGCCGGAATTGGCCGCCGGATCCGACAAAACGCATACCGCCGCACATTTTTACTGTAACGGATCCGTCCTTCCGTCGAGGATTAGAAAAGCCGGATACGTCGTTCAGTTTCCTTCAGTCGTCAATTTTCGCCGGATCCGTCCGTCGGATCCGTCTAAAAAGCGGATCCGTCTATTCCGTTTTCTTCCGTTTTTAGACGGAAAGACGGATCCGGCGTTTAAATTTAGAGATAAAAGATGCTATCTTTTTAAGCAAATATTACAACTGTCTATAAAAGATAACAGAAGGTCACAAAAAGATGCAATCTGTTAAAGCAAATACTACAACTGGCTATAAAAGACCACCGAAGTTCACTTACCACTCAGAAGTTCCTTCAGCAGAGTGCAAAGATGATGCCGGACCATATTCGTTTTGGATTTCAGGCTTTAATTCTGGTTTCACGCTGGAGAAGATGTCTTCAAGCCAGGCGGCGTAGAACGCGTCGCTATTGGGTGCATCCAATAACCTCTGCAAGAGTAAGAAGGGGAGTTTTTGAAACTCTATTTCCTGAATTGAGGGATTATCCAGAAAAATTCTTTACCTATTTACGGATGACGGTAGAAAGTTTCGATGATCTTCTACAACATTCAAAGGCAAGACACCACTTTCCGTCGCTGTGTTTCCCCAGCAGAACGCCTATTGTTGACGATAAGGTAAAGTATATACTTTATTACATATTGTACCAATATTTGGTCTAAATTTTCAAAAGCTGCTGTTTGGTAGTGTGAAGCCATACATTTTTTAATCCAAATTTACTTTTTCTTGGATCACTGTACTTTCTGGGATCACTGTACAAAGTGTTTTGGCCCCAATTGATGCTCATCTTTTTTTTTTGTAATTGTACATCTTGTTTTGGAAAAGTTTGAATCAATATACTCGTCATTGAAGATTTATGAACTGTGATGAATATTGTTCGCCATGGAGAACAAACATTTATCGTTGAATTTTTTTAAAAATTACATTGGCCACATAAAAAATCTTGACCAAACAAATATATGTAGGGGTGCAATAAAATTGCGTCCGATTGATATACCTTGTATATTATCTTGTTTAGTAATAATTTTTATACACTTATTTTTTTCTTTTAAATTTTAGGTTTTTGGCAAGTGGAGAAAGTTTCAGCTCACTCCATTTTCAATTTCGCCTTGGGATATCAACTGTTTCAATAATTGTAAAGGAGACATGCCGTGTTTTGTGGGAACAACTGCATGATGAATTCATCCCACATCCAACTCGACAGCATTGGAAAGAAATATCTGAAAGATTTTGGGATGTTTGTCAGTTTCCCAACTGCATAGGTGCTGTAGACGGCAAACATATTCGTATTATCAAGCCCCACGGAACCGGATCCGAGTTTTTCAATTATAAGAAATATTTTTCAATAATACTGATGGCCATCGCAGATGCTCAATATCGTTTTGTTGCAGTGGACGTAGGGGCCTATGGACGCGCAAACGATTCAATGGTGTTTAAAAATTCTAATATGGGCCGTAGTCTATATAATGGACAATTCGATTTTCCTCTCCCTCAACCACTGCCAGGTACTGATGGCCCACCCATGCCGTTTGTATTGGTTGGTGATGAGGCATTTCAAATGTGTGGAAATCTAATTAAACCATATTCCAGCCGCGGATTCGATTTAAAAAAACGCACATACAACTACCGCTTGACCAGGGCTCGAAGAATGGTAGAATGCACTTTTGGAATTTTGGTCGCAAAATGGAGGATTTTCACTAAACCAATTCAGATGAAGGTTGAATCGGTAGACGAGGTTGTAAAGTGTGCTGTGGTGTTACATAACTACCTCCTTCATAAAGAACCACTCAATTTGGAACAGGTGCCCGAGGACAGCGAGATCGCAAGCATTCAAAGTTGTCGACATCGGTCAACTGTAGCGGTTGCACGGATGAGAGACTCGTTTGCAGATTATTTTTGTACTGAAGCTGGAAGGGTGGACTGGCAGGACCAATTTTTATAAACAATTTGGGATTAATTTTCAAATAACCGTTAATTTATGTTTGTTGTCCCGTTGGTTGATGGTTACAGTGTGTTGTATTTGATTTCAATTGCATTTTGGGTTCAATAAATATTGTTTTTACGTAATTGTGATTTTATTTTAATATATTGATGTGCTCACGCTGGAGTAGCGACACATACTTATGTCGCTCCAATCAGGCCTGTTATGGAGACTGTCTGCCCACGCTGGAGGAGCGACAATCTGTTGTGTCGCTCCGCCAGTGCTGGGAGATTATGTCTGGCCTATAAGACACCTAGATTTCTCACAATCTACCAACGCTGGAGGAGCGACAATCTGTTGTGTCGCTCCGCCAGTGCTGGGAGATTATGTCTGGCCTATTAGACACCTAGCTTTCTCACAATCTACCAACGCTGGAGGAGCGACAATCTGTTGTGTCGCTCCGCCAGTGCTGGGAGATTATGTCTGGCCTATAAGACACCTAGCTTTCTCACAATCTACCAACGCTGGAGGAGCGACAATCTGTTGTGTCGCTCCGCCAGTGCTGGGAGATTATGTCTGGCCTATTAGACACCTAGCTTTCTCACAATCTACCAACGCTGGAGGAGCGACAATCTGTTGTGTCGCTCCGCCAGTGCTGGGAGATTATGTCTGGCCTATTAGACACCTAGCTTTCTCACAATCTACCAACGCTGGAGGAGCGACAATCTGTTGTGTCGCTCCGCCAGTGCTGGGAGATTATGTCTGGCCTATAAGACACCTAGCTTTCTCACAATCTACCAACGCTGGAGGAGCGACAATCTGTTGTGTCGCTCCGCCAGTGCTGGGAGATTATGTCTGGCCTATTAGACACCTAGCTTTCTCACAATCTACCAACGCTGGAGGAGCGACAATCTGTTGTGTCGCTCCGCCAGTGCTGGGAGATTATGTCTGGCCAATAAGACACCTAGCTTTCTCACAATCTACCAACGCTGGAGGAGCGACAATCTGTTGTGTCGCTCCGCCAGTGCTGGGAGATTATGTCTGGCCAATAAGACACCTAGCTTTCTCACAATCTACCAACACTGGAGGAGCGACAATCTGTTGTGTCGCTCCGCCAGTGCAGGGAGATTTTAATTATAAAAAAATTTAAAATATCTATCTTTATTTAAAAAAAATTAAACAGTCCTTGGATTTTTTAACCAAAAAAATAAGATTTATTATAAATAACAATAAAATAAATAAAAAAAATAGTTACAAATTAAGGAAATGGTGGGGGGTGGAGGAAGTGATTGGTTTGGGTCCACTCTCTCCTGTTGTTCTTCTGCCACTGTGGACATCAAAGTGCGTGTTGATGCAAGTGGCACAGAGGGAGTATGAAGACTGGATTGGGCAGGAGAAGGAGTTTCCCGAGCAAGAGTAGAGGGAGTGGTGAAAGAGGTAGGAGCATAGTAAGAAGGAGGAGAAGAAAAGCTTTGAGAAAAGAGCTCGGGGGTTTGGGATGGGGGTGGGTTGTGGGGAGGGGGAGGGGGAGGGTGGGAATGCTGAGCCTGCGGAGGCTGTAAAGTTGGATAGGTGTGGGATGGGGGATAGGTGAAGGATGGGGGATAGGTGAAGGATGGGGGATAGGGCAGGGGTGGGGGAATGGTTGTGGGGCGGTGTGCCAGTTGCCACAAAACGCTGTCCATCTGTCTTCTGGCCTCATACTGCTGGTCGGGTGATAAGCGTTCCAGCGCAGGTAACAACGACACAAGATAGTGATGCATCGGACTCATTTGTGTCGTCAACACCGCCCCCTCCTGAAGACGACGCGAATGATCCTCCACAGATGCAACCCTATTTGTGATCCCCGCCAAGGACTCATGCATGAGCCTTGTGAGGTCTTCGTAGTTAGCCTGGCGGCTCCTACCTGACCTCTGGCGACGCATGAGGGCCTCAAAAAGTGGTGCCATCGTTGCCATCGTTACATCGCCAGAGGGCACAAGTAGGGGAACATGGTGTTCCTGACAAGCAGTAGGAGCAGGGCGAGAGGGACCCGCGGCGGCTTGCTCTTCAGGGACCGCCTCCTGAGGAACTTCGGGCGCAAGAGTGCTGCTTGATGTTCTGTGAAGCAAAGAAAAAAATAAATTTAGCATTTTTTATGGATGGGAGAAACAGTCGGATAGAGGTGAGCAAAGAGACTTCTGAAGCGACATAGGAGGTTACATTCCAAAAAATAGAGAAACATACTGTACATAGATAGAGGCCATGAATTAAATGAATTTTCAAGGAAGTGTCTATGTACAGTATAGCCTTTTTTTTGGAAAACAACTTCAAATGAAAAATCGGAAGCACACATTGCTACTCTCTACTACACTAAATACAATGTGGATGTCGAAGACAAAGTGCCAAATGACAGTCTGTCTGGGCCATACACCTAGTTTGAAATTTTTTTTTTTTTAGAGACACCAAATACCTTACCTTCGCATCTCAAGGGTCCTTCGTAGGAACCCCAAGGCGGCAGAATAGCGGTATTCACGCCTTGAGGTTCCTCCTGACCCACTCGGGCGCCGAAGTTCCTCATTAAAGGCCTTCTTGTAGCGGTCCCTGATTGAGCGCCACCGAACCATGATCGTATCTCCTAGAAAGAAAGAAATCAAATTAGGATGTATATTTAAAATAAGTGGTTTAGTCAAAGTTGGTTTACAATTTACTTGAAACAGCCACAATAAGAAAAAAAAATTTTTTTTAAAAACTTAAGTGGCGCTTATAAGAAAATTATACTGTAAACCACTTTTGATTAAAAATTTTTTTTACATGTCTGCTATCTACAAATATATTTATACTTACGGCATTGGCCCTGTTGCCTTTCTCCGAGGTCATCCCAGTTGGGCAGAATGGCCGCACATATCTCGTTCCAGAGGAGCCGTGTTAGATGATGGTCTGCATGGCGGCGGTCGGTGTGGTCCCACAACGGTGTACGTTCCTCCACCATATGGATGAGGAGGTCATTGTCGATATAAAATCTTTCAACGTCCTCCTCATGCCTTCTGGTGGAGGTTTGGGAGCCCTAAAAGAAGAGAAAAAAATAGAATAAAAATTTAGTTGAATATTTGAAAAAAAAATATTGAAAAATTAAAATAATTTACAATACTCACACGACCACGACCGCCGCGTGCTCCACGGCGTCCTCTGGAAGATCTTTGATGACCTCTCTCACTGGCAACAGGACGAGATGGCTAAAAAAAAATAATAATAAATAAATAAATATATATATATATATATATATATATATATATATATACTCAACAAATGACGAGGCAGCACTTCCAGCTTTTGTTGACAGGGTGACGAGCCCAAAACATTTTTCACAGCAACGTATCGGCCTACTCAATGAGGCCTTTGTCAAGCTTGTTTAGCTAGCTGTCTGGCTGGCTGACTGGCTGGCTTGTTGGGTAGCTGGCTGATTTTTTTTTTTGATCAGTCAAAAAAAAAAATTTGACAGGTTGTCATATTGTTGAACGAAAAAATACTACTCCTAACATGCACTGGGTAGTTATATTACCTGCAACTCCTATGCTACAGTACACATAGGGGTATGCAGTTAATATAAGTACACAGTGGATGCTAGGAGTAGCAGCAGACAGGACTACTACTCCTAACATGCACTGTGTACTTATATTACCTGCAACCCCTATGCTACAGTACACATAGGGGTATGCAGTTAATATAAGTACACAGTGGATGCTAGGAGTAGCAGCAGACAGGACTACTACTCCTAACATGCACTGGGTACTGACAGCTCCTATGTACTTATAGCTCCTATGTATAAGTACATAGGAGCTGTTTATATGAGTTTTTTCAGTCATAATACAACATATACTCACCTTCTATGGCTTGCACCCGACTCCCTCGCAGGCTGGATCCAGACAGGATGGCGCGAAACTTGCTCCTCCTCTATCCGACGCAGGCACAGACAGGATATCCGGATCAGTCGTTGCGTCGTTCCCCGGAAGATTTAAAGTTGGATCCGTCCTTAATACAAATCAATGGGACTTAAGGACGGATCCGGCGTTACGGCAAATGATACGGCTTTTGAGACGGAGAAGAAAATTATGCATGCTACGGTTTTTCATTTCGACGGAAACGTCGAAAAGACTGAAGCGGAGCCATCCTGATGCATCCTGAAGGACGGACTCTCCATTCAGAATGCATGGGGATAAAACTGATCAGTTCTTTTCCGGATTTGAGCCCCTAGGACGGAACTCAACGCCGGAAAAGAAAAACGCAAGTGTGAAAGTACCCTAAGATAGCAATGGTTGTCCAGTGTTTCAATACCATAATCCTTAGTTTCCTTGTTCAAGTCCTGTCTACAGGAAGCAGTGGATTATCAAACAATAGGATTATGTAATTAAAGAGGACCTTTCACCGATCCTGACTGTCACGGCTGAGGGTGGAGGAAACCCTCAGCCGTGCGGTGCCAATACTAAGGGTAGCTGCTAGGCCAGGACGACAGGATCAGGGAGCAGGTCACCTCCTAACGCATCCCTAATTCTGACCCTGACTCCTAGCTGTATGAGCCGACCCTGATGGTAGGAGGGCTCATACTCCGGAACCTAGGGTCCCTACTAGCCCTCAGAATAGCCCTGTGCTAGGAGCAGGGTAAGACGACCTGTTCCTCCTAGGCACGGATGAACAGGAGTCTCACTGGCAAAGCTGCACAGGAAAGGGGAAACATAAACAGCATATGGCAATGGCAGGTAGTCAAACTAGTACCACACCTACCTGCCACAGACACACAGCCTGGAACCCATGCATAAGTGCTGCAGTCCACAACAACATAAACGGACACAGCACACACCACACATCACACAGGAACCCAGGACCAAAGCTGCAATAAACATAAAGACACCACAAGACATAGCATAACATCAGAACATCTATGCCTAGACATTACTTATGACCACAAAGGTGGCCCTCACTGGACAGGTGGAATAATACCAGGAGGATGACTCCAGCAAACACCATGGCTGGAGTACCTCTCAGCTACTGGCATCCAGCAGAAGCTAAATAGCCCCAAGTAGCCACACCCACACACAGACACACCCAGTGTTAACACACAAAGAAGGGAGTTAACCCTTCCTACACCAGGCAAGGAACAGAAATCACTTAAAGGGAAAAACACCCATAAACCACACAGACAAGAGGCACACCTACAAAGACAGGTTGCCAGGAGCAACCGCATGCACTTCACAGCAAGCTGCCTAGCAACAGCTCAGGCTGCTATGCTGGGAATAAAATCATGTTGCCAGCGGCAACCACACATGAGGCAAGATACTAGGTCGTGACACTGACACTGTGAACTAAGTATCATGACATATACAGCGGCGCCCAGAGATCTCACTGCACTTACTATTATCCCTGGGCACCGCTCCGTTCTCCCGTTATGTCCTCCGGTATGTTCGGGGACTTGGTTATAATAGGCGGAGTCTGCCCTTGTTCTTCTGGGCGTCTCCTTCTCCTAGGCTGTAGCGCTGGCCAATCGCATCGCATCGCAGAGCTCACAGCCTGGGAGAAAAAAAAACTCCCAGGCTGTGAGCTCTGCGCTGCGATTGGCCAGCGCTACAGCCTAGGAGAAGGAGACGCCCAGGAGAACAAGGGCAGACTCTGCCTACTATAACCAAGTCCCCGAACATACCGGAGGACATAACGGGAGAACGGAGCGGTGCCCAGAAATAATAGTAAGTGCAGTGAGAGCCCTGGGCGCCGCTGTATATGTCATGATACTTAGTTCACAATGTCAGGATCGGTGAAAGGTCCTCTTTAAGATTTCTGGCTACCTCTGTTTTAAATAATAGTAAAGGGAAAAAAAACATTAAGATCATGTTCTCCCTAGCAAGAGCACACAATTAAAACAGTTATGCCACCATTAAATGTTAGATAAATATAAGCAGCATGGAAAACTAGATATTTTTGTAATTTACCTTCTGTTACAAAAATGCTCCAGTTGAGAGATATTCTCTTTACTTCATTATAATGGTCCCCCCTTATGTTTAATCTGTATAGTAATGTGCATGTCCACCTACTGAGGAGGACGCACATGTTCAGTTCCATCTTTCAACTGCCACCAGCCATATCTACTGTTAGAAGCTGTTACAGTTACAAGGAGAGAACTGCACAGAAAGGAAACAATCCTAAGCTGTGGTAGGGAGAAATCTGCAGAAGAAAACACATGCCCCCAAGCTGTGATAGGGAGAGAGCTGCAGTAAAAAGGACACGCCCTGTGGGAAAGGAAATGCCCTCAATCTGCCAGCCTAAAAAAATTTAGCTGAGCAATTAGAGCAATGAATGTGGAGATCTCTGGATCCATGTGAAGTACAGGCTTGATTCTATCATTATTAGAAAGAGATTGTAATGCACTATATGATGTTAAATGTTTTTTGTTTAATTGATCATGGCATATACTTGTTAATTCCTGCTTATAACACTGGGTTTTTCAGATATTTTGATGGACTTCCTGGCTCATGCCTTGTTTTTGCCCTGCCATTGCAGGGATTGACCACCCAGGTAGTGACCTCCTCTGTATTGCCTCTTTACAAACGTGATGCGAGACATCGTTTTTTCTCAATCATATATCGTTTCCTCCTGTCTGTCCATCCATTCATCATTCCTTTATTCAATTTGCTTTAATTACCGTTGTAAAGCATGTAAAGACAAATTAAGAGAATTGTCAAGTTTCAGAATCTCCTGATATGTCATTAAATCTCTGCCCCAGGCAACGGACTATCAGTATTCTGATAAACAAAAAACAGACCCTTAAGCTGTGACTTTAAAATGAAGTTTCTTGTGTCTTACAGAAATATGGTGAAGTGACTGCTATGCCTATGATAGGTGATATCATTTTGAAACTAGAGAACCTCTTTAAAAACACATTTGAGGTATAAAAGTATTTTGAGTGTATCATTATTACTAATACTAAATATATAAACGTTATATAGAAAAACATATAAAATAATCCATCTTTCTGTACATTTGAGAGCTATTGTGCTATTTACGCCTTTAGTTTATTGTCATTCTTGTTTGGTGAATAAATCATTGATGAAATCCTAACTCTGACAGAAAATACATTCATTCTTTAGTGACCGGGTCAGTCTTTATTTATTAGTGCATTATCTTTAGTGAGAATAGGGTAATTCAAAAAGACAAGCTGTGTGACTTCATTGTGTATTTATATTCTAAGTAGGCTACAATGACAATGAAAGCGATCAGCCTGCAGGTGTCTCCCACTGGAGGCTTTCCAAAGCCCTCAATATCATGTGCTCATGTTAACAGATTTTAGCTCAGCATCCTTGCTTCCTGAGAGGCAGACCACATATGATCTTATCAGCACACGGTGACATCTTTAGGTAGCTGGAGTGCATCTCTTGGCTTCCGATCCGCAGCAGATTTACAACTACACAACAGTGTCACATTGGTGGCTAAATGTTCTTTCCATGCTTGTCGCAGCTTAGTTGGAAAGTGGATTTGCATATATGTTTGGAAGACAGGAAACAGAACTGAAAGGCTATCTGTACTCAACCTGCATATCGTTTGGGCATGGGTGAATAATGAGGAAATCAAAGAGAAGACACAGAGCCCTGCTTGCTGTGTGTTTGAACTTAGTAGCCCTTTTGTTTTCGACCACAGCTTTCATCACAACATACTGGTGCGAGGGAACACAGAGGGTGCCTAAGCCAAACTGTGGAAAAGGCAAGAAGACAAACTGTATCAACTACAATGGTGATGAGAGTCATAATGAGAGCAACTCCAATGTGGTTCACTACAGCTGGGAGACAGGGGATGACAGGTTTCTCTTCAGATACTTTCACACTGGGATATGGTACTCATGTGAGGAAAATATTAATGGATCTGGTAAGTTAATATGAATTCATTTCATTATCGTCACTTGCATTTGGCTTGTCTAGAAGCTGCTCTTGCAATGCAGAGTTAAATGTAAATGCTGCTGTGGATGAGCGCTGGAAGGCTGCGCTCACATCTGTACGGTTTCACTGTAAATGTGCTGGTTTTCCAATCATTTCTTTCTTTATTCTAGTTTATTACATTGATTGCTCTAGGGAACCAAAGAGCAAGGTAAAGATTGAAGGAATATCTATCGTTCCCTTAATCCAAGGCTGCAGTGCCTGTTACTGTATTTGTGAGTGCTGCCTGATTAGTAATTGCTCAATCACATCTAGGATGATTAATGAAATCAGTAGGATATTATTCCACTCGAAAATCAGCTTTTTGTTTTATGTAAAATGTAAATGAGCCACAATTAACCAAGCTATAAATAATAATTCAGGAACAGCAACAATGTGCTGTACAATATAGAAGAGTGTATGCTGCTTTTATTTTTGTTGATTTCATCTTTTTTTCATAAGCTATAGAGCAATAAATTATGATAGGGCCTACAAATGTAATTACATTATAGCGGCCCACAGTTATAATTCACATACAGACAGACAAATCTAATAATTCTGCTTAAATAAAAGTTTGCCAACATAAAGCGGTTGATTTCTGCCAGACAGCTCATTGTCAACTTATTAATTCTCAGATTTTAGCATATTTAATCCTAAATTGGTGTGGATTTTATTGTACTAGTTAATGTATGACATCCAAAAAATCTTCCCACAACTCTTCTGTCTGTATGGGAAACCAGACAAGTCTAGCCCCACCCCTCGCTAAGTTCTTAACAGTCCTTACAACAGATCCCCAGCCTGAAGTTTAGGGGACCCCCCTCTTTCAATACTAGATGGTTTCTGCAACTTCCAGAAACAATTGGAAACTATTAATTTTAAATTGCTTTCAACCATTAATGTCACTTTAAGTGTTATTTATTTTACTTCCTGGTATACTGTGTCAGGAGACAGCATTGGTAATGAGAACAGGACCTGAAGCAGAAAAGACAGATGGGACACACATTTTTGGCCTGGTCATGAAAGCAATATTGACACCTGCGGTTTGCTCTGCCTTCCAGCTGGCCAGGTTCATATGCGCCATGTCCTTTATGGGATTTTCAAAACAATTAAATGAGGTCTGAACACAGATGTCAAAAAAGATATATAACATGTTGCAAAGGGTGAGCCACTGCCTGGAAAAGCATGTATACAATCACAATTTTTCATTTAAGAGTTAGGATTAATGTTGATAAAATACTACACATAAGCCTTTTTTGAGAAGCGGTGCAATACATTTATGTAGTTTATATTTGTGATATGGTTATATTTTATGCCTAATAGCCTTGAGTCTACAAATGCATCTACAGACTAAAAACATGTGGGCACCGCCCCTTTAATAGAAGAAGGAGGCATCTCACAGGCACACAGCCTAGTTTATCTAAATTAGTATATACAGCATTATCTAAATATTGGAACTTAAAAGCAGTCACAAACTGGGACTGGGACCCATCATAATAAGATGATTCTAACCATAAACGTTGTTAAATATGAAGGCACAAACCCCTTGATTGAATGCTGGCAAATACCATATTTTTAATTTCATAAGATTTTTGTATATTTTTCTCCCAAAAGTGTCTTATGAAGCAAGTACTAATGAGCGCTTCCATTTTAGAAATGGTGAATATAGCGCTCCTGGTGTTGGCTGTACTCACCACTCCCTGGTCTTCTGCCAGCACCTGCTATGCTGTGTTCTGACTGCGTACACCGGACACGGTGCAATGTCAGGTTACAGTGCAGTGCCATTAGAACACCAAGGAGAGGTAAGTGCAGGAAGAACGCACTGGATCTAGCAAGTGGTGGTGCTGTCCAGAGCAGGAGAGGTAAGTTCATTCACAATGGTTCCTCAAGTTACGATATTAATTGGTTCCATGACGACCACTAGATGTTGAAACCACTGTAACCTGAGTAATTGATTCCAAAGCCCAAAAATGTCATTCAAGAGAAAATAAAGATTTAAGAAAAATAATCAGATAACTAAGACAGATAAAAGAAAGCCCTTACATATAACAGTCAGGAATAAATGCTAACTAGCAATTAATACAGTTATTTTACCAGAGAAGAGGGCTTGATTGGTTGTATCTGAGTCTGAGGCATTGTATGTTGAGTCCAGTTTCAACTTACTAGGAGTCAGAAAAGACCATTGTGTGTTGAAAATATTGTATCCTGAGGCCATTGTATATAGAGGCAGCACTGTATTTCTTTTGTCTGATCTGAAGTTTGATGAGGAATGGGGATCTGATTTGGGGTCTGATCTGAGGTTTGATGAGGAGTGGGGATCTGATTTGGGGGTCTAATTTGAGGTCTGATGAGAGACAGGGGTCTGATTTATTGGTCTGATGAAGATTGGGGGTCTGATGTGAGATCTGATGATGATTGGGGCGGTCTGATTTTGGGGTTTGATGAAGATTGAGCATCTGATCTGAAGTCTGATGAAGGTTGAGGGTATGATTTGGGGGTCTGATCTGAGGTCTGATGAAGTTTGGGGGTCTGACCTGAGGTCTGATGAAGATTGGGGGTCTGATCTGAGGTCTGATGATTTATTTATTTTTTATTCTCTTTCTCTAAAGGCATGTTTACACGCTCAGACGAGCAGCTGGTTGCTTGTTAAGTGGAGGTGAAGCATTGCCTTTATGTACAGTGATCACCTCCACAGTATGAGAACAAGGGATTGCAATTCCGATTGCTCATCTTCATACAGCTGCATTGTTTCTGGGCAGCATATTGCTATTTAGACAACATGATCTGCTGCCCAGAGACAATATTTTAAGTGCCTGCACGAACGACAATTTCACCCAATAAACAAGCATTGGGTGTCTACTACCACTTGCTGAATACATGTTTGTCATTATTTTGATATCAGGGAAACATTTATATATACAAGTATTTATTTGCCAACATATGTTCATGAGGGTTGTGCCATCATACAGTATTTACCGTCTATGATTTGTGGGAGACCAGTGTGCTGGGATCATTTTATAGGATGAGTATCAGTTTGCAACTGTTTTTATGTTTTAAATTGTGTGGTGTTTGCTTTACAATAAGGGATATGTCATTATACATTATAGAAGAGTATCCATTGCTCAGTTCAGTTAGACATAAACAATCACAACTAATAAGCAGAATTCGATATCAAACAATGATTTATATATTGCATTATACAAGTTTGGTTTTTACAAATGCTATCTATATCTTCAATACATCTTTATCCATAGAAGTATGAGTTATCTATGTTTGATATTGAAAAACATGGTTTATCCATCATGTATATGTTTACTATAGGTTAAATATTTTCATATACTGTAGCTTACCAGCCCTTATTACAATGTTAACTTCCCATCACATCAACGGGTGGCTGAAACCTCTTTATCCCCTGCAGCTGCTCCATTATCCTTTTTTTTTCCATTAAGATATCCAATATTGGTAAGTAAATTAACATTTTGCAGATGAGTTAAAACCAATATCAATACTTGGATTTCTCTGTTTTGTCAATTCCTCTAGTGAGATGCCCTTATAAAGTGTATTGATGGTAGCTGAAGGCATGAAAAATTGCATTATCTGTAAATGGCTTTTTATCTAACTTGAACTAAAAACATTTTGGTACCATGAAGGCTCACGTTTAAATAATAATTAGACAATATACTAACAGGTTGTATAGAAAATGTACTGCTGTGGTCAAAACTAAACAAGAAATGTTCTCATGCCACCTTGTCAACAAATCACTATACATAAAATGAACATAAAAGCATAAAGCATATAAAAAGTTCCTTATACCAACCAATGAAGGGGTTAAAAAGAATGATAAAAGAAAACATAGATACATTCTTTGGCTGGTTATAGAATTAATCATTACATAGTTAATATGGTTGAAAAAATACATAAGTCCATCAAGTTCAACCAAGGCATAGGTGGGATAGGTGGGGGCATGAATCCCAGCAAGGAAGTGAGACTCAGATTTCTACTCATTTTCATGAGCATTAATGTAATTTACTTTTAATAAGTCCCTTTTAGAAATGTCCACTGTTCCTGCTGTGCCCATGTCCTGAGGAAGTCTATTCCATAAGTTCTTACAGTAAAGAAGTTTTGACGCTTCCGGAGACTGAACTTTTTCTTCTCCAGTCGGAGGCAGTGCCCCCTTGTCTTTTGAAGGCATTTTACATGGAACAGTATTTTATCGTGTTTTTTGTATGGCTCATACATATACACTCACCTAAAGAATTATTAGGAACACCATACTAATACGGTGTTGGACCCCCTTTTGCCTTCAGAACTGCCTTAATTCTACGTGGCATTGAGTCAACAAGGTGCTGATAGCATTCTTTAGAAATGTTGGCCCATATTGATAGGATAGCATCTTGCAGTTGATGGAGATTTGAGGGATGCACATCCAGGGCACCAAGCTCCCGTTCCATCACATCCCAAAGATGCTCTATTGGGTTGAGATCTGGTGACTGTGGGGGCCATTTTAGTACAGTGATCTCATTGTCATGTTCAAGAAACCAATTTGAAATGATTCGAGCTTTGTGACATGGTGCATTCTCCTGCTGGAAGTAGCCATCAGAGGATGGGTACATGGTGGTCATGAAGGGATGGACATGGTCAGAAACAATGCTCAGGTAGCCCGTGGCATTTAAACGATGCCCAATTGGCACTAAGGGGCCTAAAGTGTGCCCAGAAAACATTCCCCACACCATTACACCACCACCACCAGCCTGCACAGTGGTAACAAGGCATGATGGATACATGTTCTCATTCTGTTTACGCCAAATTCAGACTCTACCATTTGAATGTCTCAACAGAAATCGAGACTCA
Organism: Bufo bufo; assembly: GCF_905171765.1. Classification (NCBI taxonomy): domain Eukaryota; kingdom Metazoa; phylum Chordata; class Amphibia; order Anura; family Bufonidae; genus Bufo; species Bufo bufo. Next base: position 82,027,899 of record NC_053395.1, read on the forward strand.
TCAGACCAGGCAACATTTTTCCAGTCTTCAACAGTCCAATTTTGTTTAGCTCGTGCAAATTGTAGCCTCTTTTTCCTATTTGTAGTGGAGATGAGTGGTACCCGGTGGGGTCTTCTGCTGTTGTAGCCCATCCGCCTCAAGGTTGTGCGTGTTGTGGCTTCACAAATGCTTTGCTGCATACCTCGCTTGTAACAAGTGGTTATTTCAGTCAACGTTGCTCTTCTATCAGCTTGAATCAGTCGGCCCATTCTCCTCTGACCTCTAGCATCCACAATGCATTTTTGCCCACAGGACTGCCGCATACTGGATGTTTTTCCCTTTTCACACCATTCTTTGTAAACCCTAGAAATGGTTGTGCGTGAAAATACCAGTAACTGAGCAGATTGTGAAATACTCAGACCGGCCCGTCTGGCACCAACAACCATGCCACGCTCAAAATTGCTTAAATTACCTTTCTTTCCCATTCTGACATTCAGTTTGGAGTTCAGGAGATTGTCTTGACCAGCAGCACATCCCTAAATGCATTGAAGCAACTGCCATGTGATTGGTGACTAGATAATTGCATTAATGAGAAATAGAACAGGTGTTCCTAATAATTCTTTAGGTGAGTGTATTTGTATAGGTTAATCACGTCTCTCCTTAGACGTCTCTTCTGAAGACTAAATAAATGTAATTCTTTTAATCTTTCTTCATAAGTAAGATTAGTTGCTCTCCTTTGTACTTTTCCCAGCTCCAGAGCATGCTTCGCTTAATACACGACAATATCCTGGAAGCCTTAGAAGCAGCTGATTGACATTGAATGCTGTTATTTAATGTACAATCTACAAGGACACCCAAATCCTTCTCTTGGACATAGAGAAACTAAAAACATATCATGAGACATATCAATATTAAAATAATGACAATAATGACAATATGCTATTTAGTAAAATAGTGTCTGGTTTGATTTCAAAGATCAATTCTAATGATCTTCTAATGCATCTAATTTGAAAAATTAATCAAATTAGTAATAAATCAGCTTAGGCTACATTCACATATATGATATAAACTCTGGCAGCCTGATTCAGCAGAGGAACAGAGTGGCAGAGCTCACCGTATCCGGTATAGCCGGATAGGGCCACGCAGTGCTGTATCCCCTGTGACTACAGTGGGATCTGACGGGGATCTGGCTGCTTTCCTACAAAAAAGGAATCTGAAGCTTCCTGAGACTGGGCTGCCATCAATACCTGTCACTCTATAAGTGATTCTGGCTAGGGGAGTATGAGGTTTTGCTGGTGTCTTGAGTTTATCCAGCAAACCACCCTCAAGTGAGTAAACCATATACTGGAATGACTTTCTAAGGACTTTTATTCTTTTAATTCAGACCTTTTGGCCCCCTCTGAGCCTCTCCTTATTATTATTATTATTATTATTATTAATATTATTATTATTAATAATAATAATAACATTTGGGCCATTTTCTTTACTGTGGTCTCCCTTTAACTGCTAACTTGAACTCTTACACCATACTGATTAGCCTAACTAAAGAGGTGAGTAACACGTGCACAATAACTTCAATTTTTTTCTCCATTGTCTCACCTCTATATGTGTCACTACCTTAAAATCGGCAATTCACCATAGGGGTTTGGCGCTCTTTTCTGGGACAGAAATCGGTTAGTCTGTTCTGGGTCCATTTATAATTAATGAATATAGATGAGCGAATTGAATCCGACGAAGTGGAATTCGTTTAGAATTTCAGGAAAAATTTGATTTGCAACAAACGCGAATTTCCTTGCGCTTCGTGGTAACGAAACGCATTTTTCCTAAAATGGCGGCTACATGTGTTAGGACTGAGGACATGGGGCAAGGAACTCTGGGAAGGCGGGATCACCCAGATTGACATGACTGCATACAGCTAATCAGCAGCCAGCCCTATGATGTCATAGCCCTATAAATACGGCAGCCATTTTAGATTCTGCCATTTTCCAGCGTTCCGAGTGCAGGGACAGACGTGTGAAGGCGCTATGGACATCAATTGGAAAAACCTCATTGTGGAAAAAAATAGACAGAAAAAAACTATTTATAAGTGCAGGGAAAGGATAGAGAGGAATCATTTCACAGCATCTTAGTGCAGGGAGAGACGTCAGAAGGTGCTAGGGACATTGATAGAAAAGCGATTTACAAGTGCAGGGAAAGATTATTTGGGGATTAAATAGCCTAGACAGCTCTGTCATTCCAGCTATTTGTTATTGGGCTGTAGGTTATTTGTTGAAAAGACTTTAATGGCTTATATCTTAGTATCTTTAGTAAGGCTACTTTCACAGCTGCGTTAGGTGAGGATCCGTCTGGCATCTGCACAGACGGACCCGCACCGATAATGCAAATGCTTGTATCCGTTCAGAACGGATCCGTTTGTATTATTCTTTTTAAAAAAAGTCTAAGTCAAAACGGATCCGTCCTGACTTACATTGAAAGTCAATGGGAACGGATCAGTTTTCAACTGCACCATATTGTGTCAGTGAAAACGGATCCGTCACCATTGACTTACATTGTAAGTCAGGGCAGATCCGTTTGGCTCCGCATCGTCAGGCATACACCAAAACGCTGCAAGCAGCGTTTTGGTGTCCGCATCTAGAGTGGAATAGAGGCAGAACGGAGCCAAACTGATGCATTCTGAAAGGAGCCTTATCCATTCAGAATGTATTGGGGCTGAGCTGACCCGTTTTGAACTGTTTGTGAGATCCCTAAAACGTATCTCACAAATGGAATTCAAAACACCAGTGTGAAAGTAGCCTAACTTATATCAGCACTACAATAAAAATATATGCACATTTCACTTCTGCAGTTATTTGTGGTGAAAGCGTATAGGGGCGTATTTCATTAAAAAAAGAAAAAAATATACGCACTTCACTCATTAAGTTTATACTGGTCAAAGCGTATAGGGTCGTATTCCAGTACAACAAGAAAAAAATATTCTCAGTGCATTTCTGCAGTTAATTCTGGTGAAAGGTATAGTGGCCTATTTCAGTCCAACAAGAAAAATATATTCTCAGTTCACTTCTGCAGTTATTTCTGTTGAAAGCGTGTAGGGGCGTATTACAGTAAAAAAAAAAGAAAAATATATATGCACTGCACTGTTGCAGTAATTTCTGGTGAAAGCGTATAGGAGCGTATTTCAGTACTACAAGAAAAATATATTCTCAGTGTATTTCTGCAGTTAATTCTGTTGAAAGCATTTAGTGGCTTATTTCAGTCCAAAAAATATATATATTCTCAGTTAACTTCTGCAGTTATTTCTCTTGAAAGCGTATAGGGCCATATTACAGTAAATATATATATATATATATATATATATATATATATACTCACTTCACTGGTGCAGTTATTTGTGGCAAAAGCATTCAGTAGCTCATTTCATTATCTAAAGAAAAATATATATACGCACTTCACTGGTGCACTTATTTGTTGCAAAAGCGTTCAGTGGCCTATTTCAGTACAAAAAGCAAAAAAATATATAAGCACTTCACTGCTGCATTTATTTCTGCTGAAAACGTTTGCTGGCCTATTTCAGTACAAAAAATATATATATTCTCAGTTCACGTCGGCGGTTATATGAGTTGAAAGCTTGGCTGGGAGGCAGCAGGGTGGCAGCAGTGGGAAGTCGAGAGCCAAACGTGCCCGGGGTAGAGCACCTGCTTCACAGCAGCCTACCTACCTGGGAGGTAGTGGTGCAGGGGTTCACAGAAGTAGCGGCAGTAGAAGTCAGTCAGTGCGGCGGTTATATGTGGTAAAATCTTTACTGAAGTATTTTGGTTGAAAAACTAAATGTATTCAGCGGTCAGCGCTGCGTTTATATGCGGGAAAGTCTCCATGATAAATCTGCAGCGTGGGGCCCCGTGTGGCTTCTACACACTTTCAAAATAATCCTTCAGCGGAGCGAATAGATGCCGGATGACCGGAACGCTCCATAACCTTCCCAGGAGCTGCTGTCGGGAGCAGCAGTTCATTTCTGAGACGTCCGTATAGTGCGGGGGGAATCCGAACACCCTCTCCATCTCCATGCTCTGTTATAGGTGTTAAAATCTTTATTGACGTATTTTGGTCACAGTTATATGTGGTAAAACTTTTTGGGACGTATTTAGGTAGAAAAACAAATTGTATTCAGCGTTCAGCGCTGCCGTTATATGTGGTCAAATCTTTTGTGACGAATTTCGGTAGAAAAACAAATCTTATTTAGCGTTCAGCGCTATAGTAATATGCGGTAAAATATTTTGTGATGTATTTCGGTGGAAAAACAAATTGTAATCAGCGTTCAGCACTGCAATTATATGTGCTAAAATCTTTATTGACGTATTGTGGTTGAAAAACTAATTTTTATTAGCGTTAAGTGCTGCGGTTATATGTGGTAAAATCTCCATGATGTCCTGTGTGGCTTCAAGACACTTTCAAAATCGTCCTTCAGCGGAGCGAATAGATGCTGGAGGACTGTGGCGCTCCATGACCTTCCCAGGAGCTGCTGTCGGGAGCAGCGGTTCATTTATGAGACGTCCATATAGTGTGGGGAGAATCCGAACACCCTCTCCATCTCCGTGCTCCGTTATATGCAGTAAAATCTTTTGTGACTTATTTCGGTGGAAAAACTAATTTTATTCAGCATTCAGCACAGTAGTAATATGTGGTAAAATCTTTATTGAAGTATGTCGGTCGAAAAACTAAATTAATTCAGTGGTCAGCGCTGCGGTTATATGCGGTAAAATCTTTAGTGACGTATCTTGATGAACTTCATGACTCTTCAGGGCTCAAAGCTATCTTGATGCTTTGTCTTGTCATTGTCTGTAGCTACTACAGGCCTGTTCATGCCAGGCAGGTTCCCCCAGAAGTATCGACACTCGATCGACACTCTGTCATTGTGCCATTCTGTAGCTTCCTCATTCTGGTGCCACCTCCACACTCTGTCATTGTGCCACTCTGTGGCCTACTTATGCTGCTGCCACCTCCAGACTCGGTCATTGCGCTGCTCTGTTATCTCCTCCTGATGCTGCTGCCACCTCCAGACTCTGTCATTGTGCCGCTCTCTGGTCTCCTCCTGATGCTGCTGCTGCCGCCTCCAGATTCTGTCATTGTGCCACTCTGTGGCCTACTCATGCTGCTGCCACCTCCAGACTCGGTTATTGTGCCACTCTGTGGCCTCCTGATTCTGCTGCCACCTCCAGACTCTGTCATTGTGCTGCTCTGTTATCTCCTCCTGATGCTGTTGCTGCCACCTCCAGAATCTGTCGTTGTGCCACTCTGTGACCTACTCATGCTGCTACTACCTCCAGACTCTGTTATTGTGCCGCTCTGTGGTCTACTCCTGATGCTGTTGCTGCAACCTCCAGACTCTGTCATTGTGCCATTCTGTAGCTTCCTCATTCTGCTGCCACCTCCACACTGTCATTGTGCCACTCTGTGGCCTACTTATGCTGCTGCCACCTCCAGACTCGGTCATTGCGCTGCTCTGTTATCTCCTCCTGATGCTGCTGCCACCTCCAGACTCTGTCATTGTGCCGCTCTCTGGTCTCCTTTTGATGCTGCTGCTGCTGCCGCCTCCAGATTCTGTTGTTGTGCCACTCTGTGGCCTACTCATGCTGCTGCCACCTCCAGACTCGGTCATTGTGCCACTCTGTGGCCTACTCATGGTTCTGCCACCTCCAGACTCTGTCATTGTGCCACTCTGTGGCTTACTGATGCTGCTGCCACCTCCAGACTTTGTCATTGTGGCCATCTCATGCTGCTGTCACTCCAGACTCTGTCATTGTGCCACTCTGCGGCCTACCCATGCTGCTGCCACCTCCAGATTTGTTCATTGTGCTGCTCTGTGGCCTAGTCATGCTGCTGCCACCTCCAGACTTTGTCGTTGTGCCACTCTGTGGCCTACTCATGCTGCTTCCACCCCCAGACTCGGTCATTGTGCCACTCTGTGGCCTACTCATGATGCTGCCACCTCCAAATGCTGTCATTGTGCCGCTCTGTGGTCTCCTCCTGATGCTGCTGCTGTAACCTCCAGACTCTGTCGTTGTGCCACTCTGAGGCCTAATCATGCTGCCGCCACCTGTAGACTCTGTCATTGTGCCACTTGGTGGCCTCCTCATACTGCTTCCACCTCCAGACCCTGTCTTTGGGCCACTCTCTGGTCTCCTCATGCTGCTTCCACCTTACCACTGTCACGATGGGGAGAGGGGGAAACTCCCCACCATATGATAATGGGTATGCGGGGAAGCATCTAGGCCAGGATGCCGGGAAAAGGGAGCAGGTCACCTCCTAAAGCGTCCCTAATCCTCGCCCCAACTCCTCACCGTATGAGCGCACCTGGATTGTAGGACGGCTCATACACAGGATACCTAGGACCCTGAGTCGCCCTGATAATCCCTCACATAGGAGCAGGGGAGAGAGAACCTGTTTTTCCAAGACACGGAAGAGCAAGAGTCTCTGCAGGCCTAACAGCAAGGAGAGGAAGCCAAGTGGAATGGCAGGTAAGTATCCAGTGGCGGGGTTAACCACTGAACACAGAACCCAGGAAGGCATGGTAACTTACCTGCCGCAGCTGCTGGACGGCACAACATAAGGCCACACCAAGGTGAACTGGAACCCATGCAACCGTACTGCAATCCGAACACCATACCGGACTCAGTACATACTGACACACATAGGAACCAGCACTCCAGCAACAGCTCACAAACTTGACTTTTGGTTCAACCCTCCAGGAAAGCATGAGACCCCCTTCCGGAGGCCACACAGCACACAACACCGAGGCCGTGACAACCACTACGTCATAGGACTCATGCTGTTCCCACCCTTCCCCACTTCATGACTGGTCCACTATTTTGGCTTTCTGCCTGGCTGACAACATAATTTATTTGACACTTCTTCTGATCTGTCAGACGAAAGGAAAAATGATATGCACAACAGATCCCGTCTGTGTTGCAGCTTTAAGGCCTGTATGGTCCCATCAGAATTGGCTTATGAATTGGTAGCCAAAAGCAGAAGCAGGAAGGACAAAATATTCAGTGACATCAACACAAACTTACTGCTGACACCTTCTCCACTCTGTCCGGGGGGGGGGGGGGGGGGCTCTACTTTTATAAGCATTTAATAGAACAGGTTCTGTGGACATCTATGTGGAATCAGCTGACGACAGTGTAAAAGGAGTGTGCTTCTTCTTGACGCTAACATCTACCTGTAAGGCTGAGTTGATACTTGAGTTATTTGGTCAGTTTTGGCCCCGTGACCGCCCAAATAAGCGAAGTATGCAGTGATTCTAAGAGAGACACCTGTCATCTGCTTGTCATGCTGACTCACAGTATTGTTTCACTACCACAGCAGACTTCCTATGCATGTTACTGCAAGGCACAGTGTTCTACACCCCTATAAAGGCTCTCTGCAGCTCGGAAATAGTAATATTTTGCATTGCGAATAAATTCAGATTTAAGCTAATTTTTCCGAAACATTCGGCAGACCGGCCGAATCAAATTTTAAAAAAATGTGCTCATCTCTATTAATGAACCCACATGCTACCAGCTTTATTTGTTTCACGTGCGTTGTTATCCCATTAGCAGCCTTTCCCCTATACCACCCGGCGACTCTATTCTCTTTTTTCCACCTACCATTTTGGCTACTAATTGGTTTATCTACCACGAACATTCCTACTCCACTGGCGCCTCGAGGTTTTCTTGGCTTTCGGATAAATCATTCCCTAAGATCTGATTAACCCTCGCTCTTTACTAACCAAAAGAGTCAAAAGAAAAGTTTCTTCACTCTTGACCATCCAGAAATTACAAAACATCCCAAGCGATATTTGGTTGGACACAAAAATTTACCAGAAGGAAGGAATGGACACAGCAGGGGTTCATTCAAGGCAAAAAGGGGTTCTTGTCACCCAGCAATAGAACAGAGGATTTTGAGAGATTTAGGCCCCTGTCACCCAGGCACAGCAGGGGTTCATTCACGGCAAAAGGGGGTTCATGTCACCCAGCAATAGCACAGAGGATTTTGAGAGATTTAGGCCCCTTTAACCCAGGCACAGCAGGGGTTTGTATACACCAAAAATGGTAAAATGTCACCTGACAATTGAAAATAAGAATTTTTCCAACTTAGGGCACTAAAATTGGCACTTTTTTGCATTAAAATGGCTCTAAAATAGTCCTTGAAAAGGCTAGACGGAAGTAAAAGGCAGTAAAATGTGCTTAAGAGCATGGCAACTGCTCTGCAAACAAATGTGGATAGGGAAATAACTGAAAATAAAATAAAATAACTAAAAATTACAAATTATTAACCTGCAACTCAGAGAAGGAGGTGGATATGGAGTCGGAGGTTGAGGAGGCGGTGAATGTGGTGTTGTAGGTGGAGGCAGCAATGGAGGAGGAGGAGGTAGCCAACAATGTTTATTTTATTTTTTATTGGGGTAGGTAGCCCCCAAAATATTGGAACAAATAAAAAAAAAAAAGAAACAAAGAATCATTGCACTTGATTTGAGTACAAGAATGTATGTTTGATGGTGGTATAAATGTCTATTCTGCACAAGGTACAGACAAGTCTCGTGGGATCCAAGCCTGGTTCATTTTAATGAACGTGAGCTTGTCCACGTTGGCTGTGGACAGGCGGCTGCGCTTGTCTGTGATGACGCCCCCTGCCGTGCTAAACACACGTTTAGATAATACACTGGCTGCAGGCCAGGCCAGCACCTCCAAGGCGTAAAAGGCATGCTCTGGCCATGTGCCCAATTTGGAGACCCAGAAGTTGAAGGGGCCAGACCCATCATTCAGTACGTGTAGGCGTGTGCACACATACTGCTCCACCATGTTGGTGAAATGCTGCCTTCTGCTAAGACGTTCCATATCAGCTGGTGGTGCTGGTTGTTGTGGCGTGCTGACAAAGCTTTTCCACATGTCGGCCATGCTAACCCTGCCTTCTGAGGTGCTGGCGGTGCCCCAGCTGCGTTGGTGACCTCTTCCTCGTCCTCTGCCTTCGCCTTGTGCTTCCACTGTGCCCCCGCTGTCAGGTGGGAATGCCACCAGCAGCGCGTCTACGAGCGTGTGCTTGTACTCGCGCATCTTACGATCACGCTCCAGTGACGGAATTAGGGACGGTACGTTGTCTTTGTAACGGGGATCCAGCAGCGTGACCACCCAGTAATCAGCACAAGTTAGAATGTGGGCAACTCGGTGGTCGTTGCGGAGACACTGCAGCATGTAATCGCTCATGTGTGCCAGGCTGCCCAGAGGCAACGAAAAGCTGTCCTCTGTGGGAGGTGTATCGTCTGTGTCCTCTGTATCCCCCCATCCACGCACCAGTGATGGCCATGAGCTGGTCTGGGTGCCACCCTGCTGTGAACATGGTTCCTCCTCCTGCATCTCCTCCTCCTCATTCTCCACCTCGACATCCTCCAGAACTGTGCCCTGGCTGGACAATTGTGGACCTTGGGTTTGTGGGTGCAGGAACCCAACCTCGGAGCCACTTGGAAAGGACTGCCCGGAAACCCTACGAAATTATCCCTCTTCCTCCTCCTCCTCCTGTGCCACATCCTCTTCCATCATCGCCATGAGCGTTTTTTCAAGGAGGCAAAGAAGTGGGATAGTAATGCTGAGAACGACGTTATCGGCACTGGCCATGTTGGTGGAGTACTCGAAACAGCACAACAAGGAACACAGGTCTCGCATGGAGGCCCAGTCATTGGTGGTGAAGTGGTGCTGTTCCGCCGAGCGACTCACTCGTGCGTGCTGCAGCTGAAACTCCACTATCGCCTGCTGCTGCTCGCACAGTCTGGCCAGCACGTGCAAGGTGGAGTTCCATCTTGTGGGCACGTCGCATATGAGGCGGTGAGCGGGAAGGCCGAAAATATGCTGCAGCGCTGACAGGCGAGCAGTAGCAGGGTGAGAATGCCGAAAGCGCGCACAGACGGCCCGCACTTTATGCAGCAGCTCTGACATGTCGGGGTAATTTTTAAGGAATCTCTGCACCACCAAATTCAGCACTTGCGCCAGGCAAGGGATGTACGTCAAACCGGCTAGTCCCAGAGCTACGAGATTTCGCCCATTATCGCACACCAGCAGGCCGGGCTTGAGGTTGACTGGCACAAACCACTCATCGGTCTGTTGTTCAAGGCCCGTCCATAGCTCCTGCGTGGTGTGGGGTTTGTCCCCCAAACAGATAAGTTTTAAAACTGCCTGCTGTCGTTTACCCCTGGCTGTGCTGAAGTTGGTGGTGAAGGTGTTACGCTGACCGGATGAGGAGCTAGTAGAGGATGAGGAAGCAGAGTAGGAGGGGGAAGCAACAGGAGGCAAACTGAAGCGCCCTGCAATCCTCGGTGGTGGAAGGACATGCGCCAAACTGCTATCCGCCTCAGGCCGAGCCGCCACTGCATTTACCCAGTGTGCTGTTATGGATATATAACGGCCCTGACCGTGCTTACTGGGCCACGTATTCGTAGTCAGGTGCACCTTGCCACAGATGGCGTTGCGCAGTGCACACCTGATTTTGTCCCCTACTTGGTTGTGAAGGGAAGGGATGTCTCTCCTTGAAAAGTAGTGGCGGCTGGGCATGACATACTGTGGGACAGCCACCGCCATAAGGCCTTTAAAACTATCCGTCTCCACCAGACGGAATGACAGCATTTCAAAGGCAAGTAATTTTGAAATGCTGGCATTCAGGGCTAGGGATCGCAGGTGGGTAGGGGGGTACTTCCTCTTCCTCTCCAGCGTTTGGGATATGGAGAGCTGAACGCTTCCGTGAGACATTGTGGAGATGCTTGATGACCCAGGTGTTGGTGTTGCTGGTGTAGTGTCCCAATAGGTAGGCGTGGGCACTACACAAGGGTCAATTGGTTCACGTGTTACTTCTACTCCTAAGGGACAGTAATATTATATTTAACTATGTACTTTAATGTATTTTCTATGTGCTTTTATATGCAATGTTTCCCCTGTGTCGTGCATAGCAGGCCTATTAGGGTGTAGTTAGGCATCCTAGACACTAGAGGGAGATAGGGAGCCCCTAGTATAAATGTTCAGGCCCAGACAGGGAGGGGTTAGGTTATAGTCAGGAGTCTGTGGAGACAGAAGTGAGAAGGCACCAGCCAGAGATATGCTGAGGGCCTCCTCCTGACATGCAGCTTGATAGTCCTGGCTGCTAGCTACTACCAGGAGGCTAGTGAAGAACTCTAGCCTGCCTGTAGATAAAGTGAGCCTCAGTTTGCTCAGAAGATTACCCCAAGAGAAGAGATGTACCTCCTGGGAGCAACCTGCAGCCACCTTCAGACCCAGCACAGGAACAGTACAACCAGCTCAGAGAAGTAAGCTGATGGGCAGAGGTACTTTAATATAAAGCAAGGGTCAATACTGGAGGAAGAATTTCTACCAAGGATTAAAGCCAGCATTTAGGCATCCGGGCCTTGGGATCCAGCCAGCTAGAATAGCTGAAGGGGATAGTGCAGCATAGGTCTGCTAAGCATTAACTTTATACCCTCCAAGTATCTTGCCAGTATATACCTGCCATACTAAGAAGTAAGCCTGCTTGTGGAATATTGCTTTAAGGGACTGCAACATTATCAACTGTAAACTGTCTGTACAAAGCTGGGACTGTTTTCCAAACTAAAGCAACGTTTGGTTCACTATACCATCTGTGTACCTCAATTACTGCTACTAGAAAACTGGTGTGCCACCGTTACAGGCACTGGCGTCACGATCCTTAAAGGGACCTTGCCTCAGGCACTCAAAACACCTGCAACATCCAGGGCACCTCACCCAACATCAGGCCAGGTCTCTCCATACAGAGTGTGCCCCAGAGGAACTTGTGTCTACCTCTCCTTCACTGCCGCATGCCTGCCCAGGGTCCTCCAAAAAGTGAGTAACCCTCGATTGCCCATAACCGTGACCTCACTATCGCGCTACCCTGCAGGTAGGGTCTTGTCGTCACCACTTGTGTCTTGTCGTCAGCACATTGTATGAAGAACTGCCACGCCAGGCAACTCCTTGGAGCTGGTTTTGGTGTGCTCGGTCCCTTGCTGCGGTGGGAAGTAGGAGGCGTACTGTCTAGAGGACGGCCGCTCCGCTTTTGCACCCTGCTCCCTCTTCTGCTGTGCTGGTGGCTCTGTGCGACCACCGAATCTTCCTCCGAACTACATCGGTCACTCGCATGACCTTGATTCCATGTGGGTTCGAGGACCTCATCGTCCTCCACATCATCTTCCACCCAGTCTTCACCCCTGACTTCCTTTTCGGTCTGCACACTTTCGAAAGCCCCAGCAGTTGGCACCTGTGTTTCGTCATTATCCGAGACGTGCTGCGATGGTCCTCCCATGTACTCATCTTGAAAAATAAGTGCTTGGGGCTCAGACTGCTTGGCTGATTTGCAAGGGGGTGAGGTGAAAACTGATGGACATCGGGTGCAGGTGCCAACTGTGGTCTTTCAGCAGCAGACTGGGTTGGACACAATGTGAAGGAACTGGATCCACTGTCAGCAACCCAATCTACTATCAACTATACTTGTTCAGGCCTCACCATTCGTAGAGCAGCATTAGGCCCAACCAAATACCGCTTCAGGTTTTGTCGCCTACTCGCACCTGAGGAAGGGGTTTCACTTGTGCGTGTAGCTGGCACAGATCGACCACGTCCTCTTCCTGCAACAGGAGCTCCACCAGCAGCACCACGACCTGGGCCACGTCCCTTATTTGACGCTCTCCTCATATTTTTTGAATTTAGGATCTAGCCCTAAATGGGTGTTTAATTAATAGTAGAAAAGAACGACAGTATTTAAAGGGTGTATCTTACACGGCCTGAACCAGACTAGGCCTCAATTAAAGATTTCTTTGCACAAAATGGCTGTATTTCAAATGGCTGTATTTCAAATGCCTAATTCAAACCCCTGTATGTATAGGGGGGATTACACACGCCCTGAACCAGTGTAGGCCTGCAGTAAATATATCTTTGCACAAAATGGCTGTATTTCAAATGGCTGTATTTTAAATGCCTAATTCAAACCCCTGTATGTAGAGGGGGTATCTCACAGGCCCTGAACCAGTGTAGGCCTGAATTCAATATTGGTGCACCAAATGTCTGAATGTAACCCAAATGTATTAAGGGTGTATCTCACAAGGACATCTGCATCAAAAGCTGCCAACTAAATTTTTTATGCCCAAAAGAGTGTTTGTTTAAAAACTGAATTCTGATGCTGCAAGGCCTGAAAATTGTGTTTTTTTGTCAAAACAGTGTGTTTTTCAAACCCCAGAAAATGATGGGTGTATTTCTACCTTAAATTGCACACTGAATAATATAGATGTTGTAGATTGCCAAAAAAAGTCTTTTTTTGCTAACAGAATATGAAAGCTGTATATATTAAACTTGAATTTAACACTTGCAGATCTGGAAAATACTGTTTTTTGAAAGAAAAAAAAAGTGTGTTTTTCAAACCCCAGAAAATGATGGGTGTATTTCTACCTTAAATTGCACACTGACTAATACAGATGTTGTAGTTTGCCCCCAAAAAATGGTGATTTGCAATGTCCAAAAAGCTCAGATGCAGTGCTGGTGCACTGAGCATGCATAAAATGGCCGCCGCCACCGCCACCCACCTAACTAACAGAATTCTAAAAGTTTGTATTTTTTGGTCAATGAGCTCAGGGCAGGGTAAAACGATAGTGCCCTGCACCCACACAACTATTTGTCTGTAGATTGCTGAGTTAGATTCTCTCCTATGCTCTCCCTGAAATCACAAGTCCAGCAGCATCCTCTCCCTACACTTGTAACAGCAGAGTGACTCAAGCTTATATAGAGCCTGGGTCACATGCTGCTCTGGCCAATCACAGCCATGCCATTAGTAGGCATGGCTGTGATGGCCTCTTGGGGCAAGTAGTATGACGCTTGTTGATTGGCTGCTGTGCAGCCTTTGAAAAAGCGCCAAGAAAGCGGCGAACACCGAACCCGAACCCAAACTTTCACTGAAATGTTCGGGTCCGGGGTCCCAAAATCCTAAAGTTCGGTACGAACCCGAACTTTACAGTTCGGGTTCGCTCAACCCTAGTTATATACTGTTGTCATATTCTGTTATTTAAAAAAACACCCATTTTGGGAAAAATACTAAATTTGCAGCCTTTGCTGCATCTGTCAGTGTGAAATACACATGTTAGATACTGCTGTTATATTCTGTTATTTAAAAAAAAAAAACATTTTGGGAAAAATACTAAATTTGCAGAGAATGAGAAGAGCGTCGACGTTGCCCCGGTCGTGGAGCTCCTGTTGCAGGGAGAGGACGTGGTTGATCTGTGCCACCTACACGCACAAATGAAACGCCTTCCTCAGGTGCGAGTAGGCGACAGAACCTTCAGCGTTATTTGGTCGGGCATAATGCGGCTCTACGAATGGTGAGGCCTGAACAAGTACAGGCGATAGTAGATTGGGTTTCTGACAGTGCCTCCAGTTCCTTCACATTGTCTCCCACCCAGTCTCCTGCTGAAAGATCAGAGTTGGCACCTGCAGCCGATGTCCATCAATCTTTCACCTCACAGTCTGAGCCCCAAGCCATGCAGCAGTCTCTTCTGCTTTTTGATGACTCTGCTAGCAGGGTTTCCCAGGGCCACCCACATAGCCCTGCCCCAGAAGTGGAAGAGATTGAGTGCACCGATGCCCAACCACTTATGTTTCAAGATGAGTACATGGGAGAACCACCGCAGCACGTC